>NC_041813.1:23851051-24166571 GCF_900964775.1 Scleropages formosus
GGCTGCACCAAGGCTACACCTTGCTGAAATTCTGCCATCATAACATTTTGCTTTTAGAGCTTTTAGAGCTCAGAGCAGCGATTGTCAAGTTAATATCAAAATGTATTTAGTAACAACATAATTTAGAATAATAACTCCAAAGAAAGAATTCCACTGCATTTTTCATCAGGGTGAATTCGATATCAACTTTTTTTTTTTTTTCCAAATATACAAAAGCACAAAATTTAAAAACGGTGCAATATAAAAACAGATTAATTCCTTGAACGGTAATGTTTTGAAATATCATGCATAGAAGTCTATTAATGAGGGTAAAAGTGCAGCCTTTATTTCACTGAAAAAATAAAGATGGTCTAAACATCATTATCATTCAGAAGTCAACATATTGATTATTGCATTACGTATATGTAATAGAATTTATATTTATCGCCCATTTTTTTCGTTAAGCTCCATACTCATTTAGCTTTTTTAAGTTCTGCTTTTTATGATTCGTAATCTCAGCCTTGCTACTAATCAGCTTTTCATATTAGAGGCTCACTTTGATCACAGGAATTGAGTTAATTTCAAGAAAACTTCAAAACAACATTAATATTCTTGTATAGATGCCAAAGCTTTTGAGAAACGAAACACTTGTTTTCGCTGCACATCCATTCCTTTTTTTTTTTATGCTGAAGAGAAACTGTAATCTTGCTTCCGTGGAGTCACAGAGATTTCTATAATTTAATGTTTACATTGACTTTAACTTCTCAGTGTATTTCGTATTTACATTATGTAACACTGTAATATCTGATCACTTGTCTGATGAACGCACGTTTCATGCCCAGATCCTATACTGCACATTAATCCCCGTCATTGGGCCGACTAAAGCAGTGCTACGTTGCCATCACCGACGGCTGCACGGTAGTAACCCGCCTGTCCGTCTCTAGGCGCTCCCTTCCTCCCAGCCGGCTTCTCCAGAATTAATTAAGGTGCTGCAGGAGAAACAATGGCAAGCTGGGTGAGCTCGCTTATGCTAATACGCTGTGTGTCGGCCCCCCTCCCCATTCCGTCCCTCCTCTTTCAGTGCTCCCGTGGCCTAACCTCTTAGGAGGCGGCTTTGTATCACTAGCTGTGTATTCATCCTCTTCACTCCTCTCCTTCCTTTCTGCCCCTCCTGAACCGAGGCTGCCAAATTAGCTGTTCAATAAGTCCAATTTGCGGAGGTGGTTTTGTGATGTGAACATCCATCCTGTGCTCCAGGAGAGAAAATCCCTTCGTATCACAGTGGACCCTCTAGAGGCATCAAAAAACACCTAATCTCCAGCATTGCCCTTGACCCCATCTTCTGCTGGCCCCTGCTGCATCGTACAGGCAGTACCTTACTGAAATGAATTTACTCTACATAAACATCAATGTATGAGACGCTAAGACCCAGTGAAGATTCTAGGACATGTGATGTACGCTTTGTGTCCCTTGGATGTGTGTGATAATATTGTCAGCAGTGAGTACAGCGATCTCTGAAAACAAGGTAAAAATGTGGCGATTAAAACAAAATCACACTTAGTGAGAAAAGGCACATTTGTACATTTTTAAATTGCAAGATTTTACTTTATTTATAGCTGTATACACACAAACACACACACACACCTCTGCTTATAATGGGGTTTTGTCCTGATGATGCGACATTGATCCTTACTCTAATTTCCCATGTATAATATAAATACATTAATCCTTACTCCAATGATTTATAAACTATATACACGAATGCTATTTTGTATAAAAGGGCTTTCTCATTTCTGCCACTTATTTCATATTGCTCATGTTTAAATAATGCTTACATGGAATAATAATATAAATGCAGTGCAGTAATTATAAAGTGAAATATAGTCCTGATCATCATTTATGATTGCTGTAGTGAATACTGTGCAGTATTCATTCATTAATAATGAGCGGTCACTTTTTGCTTTCTAACCATTTTAAGCAAAAAGTTGCTTTAATGGGTCACAAACAAGTTTTGTACACAAGCTGCTGGACACCCATTTAGAGTCCAAGAAAAAAAACGCAAATATGGATGCCATAGTATGTTTTCGTACAGCAGGCGGCGCAGTCACCAATGGACATTAAAACCAAACTTTTGGGCTTGAAAATAGAATAATAAGGTTAATGGGATGGCTGTTGTAAATCCGAGTGTCGTGAGTTGCATATGACATTAATTGAGGACCGCTGTTATATATAAAGTGAAATTTAAAACAGCTATTCCATAATACAGCTTCACGTTAATTTAGCTCTGTGTACCACACACAAGGCTGTGTGCAGCTGAATTGATCATTTGTGATTCGCACTCTGATGAATTCCAAATTTTATGAAGGAGCCTTCGCTAAACATTTCTACATTTATTCACTTTAAAGGGTTAAACTTTAAACTTTTTCTGTGCCTCAGTTTTTTTACTCTCTTTTTATGCCACAAATCCACAGTTAAAGAGAACATCTGTATGAAACGGAAAGACTAAATCTCCTGGGTTTGAGCACAATTGACAGCTCCGTTTATCCCGCTATGTACAGATCCGTAGCTGTAGCTGACTTACGGGCAGAGCCAACCACCACAAATCTGCAAATATCACAGGAATTCATTGTTTTCACATTGTCCAGCACTTGAATTTAGTCCCTGCAGGAAGAGAGGATAGACAGAAATAGGATTATTGGGAAATCACATAACCAGTAAAATAAATCACAATACCTTTTTCAAGGATTTTTCGGCTCTAGCTAATGAATGGTGTCTTTAATCGCCGTTTGATTCAAGAACAATTCAGTTTTGCATGAACGGAGTGACAATAATCCTTTAATCGTAAAAGTACATAATTATATATCTAAAAAAAAAAAAAAAAAATCCATGCACCTACAAAACGCATGCATTCACACTAGACAAAACTAACTCACCGTGTTAAAATCTGAAACTTGTTTTCAGAAGAACAGTGCTGTTCTGACATATGTAATGTAAACGAGAGCTCGAGTAGTTTCTCACGTTCCCTTGTCGGATGATTTTGCGACAGAATTACGCCAAAGGCACTGTGGCCTGGAGAATCTAAAGGACAGCTGGGTAGACATGAGGACCTCACTTTGTTCCATGGTGCTACTGTACTTACTTACAATTGCATAGAATTTCGCGAGGAGCAGCAAGGTTGCAATGCCTCGGGGCGTAGTGGACGGCACACTGGGCAGTGTGTGTCCCTGTAGAGAGGAGGTCACTCGCTGCTTCTATTGAGGGGGGGAAAAAGGAATGTGTGGCCTCCTTGTCCTCGGCGACTCACAATGATCTCAGCTGTCACACAATGCGCTGGCATTTACATTTTCAAGCATCGCAGGAATTTCAGCGAAGTCGAGTCTTTCTCATGACATTTGCGTTTACGCTTACTCGTTTGGGAGATGCTTCTCCTCACCGCGACACACACCGATTGTTAACCGGTATTCCGCTTTATCCAAGGTGACTCGCTGTGTTACGTTCACCGGAGTGAACCACCTGCACTCGTTCGCACATCTATACAGCAGAGCACTCTTATTTCTGTCTCTCTCACACACACATCTGGTTTTGGAAACCAGAGCATCCAGGAGACACTGGTGAGAACAGGAGGAACACGCGAACTCCACACAGAATGGAGTGGATTCGAACTCGCATCTGAATGCGCACCTCAGGCGCTGCGAGATTTCACGTTTCCAGCTCTTACGCTTTCATAAGCTGCAAAGCGTGCGCTACATTTACATTTATGCTTACCCTTTTTACTTTTATTCTCTCAGCTGATGCTTTCCTGCTAAGCGTCCGCGTTTTAAAATCACGCGTCGGCATCTAAGTGTCTCTTTCCGCTAATGTAACGCACACGCTGTGTTTTCCGCGAGATGTACGTCGCTTTGGAGGAAAGCGTCTGATGTGTGTACGTCCCGGTCTGATGTGTACAGAGCTGGAGACCTGCTGAGAGTCTGTCTTTTTTACTGTGTCAACAGTAACCCTGGCTGTGCTGAGCAGCTACCCCAGCTCTAATATTTTTACTGGAGAAGCAGGATGTGCCCAAACACTCCCCTGACAGAGTGCCACTCAAGTTCCCCATCAGGCAGCTGCTCAGGTTTGATGATAAGTGAAGGCACCTTAGAGGGTTGAGAAAATGAGAGGCCATTACCATGACAAATGCCTCATTTGGATGAGAATGGTGCTGGGGAGGTGCACCGGTCGGGAGCGGCGGGGATGCCCACCGCAGAGGAAGTGTGGGAGGCCACAGTTCACCTGGCAGGGGGTCTTGGTGCAGCAAGTGACTGGTGAGAGGGATGCACTGACACTGGGAAGAAGGCCCCGGGGAAGGGTGACCCCACCATGACTATACTTGTTCCCACTGGGGGGTCTCATGGTGTCAACCTGTCACGTGATGCTGGGACAGTCTCTGCTGGTGGTTCCGCTGCTGAGACCTACCTGGCTGTGATGCAGCAGTGCTCACCTTACTGGGGTAGCAGTGGCACAGTGCACTCTTTGTCTAGTTAATGTCACATGCAGTCAAAGGTGGTGCAAGTAAAAGCATCCCGAGTAAAAAGCAA
Organism: Scleropages formosus; assembly: GCF_900964775.1. Taxonomy (NCBI): domain Eukaryota; kingdom Metazoa; phylum Chordata; class Actinopteri; order Osteoglossiformes; family Osteoglossidae; genus Scleropages; species Scleropages formosus. The sequence continues at coordinate 23,855,605 of NC_041813.1, forward strand.
AAACGTACATTATAATATTTTTACTGGATTTCCGGCGGGGTGAAATGAAAACACAGTGACATTAGTCGTCAAGTAAATATGTATGTGCATGTTCTTTTATTTCTTTTATGCCTCAGTGTATTGTCTTTATTCTGCATGCATTGTGAAAAAAGATGAGAAATTTCTGCATATTAATTTCAGATATTTCAGGCACGTTATTCAACAACTGCTTATTTTTACTGTGTAATATGCGGCTGAAACAAACCTACAGTGAATTACCTATATATAATGCCTTTTCGCAACTGTTACACTAAAACGATATCTGTCACATGACCTCACGCGTCGGAAGGTGTCTAACAATCAAGTGCAGTTTTTGGCCTTGAACCGGGCAATGGTTGTAATTAAGGGACTCAACGTGAAAAGGTTTCCAGTTCAAATTCTGGAGGTGCCCTTAAGATAGGAACTGAACCTGATTTGAATCCATGAAGCATCCAGGTATAATAATTAATTTTGCTGCATCAGCAGTAACATCAGAAATGTTACATCATATTTTGGTTTTATAGCAGAAATGTAAGGAAAAAAGTGAGACGAAAGCCCTTAGATTATCAGAAATTTTTATACACATTATTTTTTGGTATTAGTGTTGCCATACACAATATTTCTCAATCTTTTTACCGGACATTTTCCGCTATATACAATTAATTGGCAATGTACACAGCTGGGCACTTTTCTTTTTACTGTATCAACTCAGGCTAATACCTTGCTCAAGAGTATTACAGCAGGAAGGGGGATTCAAACCTGGCTCCTTCAAGTGCAAAGCAGCAGTTCCAACCACTACACCACCTGCTGCCTCCTGTAGTTGTTCTATAAAGGCAGCAGGTGCTCTAGTAAGTACAGCTGTCACCTGGTCCCAGGTTCAAATCCCTCCACCTGCTGCAGTACCCGCGAGAAAGGTACTTACCCTAAATTGCTCTAGTAAAAGTACCCTGCTATGAAAATAGGTATGGAATTGTAGGTCATTTGTACAAACACAACATTGCAAGTTGCTCTGGTGTCTGCTACATGAAGGTTGATAATATATTTAAACATATTTGTACTATGAACTGCACCAGAACTAATAGAAAAATGCATTTTCCATTACATCTAATCCATGTATTTAGATATATTTATTTAAACTAAAATTTCTTTATTTTTTTTGTTGGTTACGTGGCTTAAATGGGTTTATAGCGTGAATTACATCGGTTTTGTGCGTGGTTTTAATTAAATGTAACATGCGTGTAATAGAGTTGATGATAATGATGACTAATTGCACCGCACTTTTCGTTGTGACATTTCTTTCAGTTGTCGAGGGATGCTCCTCTATGAGCTCTGCTGGCATTCATGAGAGGGCTGGCGCTTTTCCTCCGCGTCTGAATGACAGGAAATGTGTGCGAGTTGCTCCACTTGAGGGGCGTGAAGAAATCACAAGTATGGATTATGCGCCACATCTGCCGTGTTCAGGGTTAAGGGGCACAGCTGGCCTAAAGTCGGCGTTTAAATTGGTTCTGAAATGTCAAAGGGATTTGAGGTTCCACCACCGATGCCTTGGCACTGTCTGCCAGGTGTTGGCAGGATGCTTCTGAGATGGCAAGAAGACAACATTTCAGTCGCCGTTATCGAAAGGTTTAAAAAAATAAAAGGAGGCAAACTTTGTCGCAAAACTTCAGAAGTCGAGACGGCAAATTCCTCGCGAAATTATTATGATTGCTGATGTCAGCGTTGCTCGCTTCAGCTGCCGAAAACAGCAATTAAAAACAGTTGTTAAAATCCGCTTTGTTAAGGCTTGCAGGGTGTTTATTTTATTCCCTTGCTGGACTATAGTTTTCCAGCATTAGCGCTATCTGAGGGATAATTGCGGTTTCCGTGGAGAAGATGGAGCGGCGTGGCTTCCTGCGTCCGTCCACTTCACTCCGCGCCCTGCAGTAAACGATATACCTCATGGTGTAAATATAGGCCTGGTATTCCTTTGAAAATTGAAAGCACATTAGTGTTATCCTTCCCCTCAGGCTAGTGCTCTTTCATGCCTTCAGATCCTCACTGTTGATAATGTTAAGTGGAATTTGCCTCTCATATCTGTGGTAAAGTGGCTTTAACCGCTAACACATATGAATATGTAAATTTTGTGTATGAAATCTCTCTTTTACAAAAAGAATGGATAATCCCTTTAAAGATCTCGAACTTGAAATTCGGTTTTTCATAGCCTATATTAGGGCTCTCCTGCCTTGGCTCCAAATTTAGAAATTTAAATATGATTAAAACTATAATAAAGCCCAGGAGATGATTAAACATCCATTTGCTCAGGCAATCGAGGAAACAATTCTATCTGTATTTTCTTTCTTAAAATGTGGGCTGTTTTCCGTGCGCCGTAGTCTGTCTGCTCAGGTGTTCTTTATTACGAGATTCCAAATTCCAATTGCCTCCGCGCGCGTTCCATCATCACATCTTCGTAAATCTCGCCGTGTCTGTCGGGACTGAGATTTATACGTGAAAGCAAATAAATTACTTTCGTCCTGTTACCAAAGGAATGGAGTATTAAAAAAAAAAAAGAAAAGGAAAAAAAAAAAGAACAAATAAAAAGTTTTAAAGCTGTAAATTGTATTTCTAACTTTTACAAGATGCTGAACGACCTGAGAAATCTGTACCAATTTAAAATGCAAAGATTGTGTGCAGACACAGATCTCGGGATGTGTTATAAACGTGTGTAAAAATAATAATAAAACAAAGGCAAAATACGCTGTGGCCTGCTGCGTATTTACCAAAATATCAATTTAGTGGGGATTACTTTCAGGGTTTAAATTGGCTCTTTCAGTCACCTCTGTTTATTTTGTTACAGCTTTTGTTCTTTCTGATATACAGATTTAGGGTGGGGGGTGGGAAACTATTTAATTAGTTTACAAGTACAGTGTAGAGGAGCAAAATGTATCATGCCAAAATAATTTTCCTCAAGGGATGCAAATCAGCCAGGGTAATATTTATTTTGTTCTTATCGTGTATCATAATTACAGCTATTGTTTTAGGGAGGGAAAACCGGCGATAAGAGAAGCAGAAATAAAACCTTCCTAATAAAATACACGTTTCCTGTGAAAGTTTCCTTTGAAAGCTCATTTGAAGGCTGCCACATGTGATCCTGAGCAATACCACGAACCCCCTCCATCGAGGCGCTCCGTGTTTAGTAAATGCTGCCTTTGCTGTTTTATAGATAATTCAAAATGCCTTGGCAAATTATCAAATTTAATTAGCAATATAAATGCCAGAAGGAGCACATAATGTGCAATTGTCTTGATATCTTTCCAGAAATTAGTCTTTTTAAATGAATTTGCTGTATTAATCATCTTAAAAAATATTTTTGATCACTGAATTAATAGTTTTCCATCCTGTTTTTAGGTATTCATTGACATAGGTGATTGCCTCTTAATTACTACACCAGACTCCTTCTATTCACTCTTATTAATTCATGTTTTCTGGCACAGTCCCAAAAGGCAGCCTTGCCCTATATCTTCTAATTACTTCTGTAATTGAATTTGCCCACTGTTTCTTAGCTAGTTTTTTAAGTGACTGTGTTTGTTCCTGGGTTTATTGTGCCTTTGTATGTCAGCCCTCTGCAGACAGAACATACATCAGCTCTTTTCTCATTTCTCATTAATTTTCCGGAGCCTGCGCTCTCTTATTTATTTATCATCACCTGTACCCCATAGCCCTGCCTTGCAGCACACATATTAAGGCTGGGGGAGGGTGGGCAAAACAGGAGGGAAATTAATTAATTAGGAATGGTGAGACAATTGTCTCGGGTACTTCTCATTCAAGCTCCTGTCGAGTCGCTTCGGAGCGCCCAGTGCTGTCGTGGTTCTCGGCTACGTTTACGCTTTTTCCTTGAACTAGCTCCACGCAGTAGGTTCTACTTGTTGTGGCGTCTACGCACTTGTGTGATGTACGTTGATCGATCCATATCGGCAGAATCCGATCTCAAAATGCAATCTCGAAAACGACCGTCCGTTTGAAAGGAACGCTACCCTGCATCAGTCCTACTTGGTCAATTTTTCATTTGGAAACCCAACAACTTCTGTAATTCCATAATGTTGGTAACATGCATATGGGGAATATAAGAGACTATGTTAACTATTATAATAGGTAACTGTATAGCTAGCTGGGTATTGTAACAGCTATATTTGAACTAAAATTCTTGTTTTTTTAACGTCGAGCTTTCCGATCTTCTGGAAAATCGGCGGCACATGCCCGGCGTAAAAAGAGCCGTACCCAAGGCTGTCCTTGTTACTCTTGGCTGCAAGGTCTGCTGCCCTCCCCATCCTCCTCTGTCTTCCTCTATCTGCCGCTGTCCACTGAGGCGATGCGGCTGCCCACTGATGAACCTGGAAGCCCCCATTGTCCCCTTGTCAGGGGCCATTATTCTGCCGATTGGCCCGAAATTCTTTTCCACTTTGACAGTGTGTCTTTCAAACTTTTCTTGCTTCTCATTGATTTGTTTTCTCCCGCTCCCTTCCCTCCTTTGTTTCCTTATCATAGCTTCGGGTTATTATGTGCAAAGTATTGACGGGACTCGAAGGCTGTGGTCGATCGAGAGCTAATGCATCCCTAATCCTGCCTTTGTTACCAGGGAATGTTTGACTCTGGTCTCTGATGGGGAAAGAGGTGCAAAGCTGTTGATCCTAGTTTTATTTTGTTGGGAGCCCATCCATCAATCAAATTGGAGGCCATCTGAGTGCTGAATGACAGAGGGACTCAGCTGAAGAAATTTGATAACGGAGTATTGTCAGGCTGCCCCCCCCCCCACCACGCTGTCGATAAGAAATACATTTGACTGAGGCAGATAAGCGCACAAGGGGTAGAGGCTTTAAGAGAGCAGGTGACACACATGCCACAAGAGGTTACAGAGCTTTGCTGCAAGTGATACCTGGCGGTAAACAACCAGGATGCCTATTCAGTGCATGTAACATGTGCAAGTTTTGGATATGCTTGGATTATTTAATAAGACGCCTGATAGTCATAGCCTCTTGGCTTCTGCTGCCGGCACAAAGTGCAGCGTAATGCTTGAGCGCTACACGGGGGTTTAGCTGCTACTGCGACATTGTCGCGCTCGCAAAGCAGCACTGCACGCGATGGCATCTCCGTCGTAGCTTTGAGGTCGTGTCGCTGCCGGGCACAGCCTTCCAAAATGGAAAATTTGAAGCAAGTTCTTCTGAGACTAGGTAACGCGAGTTCTAATCTAGGGTTGTTAGTTTAGTGGCCGTATCGATTCTTGCCCGTAGATCAATGCTTCTACATCAAGGATTTGATTTTCTGCAATTTATTTAAAGAATTCCCTGTAAAACTGACACGCTGCTGGTAGTGCGTTGCTGCAGATATGGTCGTCGTATGAATTGCCGTGGGTGGATTTTGCATCGTGTTAATGGCACTGGAGAGTACGGGTCTTCCGGAGTTTTCCTCATGTTTTACCGAGGAAAAAAAACACAAAAATGGTCTTGAGTTTAGTCAATGGTACTCTTTTCTAGGCACTACTCGCATGCAAATAGACACAAGCGTCCATAAAGTAAAGAGGAGTCTTCCATCCTCTTTTGACAGAAAACTGCAATAAAATGAAACGGCCTTCGTTCCAATCTGTTACGCACAACTCTGCGATGTCCTAGCTGACCTAACTGTGCTTGTGGTCAAATTAATGGATTTTGAAATAAGTTTAGTTGTATGATTAAAAAAATAAATAAAGAAGATAAAAATTACTCTTTCATGGATAGAAAACATACACAGCATGGCATAGGATAATACTTTATTAACCCCTGCACGCAATTCACACAATACACACAAATACAAGCACACGCACGTATTGTATCATCGGCATATAACCCATATTATTATAATACCAGAAACTTTTGTTTGTACTTTTTGAATTAAGCCAAGTGGGTTTTTTCCATCTTAAGCATGAAAGCAGATGGATGACGACCTATAAAAATGCTTTCAAAAAAACAGAAAACGACAGAAAGATGGAGAGAAATTACCTTGAGGGCAGGAAAATGGACTCCGTTGCAACCCGTACATTAACACGCTGTATGATTAAGTTGGGTTTTGTGTTCCTAATGACTAGAGGCTAAGGAGTCAGTAAGGGAAAAGAAAATCAATGTAAGAGTGCTTCAGATTAGCCTGGCAAATTACGTGCGCTCGGCTGACCCTTTGTACAGTTAGTCCTATATACTCTGAAGATATGCCCCGGTGTGGAGCTGCCAAATGGCTTATGGAGACCGTGGTCATTTTTTATTGATTTTTGAAGAAATGTCGATGAAGGACCCGGGGGTAGTCCAGCAGACCCACATTAGAGGAGCAGGAGCAGGAACGGGAGATCTGTGTCAACGCCTGGACCAGAATGCCTTGCTGGGGATCCGTGGCCTTATTCGTTCACCTGCCTGCCGTATCTCCCAGTGTCCGCCCGCAGCGCACTTGCATCCAAAATATCGTTTCTTCTTGTCCCTTCTTCAAGCTGTTAACATTGTGAAACTTTCGGCATAGCTCAACAAATGGGGAGTAACAGTACTGTCACAGAAGAAAAAACAAACTGGAATAAGAATTTTATAGCGCAAGACTGCCATGTGCTGCTGTGTAATTTGACATATCGACACTGCCATGCCATAAATAAGTCCCTGAAAAATCATCGCATGGTAGTTTCTGTTCAGCAGCTCCTCGGGTTTTCAGCTGCGTGTCCATGAAGAAACCGCAGTTCGAGAAAGTTAGTGAGCAGCGAACCAGCTCTGTCTGCCCCTCCATCCTGCCCTGATGATGATGTGACACATGTTAACTCGCATCATACCCAGTATTACAAGAAACATCTTGAAAAATTATGAATTGTGATTAAAAATTATAATTTCCCATGTTATGTAGACAGCATGCTTAATATTTTCTGTAGGATTTCGTGATTATTGGTTTAAAAGCTCGCCGGAACTCATGGTGTACGCCCAAACAGTTTTATGATCGTAATTATATGACTGTATATGACGATACAAACAAGGCAAGCAGCTCACACTTATTATTTATGGATCAGAACTAGAAAAAGTACTTGAGCAGAAAACATTTTCACGTATTGAGCGGAGCGAGCAATTTTTTTTCAGATAAAATTTTTTTCTTTCTTTTTAGATGCTGAAGGCCAAAAAATCTTGTATTTCATATTTTACCGTAGTGTTTGTGTGACCTCAGATGAGTAAGCACAATCCAGTCCTCGGCTCCCTTGACCGCTTTGGCGGGCGAGACGGGCAAACGCACGGAACGCGGTGGAGGCGGAAGTGCGTATCGCACTGCACCGTTCGCACGTCCTCCTGCCAAGGAGCAGCAGATGTTAACAGTGGGAGGTACGGGGGATGTCAGCTGAGGGCTCCGGCACCCACATGCATGTAGACACACGCATGGCAGATGCTGCAAACTGTTGCACGCACGTGCCTTTAGCCTTTATGGCCCAGCAGATCTTTCGCACGGGGTTCTGCCATTCCTTTCAGCGAGAACAGCTTTCAGACGTCTCCAGAAGCCCCGTGTCTTCGCTTCTCGCCGACAAGGCAAACGCGGGTGATTTACCTCCCCGTCGGCCAGAACCCTTTGCTAGCAAGCTGTGAAATTCCACAGCTCGCGTTCAAACAAGAGCAAGGAAAGCACCGCGAGCGAGGAATGGGCGCCCGAGTCACGGCCCGTCCCGTCTCTGCGTGCCAGCGCCACCCATTGTGTGGCCGGCATGTGGCCGTAGTTGAAATGCCGACTGCGTACAGCGACAGGATGTGTCCCCCCCTGCACATTTGGACTGCGTAAACACACCACGCGGCCTCAAATCCGGTTCCCTCCCATTTGTATTCCATGGATAAGTCGCTTCGGTGGACTCATAGACGTGACGGCTGGACTTTGATGTCACATTAAGTTCGAGTGTGTGTGTGGTGTGTGTGTGTGTGTGTGTGTGTGTGTGTGTGTGTGTGTGTGAGAGAGAGAGTGAAACAGCCTCCATGTGCAAAGCAGGTGTGAAATGTCTAAATTAGTGCCATCGTCTTTACATTTATTCATTAAGCTTCTCCAAAGCAGCTTGAAATGGTTAACTAGTATTCAACTGTTAACTTCATACTTCATCCAAGGTCACTTAGTGTTAGACACACTGCGGTAAACTCCTTACAGCCGCGCATCTATGTGTTCGTCATCATCAATGTAAGGAAATGAAACGCATCTGGATATACACACACACCAAGGGCAGTTTACACTCTAGAATTGACCCGAAACACGTCTTTGAACTGTGGGAGGAAACCAGAGCACTTGGAACGTGCAGGAACCCGCAGTCGCCACGCAGACAGAGCGCACATTGAACCCGTGTAGTATCGCACAGTGCGGGTGCTGGGAAACACCAGCGGGTAGTGCTGGTGACTCCGAGAGGCAGACGTTTGTTCGTTCCAAAGCAATGTTCGGCTCAAATTTTTTAAATGCTTACATTTTTTTAAAAAAAATTGTTTAAATCAGTTTGCATTTGTTACTTGTTTAATAGGATCTTGCGTCGTTGTGTTGACCACATTGTTCAAAGCAGATCAGAAACCTGATTTTTTAAAAAAAATTTATTGAAAAAAAAAAAATGGTTTTGAAGAAAGTTTCCAGAATATTTACGGAACATCAGCACCAATATTTTACCACAAACCAATAAACTAGTTGCTGCATCTTGTGAAATGTGTCCGGCCGAGCGCCGTCGCAGAGCGGCTCTACTTTTCTTCAGCGATACGCGATGTTTCGGGATATTTGGCCTGTGTCGGAAGCGCTGACTCCGCATTCGCATCGCGGGGGCCTGCCGTGTCCTCCAGCGACCCAGGCTTTGCAAAGTCCCCCGTAAGAGAGCAGTTGGGAGCCAATGTGTTTGGATCGCCATGAAAACAAAGCGTTTACCTCTATCACGAGCGGCAGCCCTCAGATGGTATTCCAGAGCCCGTGCCTGGAGTGTATCTATCGTCGCTTGGCCGGCGTGGGAAGGGGAGCAGCTTCTACGCATCGCTCTGCCGTAGTTAGAGATGAGCGCCGGGTGCCAGCACCGTGAGGGGATGTGAGGACTGGGCCCCACCTGGAGCCGCCTGTCATCGTGTGGCCCCCCGGGACACCTGGAGCCTCTCCCAGAGACAGTTGTTCAAGCTATAAGAACATCTTCTCCGGTTGCTTACATCGCATATATGCAAATCTGAGGGGTCGTTTACATAGTAATTTGGACTATTTTTCTGAGAAGAAATCGAAGATGTTAAGCGCGCTGCCTGTAAGTGCCTCGATCACCCGGAGAGGCGTGCATGTGGACGAGCTTCTGGGCGCGAAAGCGGCGGAGGCGACGTGCGGCGGCGCACGGTATCACCGGTCGTCCCGACTGCGACGGGAGTCCGACGCACACCTTCCGATGCTCTTTTTCTGTCGCGGCTGCTTTCTAAATTACCCTCCACACTTAATTACAGAGGATGGGGGGAACGCCTCATTTCTCTTTGTTAGCGGCTAAGCTGTCAGTAATCCCAAACAAAGGCCCGGGATCAGGAAGCCGAAGGATTTGCTGGTGGGATTATGGTCTCATGGATGACAATGTGCAGTCAGCAGAAGCAAAGCTTTATTTTAATTCAAATTGGCCGGTAAACAAAACCACTGGTATGTCTGATGGTAAGAATAACTGTCTAGTAAGCACAGTGAAAGCAAATCATTATTATTGCCATTTAGCTGCATTTGGCCTGGTGAATTATGTGTATTTTGTTTATATTACGATTAAATGAAACTAATGAACTGTCACATAGATATACCTGTGTGTGTGTATGTATATATTTATATTTGTAGGTCTGTATGGCTTTTTTTTTGTTTTTTTTCCCCCCAATATTTCAGCATATTTTAAGTTTCGTATGCACTGAAAAACATGTTTCATATCCATCCAAGGAGACATATATCTGTAGATGTTATGCTTAAATATGTAGATGCCATAATATTCTTTTTCTCCCCCCCCCAGGAATGACTGTTGTGGAGAACAGTTGCAGTCAGCTGTACAAAGACCTAGTGTTTTCCAGTGTGCTGTTATTGTTTGTCGGTGTAGTGTCACTGCTTTCCACGTTTTCCATCAAGATACTTTTTAACCGAATCATCTCAAGCACGGCAAATGTGAAAATAAAAGACATATGTCCTTTGTTCCCTGTTTACTCCGGGTGATGATTTCGAATAACATCTTTTGTGCACGAGTGGAAGTGGGATAAAATGCTTTTCCTCCTCTTCCGTGTGCTTTGCGATAGAGAAAAGCCATCTTAATTAAACATTTGCAGAGAGACACAGCTTTGAAAGGAGCATGTTATACATGCATAATAAGAAGGCTAATAATTAAATTTTCCATTATCATACACTCACATGGAAAATATCTACAGACTCTGGAACTTTTGTGACAATTGAGTCATAGTGGCTATTTAATCACACTGAGCATAAGATGGAGAGTTATATACTTAGAAAGTGCTGTGTCCATCCAAAGTCTGACGCTCTTAATAGTGCTGATAAACCGCTCTTGTGTATGATGAATATGATGAGGAAGATATGCTGTTGTCGACGAGTGAATAATCAGCCCGTGGTCGTCAATTAAATGTAGAAATCTGCTTTGTTGTGTCCACCAGTCCTGGGCGAGGTGTGTTAATTTAAAAAAAAAAAAAAAAAAAAAAATCACCCCCCACCGAGTTTGAGTGTTGCACTATGTCCTGCATAAATCATTACAGACTTCATAGTGTAAGCTAATAATACTCCAAGTCAACGAAACTCTACGAGGAACAACGGACAAGACTGGTGCGAGTGAAACCCTGAAAAAAGAAATCGCGTTTTAATGGCTGATGCCAATGACTGAGTCATAACGATGTCGTATTTTAATTTTCCACTAGTTTTGGTGATTTTTGCTCACAGTTTGTACAAAGGTATAGAAAGATGCAAATCTTGAGGGAAAATGGGCCCAGACAAGATATTCTTTGCTGATGTGTGTATATGTATGTTAAAAAAAAAAAAAAACCCTTCTAGACCAAAAATCTGTTATTTGAGCATTTTCATGGCACAGCCGTACACACGTCGTAACTTCTCAGGTCGAAACTGCTGAATGAAGTCTGTTGACTTATTGGCTGCTTTGTCGAGCTCTACTTTTCTGCCTGTGTGCGTCGGTCCTTCTTTCACCTCGTTATCTTCAGGATGTTTAGTCTAACTGATGAGTAGAAAGGAGACCAGCGGGTCGAGCAGTCACACTTGTTGTGGCGAAGTGTCCGTATACCTGTGTGTGTTATAATGAGTCCCCAGGTGGTACCTCTTCGGAGCGAAACTTTGCCCACCGTTTGGGGCGGCAGCAGCGCTTTTATGTCAACTGGTAGTGGTGCTTCGTTGTAGAAAAGCCCGGCACATGCTGTGGTTTCAGAAGCTCGGAGTCTTAAGACTTCTCGAAAAGCTGCACAGGTTCAGTTGTGAAAATTTTGCGTGGAAACCAGCAGATGCAACGCGAATCCGTTGGAAACTTCGGGAATTTAACACTAGTAATTCAAACCTGTCAAAGCAGTGGGCTGGAGAAGGGTTAAAAAATATTGCCAAATCGATGATGAGCGGATTGTGAAAACTGACAGATGGAACAGATGTTAAAGAGCTGAAAGAATGAAAGTAAAGGTGTAAAGCTGAAATGTGTACTGAAAGGGCAGGATGGACACTACTTATAAAGTCAAGTGACAAAAAATAATCCAAAATAGAGGGTGGGGAAAATAATGGTGCGCAGCAAAGGTTGCGGGGTCATTCATCATTATTCCTAAAGATAAATAAATTTTTTAAAAAAATCAGTTTTGAGAAAAGAGCAGACAGATGGTAGGTATATGCTGTAAAGTCTGTTGGAACTTGCATCATAAACCTGAATCAAGTTCAGTGGAGGATCACTTGCATGTTTCTTATGTTTATTATAGGTTACAAAAGTCCTGTTTCATCACAAGGCTTTAGTTCATATAAAACGAATAAACACAAACAGGCAAGAACATGGATCTGGTGCACGTGAAACTTACGCCCTGACGCCAGTGTGGATCCACCGCTCTTTTGAAGAGCTTCTCGATCCTTCGAGTCGGAAACGTGTAAAGGTGCGATTTCTAATCCCTGCGGCGACGCATTGTTTTAAAGTCGAGTCGTATTCCGCCACTTGCCGCAGCTTTTATTCCGAGCCTTTGCCGAATTACATTGTGCCCCGCGTTCTGTTTTGATTTTTAACTCGCAGGTCACATTAATGCAATCTGCGGTAAAGCGTATTGGTGGCAGCAAATCTGTTAATCCTCTTGACAATAACACTTAATACGAGCACTTTTCTCTCCACAAAAGGAAAAGTGCTTTGAAAATTAAGTTGGCCTTAACACGCAACATTTCCACATTACTGTAGCTGCGCTGATAGTGCATTCCAAATGGGCCGTACGCATATTTCTGTCACTGTAACACAATAATCCTATCACCTGATTACTATTTGTGTTGTTGTTATTAGACGTCCTCTTTATAATCTGTTCGACTCCTTCCCTTTCGCCCGCCGCACCTTGCAAGCTAATTAAAGGGGGTAGCACTTTGATTGAAGTCATTATTACCTCCGCTTTGTATCAGCACCTCAGAGATTAACAGTGAACCATGTTCCATGGAAAGACAAAGGGCCGCAGCCAGTGGAGTGGATTACTGTCAGTGTGGAGCCGCGGCGCTGCTGCAAGGAGCCCGTAATTCCTATAGAAAGGTAGACAAACACCGAGTCAGTGACTAACAACTTTCCCCGCCGCGGCCCTTTGTCTCACACTTTCCTTTTCTTTTCAGGCTCCCTGTCAGGCCTGATAAAGACCTCCAGCTCGAGCCAAATCCAAAGTCTCTGTGACACGGACACTAAAGTTGCTTTTAATGGCCGCTGACAGGCAATATATTTTGTCCGGATAAACGTGTATAATGCTATTGTAGCGCCATAAGTACTTTATTGATTACCTATTGCGTAATTAAAAAAGGAAAAAAAAAAAGGCTTGGAAGCAAGGGAAACGCTTTCCGGAAACGAATGCACAGCTTCCATTCTTCTCCTCTTCAAATTCCTCCGTTCCTGCTTAGGTGGGGGGAAAAAAAAAGAAAAAAAGATTTGCATATAGCAACAAGCCTTAAATTGAGACCTACGTACTAAGCAAAGGCCATTTCGGTCTCCTGCTTACTCATTCAGGCACATGTACAAAAGTCATTAATTTTTTTTTTTTTTTTTTAATACCTAAGTGTTAAGCTTTGATTTGTGGTTAAAAGAAAATCCAAAAGGAACTTGCCTGAGATACTGTTATTTTTTATTATTTTAGCTGTGTGTGTTTTTGCCATCGCTACTAGTAACATAATAATAATAATAATAATAATAATAATAATAATAATAATGGCGATGATGGCCATGCATGTGTGCAGGTTTCGTTTGACCTTGCCGTGTCTTTTTTATTTTTTGTCGCACAGAAGAAAATCTTTATCAAAACCCCATTCTATGGCTTCAACAAACAGAACCCATTACCTCACGGCAGCTTTTGTTGGCCCTATACAAGAGAGAACAAAATGGTTATTCAGGGGAACGCTTTAGATTTTTTATTGTGGGTAGTATTCACAAAGAGCAGTGTTATTGTATTAAAAAGACCCATCTGTAGCAGAAACAATGGCTTCAAATTATCTTTGAATACCCAGTGAAAAAATATAAAGCTCGTTCTTCTCATTCTCTGTGGCAGGGGGGATAATGCCGGCTCCGTATAACGGACTTTTTTGTTGTTCTTCATGCCTTCTTGGGCCTTTTTAAAAGCGCACTCTTTCCCGATATGTGCCGCGTCGCGCACTGCGCTTCTCCTCTCCTCTCCTCTCCTCTCCTCTCTTGCCGGGGAAGCGGGGAAACGGCGGCGGCCGCGAGACGCGCGCGCTCTCGGTGCTTCCTCGCGCCACGGAGAGCCGGCTCGCCTCGCTCCGGTCCGTCGCGCGCACGGACTTGTTGTGTCTCGCGCGGGACGCGTGCGGTGGCAGCGCGGTCCGGATGAGCGGGTAAGGACGGTCCGCATAGCCGCGAAGAGCGCGGACTGCGACTGGGGCGGAACCGCGCGGGAACTTCGCTTCCTTCCGCGCCTTTCCGTCATCCGCCTCTTTACTCGCTGCCCAATTTTTGTGCAGATGGTTGCGTGTCGCGGCGGTGAAAACTGTCAAACGCGTCTCGCTCTGTGTGTGTGTGTGTGTGTGTGTGTGTGTGTGTGTGTGTCGTCTTGGTGTCGCAGAGCTGCGCGAGTAATGTGAAAATGAAGCGTTAGCTGCTGAAATTAATGTTGACCATTATTGTCAGAGAGACATACTGTGTTTAAAGTTATTGAAGTGCGACCACACAAACACACACACACACACACATACATACACGCACGGTCGCGCGCTCTTCGGATTAAGTTACACTGATGTTGTGGCACACGTTAGTAGTGCTCCATACAGTTGGATAACGGGATTAGTGTAGACAAAAAAAACCAGAACTTTTGCAGTACGAGCAAAAAGTACAGTAGTACCCCCACCCCCGCCTTTCTCTCTCTCTCTCTCTCTCTCTCTCTCTCACACACACACACACACACACACACACACACACATCTTCTTTTCTCTTGGGAAAGGTGTTGACTGGAGGCCAGTTTTATTTAATGCGTTTAATTCAAAGAGGATTCCGCCGTGTCTGTAAAATCAATTAACAATTGACCCAAACCACCCGAAACTTAAAAGTTAATTAACTGATCACGCGCCATAACCACAACATCGAAGCCACTTTTTCTTTCACGTGTGTCTGTATAAAACGTGTATCACAAGCAGCTTCACAGACGACAGGGTGTGAAATGAGTACAGGTGAAATGTATTTTTCTCATTTAAGTCAAATTGTAAAGAATGTTTAATTTGAAATGTGTGTTAGGTCTGTAATAAGGTCTATAGGTAGCGCATCTCGACATACTGTTATTTCAAAGTGCGCTTGTTATCGCAGTAGTGAAAGTGCGCTGTGGTGTAGTCGCTCGAGCGGCCTCTAGTGGACAGAGTGAGCTCCGCAGCGCCTTTACTCATGGAATCGCGCTCTGACTACTGTACTTGGACATCCTCCTATGTACTTTCTCATCCGCTTCACTGTGCTAATCTAATTTTCACAAGGGAACATAACGTGCTAAAAAAAATTTATTTTTAAAAAAAGGGTCACTATCAGTTTTGGAACCGTACTATTCATATGGTTCGTGTTCTAGTCCTTCAAAACAATTTTTGAATTAAGGGAAACCTATTTAGTAGCAGAATTTCAAAGCATGCAAAGTGGGTGGTGGCTGTATGTGTGTGTGTGAATGTATAATGTAACTAACCGTCAACTTCGACATTTTTATTGCTGGAAAAGGTGTGCCGCTAAATATATTCGCTCACATAATTAAATGTAATGAATGACTAAGATTGGGTAACATCTATGTTATTTTAATACAGGAATAAATATATTGTAATGTATATTTTTTTTCTATTACGCTTGCTTCTTAGCAAAAAAAGTACAAATGTGTATAAATGCTGTTAAAGAGCGAGCAGTTAATAGTAGTAATAAATGCGTAGGTGTGTGTACAGTACTAAGAATCACTGCAATGATTTTTGAGTAGGGTTATATGTAAATCTAAATTTTTTAAATAGTGTGTAAAGCGTCACTCATCCTCGACACGTTTCCAGGTTTAACTGATAATTTTTAAAAAAATCTGTGGTGGTGTTAAATTGTGTTTTCTCAAACATTGGAGGTCTTCAAACTGCCAATTAGCAATTCCGAGGAATTCCAGTTAACAAGGGCATTTCGCGAGGGTCTACACGGTCCCCCGCTGCTCCGCTGCATTTCTATAAGCAGATTAGAGCTGCAGGAGCGGCGGCGCGCGGACACGCGGACACGCGCACGCAGCGGAGCGCGCTCCCTTCGGCCGCTCCTCGCGGAGCATCCCGCGCTGCCAGAGCACCGTCCCGCGCTGTAAATTCCCCCATCTTCACTTTCTGTAGCGGTTAATAATTGTTTTTAACGGAAGCGTTGCTCAAACGGCCGTTCGACTTCTCTATTTTTAACGCATTCGTTTAAAAAAATAAATAAAAAAGACATTTGTTCAAGTTAACGCAGGTTTCTTGTTGCAACTCAGCGTCACCGATTCGGTTTTGAATAAAAATGGAAACACACTGGTGCTAAATAGTGTTTTCGACATTGTGTTGGATTAGTTTATTATTATTATTATTATTATTATTATTATTATTATTACCACTAAAGTGAGAGTGGAAATCTTTTCAAATTAGCCCATTCAAAAGTATAATTCAGTGTTAGAAATCACGAACGCGTTCTCCTCAGGAAAACTGCAGACATGTAGTGTCAGTGGTATAAATACTTTTTTTGTAATTATGGTAATGTGCGTCCTATTCGAGGTTAAATGAGGCGCGACATCGCTCTGGAATGTGGCGTCGAGTCACGGTTTTTGTTCCGTTCGCCACTAGACGGCGCTATTGTCTCGCAACAACGTGGCCCCATCCGCTGGCGGCCCGCTTGTGAAGTGTACGTGGGCTTTATCTGCTTCCATCTTACTCACACACACGACATGGCACATTACTTTTGTAGCGGAGAACATTTTTTTTATTTTATTTATTTACTTCAGTATGTTTGCTGCCTCACTGTGCAAGTTAACAATAATAGAGGCTATATTTTAACATGAAACCAGACTCCGATTTATTTCCTTACTTCAGCAAAGCTTAATTTAGCTGGCCTACATAGATTTTTTTTTAGGCAGATCACCCGTTGTTTTACTTTCCGTGTCCCCAACTCTTAAACTTCCTGAGAAAGTGAAATTACACACTTCTTTTCAATCGTATTATCATTTGTGGAGAAGGGCTCTTGAATACTGAGGATCTCAGAGTGGAAGTAAATGTAGATTAACTTTTTTTTTTTAGCCTTGGGGCAGAGACACAAGTCAAAAAGGAACTGTTTGTTTGTGGGGGGCATTTTCTTTTCCTCTTGTGATTCAGCTGAAGATCTCCTGGAGGTCTCCTTTCCACTTTATTAGCAAAACAATCCATCAGATTTACCTCCCGACATGTTTTCCCCCTTTATTTTATTTTGCGAAGACATAAAATCGGAGTGACTAAGAATGCATTGCAGATTAACTGAATGTAGGAGATTAGTGTCGAACCTTTGCCTGTTAATTACAGTATTTTTGTGGGCTTTGCTTCGCTCTTATGGGTGATGCACAGTTATAATGCCTCGAGGCCGTGATGATCATGTATACGGCCACTTTGAAAGGTGGATCAACTGAAGACACGGACAGGAGCTGAAAGGGAGCGCAAAGTTTATAGGGACACTGAGCCGGAATAACGAACAAAAGCTCCCTGAGCAGCTGTAAACATTTAAGCACCGCCGAAGCTTTGATTCGGCTCGATCGCCTTTTATTGTCGCTATACAGCTGTTGCCCCTTTAAAAATGCTGCTGTAAAAATGATTTCTTTTTGAATGTTGTTTTTTTTTTTAAAAAAAAATAAATAACAGAAAACTCCTTTCTTTGAATTCCCGAGGGTGTATTTCGCAGTGCCAGGATTTTTGCCCGAAATGTAAAAGTTTTGGGGCCTGTGCGTCGCCGTAATTTTGTGTGGAGAGCAGTTTCAGTGTGAAATTCTCCCACTTTAGCACCTGCTGTAGTACGGAATACGAGGCGGGCACTGGGGGGTTGGGCCCCCGCCGTAGCGCCAGTGAGCGACCCTAAACCCCGCCCCTTTATGCTAATAAAACACACAACCCTGGCGGAGGGAAAGGCGCTCTGTGATTGGTCAGGTAAAACCCATTTATTCCCTGACAGCCCTCATCACATGAATGGTTGTCTATTAACTTGTTCAAAAAGTATCAGGAGTTGTCAAGGCTCTGGCGAAGAGGGGGGAAAAGTAGTTTGTTGATTCTTAAAACACCAAGAGAGAAGTTTTTTTTTTTTTTTTTTTTTTTTTTTTCGGTTGTTGTTGTTGTTGCTGCTGCTGCTGCTCTCCTCGCTGTTGTTCTGGGACACAACAGGATTCGCTGAGCGAAGACAGAAAAAGTCGCATGTGCGCGCGCGCGTGTGTGCAGTGTGTGCGCGCTTTTTGTACTGTTTTGAGTAAAGTTGGTGGAAAGTGCGCGCTGTCGGCTCCCACCCGGACCGGAGCGCGTGTGTATGCGTGCGTGTTTTTGCCGCGTGTATTAATTCTCGGGGAGGCAAGCTTCAACGAGCTCCGTGCCCAATGTACAACATGATGGAGACCGAGCTGAAGCCCCCGGCGCCGCAGCCCAACTCGGGCGCCACGGGCAACGCGAGCGCGCCGGGCGGCAACCAGAAGAACAGCCCGGACCGGGTCAAGAGACCCATGAACGCGTTCATGGTGTGGTCGCGGGGCCAGCGCAGGAAGATGGCCCAGGAGAACCCCAAGATGCACAACTCGGAGATCAGCAAGCGCCTCGGGGCCGAGTGGAAGCTGCTGTCCGAGAGCGAGAAGCGCCCGTTCATCGACGAGGCGAAGCGGCTGCGCGCGCTGCACATGAAGGAGCACCCGGATTACAAATACCGGCCGCGGCGCAAGACCAAGACGCTCATGAAGAAGGACAAGTACGCGCTGCCCGGCGGGCTGCTCGCGCCCGGCGCCAACGCCATGAGCGCCGGGGTGGGCGTGGGGGGCGGCGGCTTGGCCGCGGGGGTCACGCAGCGCATGGACGGCTACGCGCACATGAACGGCTGGAGCAACGGCGGCTACGGCATGATGCAGGAGCAGCTCGGCTACGCGCAGCACCCCGGCCTGAACGCGCACAACGCGGCGCAGATGCAGCCCATGCACCGCGCGTACGACATGGGCGCGCTGCAGTACAACTCCATGAGCAGCTCGCAGACCTACATGAACGGCTCGCCCACGTACAGCATGTCGTACTCGCAGCAGAGCGCGCCCGGCATGGCGCTCGGCTCCATGGGCTCTGTGGTCAAGTCGGAGTCGAGCTCGAGCCCGCCCGTGGTCACCTCGCCGTCGCACGCGAGGGCCGCCCCGTGCCAGACGGGCGACCTGCGGGACATGATCAGTATGTACCTGCCCGGGGCCGAGGTGCCGGAACAGAGCCAAAGCAGACTGCACATGTCGCAGCACTACCAGAGCGCGCCCGTGCCGGGCACGACGATTAACGGCACGCTCCCGTTGTCACACATGTAAATGAACTGCCATGAGTCGCCATCGCACAAGCCGGACTGCTCTGGACTATTATACACAGTATATATATATATATATATATATCTATATATATATACATACATACATATACATATATTTTTTTGTACAGATCATTTCTGGGAGGGAGAACTTGTATAGGAACTCAAGGAATGAACGCGAAACTTTTTTTCTCCCCCCTCCCCCCCTTTTTTTTTTCTTTCTTTCTTTTCAAAGAAAAGTTCTAGAGGAACGGTAGGAACTTTGCAAAACAAAAAAAAAAAAAAAAAAAGTGTACCCGATTTTAAAGAGTCTCCACTGATTAAATGTTTTTATTATTGCAATCACGTTTTGTACAGTATTTATCAAGAGACTTAACAATCAAAAAAAAAAAAAGATGTGGTGTTTGTACACTATGCGAGGTTGTTGCGTTTTTAACAACAATTCTGCAAAAAAAAAAAAGAGGCAAACGATGAAATTGCAGGATACGAAAGAGTTCAATTTGGTTCTAATAATGCAAAGCAGTGAAAGGAAAGAGCGGATCTAAATCAGGTAAATGTTTCTTCTTGAAGGCAAATATAGTACTAAATCGTTTTAATTTGTTGAAAGTCAGATTGAGCAAAAACCTTTTTTTTTGAAGGTTAAACATAACTGTTAATTTA
Source organism: Scleropages formosus (assembly GCF_900964775.1). Lineage (NCBI taxonomy): Eukaryota > Metazoa > Chordata > Actinopteri > Osteoglossiformes > Osteoglossidae > Scleropages > Scleropages formosus. Next base: position 23,875,481 of record NC_041813.1, read on the forward strand.
TATTTTTGTCTCCCGCTTTTCATCTGTTAGAGATATGAAGTTTGTGTTATTTTTTTCCTCATGGTTTGTAATATTTCTGTATATTTACTGTGATATTTTAAGTTTTATTTTCAAATTTTTCATTTCCATAGTTGTATTTTAAAAATTTGGCCTGTATTGAGAGCAGTTGCCACTTCTTGTATATATTTGAACTAATAACATAATAACAGTTACAGTTTCAGCTTACGGTTTTTCAATATGCAGTTTGAAATTAATAAATTTTTGAAATTTCGATACTTGAAACTTGTTCGAGTTTTGATTTTTCTTTGCCATTCATGGTGTCCTGTGACTACTGCCAAATCAATATTCATTTATAATTTTTAATATAACGGATAGATGTGTTCAGCTTTAAAAGGTATAAAAACATGATTAGGCCATTTCATTGTGAACTGTACGTCTGTATCATTTCTTTAAATATGTCTTGTGTTATGATTTAAATTATACGTTTAACTTAAAAGCTTTCTTCACTGTTTCACCAATTGTTATGTCTTAAATTAATGTAACTATAGCAGGAACCTGTCTGACGTTATAATGCATATAAAAGTGAAATCTGTTAAACTTCTTATGTTATATTTGGGAAGTGAAACGTAGGGACCACGGAGAAAGGTGCACTTTGATTGCCTGAGAAGTAAGTATGGGGAATGCTGTATGGGGCTTCCAAGGCGTTGACTGTTGCTGTAAAATAATACTCATGTAGCTGAATAGTTTGCATGTCCCGAATGTGACATGAACTTATTGACATTTCTGTGTTTTTAGTGGACATGGACACATTGGAGGATGCGGGAGGATCCCAGTGCAGCTCAAACCTTTGGAGCCCTGGTAGGGAAGAGACAGGATGCCAAAAAGGCCAAGATTTCCTTCCAGGTAGTTATTATTTTTATTATTATCATTATTATTATTATTATTTTCACATGCCCATTTGTGCACATGTTTTGTTCTTTCATCCAACATGTGTGATATATTTCCTCCAGACCTTTGACATGTGCAGCTACTCAGAGGCACTGGCATCTTTAGAAAGGTGCCTATGCTTATTAATATTTTAGATGACACAAAAAGGGTGGGTAATAAAAAGAAAGAAATGAATCGCATGTGGCATAACTATCTGGATTGGCAGGTTGACAAGCGCAGTGGAACTTTTTTTTTCTCTTACCTAACTGAAAAGATCTTTTAGGCCTCATAAATAATTAAGGAACTGTGTTTTAAATTTCTCGTCCCCGTCACACAGAAAAGAAGTCAAAATAAATTTAAGTAACGGATAGATAACAATTATAGGACCTTTAACAAGATTAATATGTATTTACATGTTTCTGTGGTATTCTTCAGTTAGGAAATAAACAACCATATGAAATATTAATAATATATTTATATTAATATAAATTGATGTATTTAGACATCTTCATCTCATTATATTTAATAATTAAATGTAAGTCAAACTGTAAACAGCCTTTCAAATGTAACTTTTTTTAAAGCAAAGTATAGTCTCATAAAATTTTTCAGTCTATCTGAAGCAGACCGTATGTTTTTTAGCAATATGTACATAAAGGAAACATACATGCGACATATATTTTTCGTTTAGAAGTAAATAAAATCAAATAGACGTGCAGAGTCGCTTGTTGTCAAGAAAGTACATATTTAAATTTGAGCTTGCATTTTTTCATAATTCGGGTTATAATGTGTTAATTAATGGAGTTTATTAATAATTTGTGTGAGGAATCTTCCCCGTATGGTGCCTATATATAATATGTATGTTATATATAAGGATGTCTACTTAATATCTGTAGTAACCGCAAGAGCAGGACTGTACTGGGTCCATTCCTATTATTATGAGTGAGAAAATAAATAATAGCAAAGGTGTAAATCTGAAGGTTGTTAAAATATTTTTGCTGAAGTGCAGAAGTAGATGATCAGAGTTGCTTGCCAAGACCGGAGAGCTTCTATTACAGCGCATCCCAAGGGAGAAGAGCTCACATTAACCGCTAAATGAATATTTGACGAGGGCTCATTCCCAAGTATTATTCTACAAACGTGTCCCTGCTGGACTTTCAAAGGGTCAGGGAGCACTGGTTCAATTAATTATTTATACAACCAGCAGAGCGGCTTGTAATAGTGCAACGTGCTTCATAAACTAGGACCTTCAAAGGTGCGCTGAAGCTCCACCTGTATTCATTATTGGGAAAATTAGTACACCTTTGGATCTGCTCGTTATTATTTATTACCAGTTTTGCTTTGAAGCGCTTTTATCGCGCACATGAAAAAGAAAAAAATATATATATTTGTATATATGTATGTTGAACACCGCTGCTGTTATTAAATACGTTATTTGAAGTAATTGTAGTAGAGTATAAGGGCTGGTCTTTGTGGAATTGCTCAGCTGTAGAGTTTTGGGAAGAACAAATTATTCACATGTGCGACACGGTTTTTCCTCGGGATTCCTCGTCTAGAAACATCACAAGAACAAAGAGGAAAAGGTTCATGCTCCACTCCATTATTATTGTAAAATGCCAATTCAAAGTGTGCCAAATGACTGACGCGTTCGCACAGTCAAAGAAAAAAAATTACTCCGTTATATGGGTAATGGATAGATTAATTCATTTTTGATTAATTATTAATTAATTTCTTTATTTATTTGGGCCTCCCTGTTTCACAATAAGAAAAAGAGGAAATGAGTAACTGGATATATCATTCTCTGTGCAACAGGGTGAGGATGAAGGTGAGGTGACCAGGAGACTGCAGAAGTGTGCGCTCCCTCGCGCACAGGAAGGGTGCTCACATTTTTAACACATATTTCAACAGCAACAGGTGGTAAGCCTCACTTTTTAGTTTTAATTGTCAAAAGTGATTTTTTTCTTCCTTTTTTTAAAATTTGATCATTGTTTATTGTTATATAGCATAAAATTCTGATGGAAAAATATCTCACAAATTCAAAGGCATTATTTTTTATAGTAATTGTCTTTGCGGGTAAAGTTTTGTTTTAGAAAGTGTTTTTGATTAATGTAGGCTAAAATAAATATCGGATGATAAGACGTGGAAACAATTTATCGTCATATTATTTCGTGCTTAGTCGTTTCCGTGAATTACCATATGACTATTGATTATTTTCATGTAAAATGAGGTGTTGCAGTTTATCACGCGCGCGCCACCATCCGCCTCTCACTTGATCCTCAAACATTAATAAATAATTTGGATCAATGAGGACAGAAAGCACGCTGCGTACTGAGTGAAACGTTTTAGCATTCTTCTGTGTGCTTTTTTTTTTTTTTTTTTTTTTTTGGTTGATTTGCGTTCTAGGTCTTGGGAAAGGAGAAGTAATTAGTGTGGTGAACATAGAGAAACTCCTCCAGAGAGCCTTATCACCCGCGCGCACATTTACTGTATGCTAATGAGGCCCGTGACGTCACGGGGCCCCTGGAATTATGAACAAAAAAAGTATTTTAGTCTTATTTTGCTATGTCGAAAACAGTTGAGCGGCGGTCACTGGAGGGCCACAGCCATTTAAAAGGAATTTAAGCCTTTAATCTCGCGCGTTTTCCTCGCGCCCTTTCTCTGCTTGTTAGTTTACATTAGAGTTTTCGCTCAGTATCCAGGATTTTTTGCACCGTTTTCAACATTTTTGTTCTTGCTGAACATGCCTCGCGCCTTCATATGCTCGCGTATTTTGATTCCCGTCACGCGACTGGTTTTCAGACAGTTTTCATTGAAGTTATCAGTTCAGACTTTCTAGACAGTTGCAAACAATTGATTATTAAGGTTAATGCTATGCAGAAGAGGGAAAAACACGGGTATAAATAATGACTTGTCCTCGGCTGTTTTTTTTGTCTCTCTTTTACGGGGGGCGGTGGGTGGACCGGGTGGGCGCTGCGCTGGGATGGCGCGCGCCATTGTGAGATGCTGCTGAATTGAAAACTGTCAGAGATGTCGTCTATTTTAACAGTCTCTCATGGGGTGAATGGCAGCGGCTCCCTGATCCAGTGCAGGTGCAGGGGATGTGGGGGGTGGTGGGGGATGGGGCGGGTTGGGGGTGGTGGGGCTTCTCTGCGCTCGGCCAAAATGCGCATTCCCTTCAATAGACCACACACTGTCAGCCAGCATGGCACAAACTCTGCGCTTCTCACACTTTTTTTTTTTTTTCTTTCTTTTTTTTTTCTTTTTTTTTTTCTCCCCTCCCTTTTCCACTGAGTGCATTTTAGTGCTTCACAAATGACACAAGTGCTGCTCTGAGCTTCTGGGCAGCTCCGCTAATGTGCCCCCTTCGTCTCCCTGCTCATCGGCACCGTCATTAGCTCTGGCCATTGTTACGTGACAGAGCGCGGAGGAAACGGCCCCACCGCGGGGTCAACGCGCGCCGCGCGCGGCACCGCAAACACGGGCCCCCGCGCGCCGCTCCCGCAACTTGTCGCTGATCGCTGTTGCTTTTTGCGCGTTCCCATGTCAGGAGCCCCCGCTTCGCCCTCCTCGTGCTCAGCCCGCAACTCGGGCGTGTGAGTGGATCGCTTAGCGTGTCCCTGTCCACGAGTCGCGTTGTGTCACTGGGGTGTTGTTCTGCACACCAGCTGTTGAAGAGAAACTCCAAATAATATGCAGCGCTCCTTTTTCTCCTTGTCCTCTCTGCTTTCTTCTTCTTTTTTTTTTTTTTTTCCCCCCCAAAAAAAACTTTCTTTATGAACGAGTAGTTTAATTGTAAAGTTGCTGGTCTAGTAGCATTGTAAGTCGGTTTGGACAAACAAATAGAGACAATAATAATAATCTAAAACAGATGGGTGGTGAAATATAATATTTGTAGTCGCTCTGCATATTTTAATACGTGTTGCGTGAAATGCAGTCCAAACTCCTTTTTTTTTTTTTTTTTTTTTAAATGAACGTGGCTGTTTTAAAACGGGGACCTTACTGCCGTTTAAAAAAAAAAAAAAAAAAACCTGTAATGCCGCACTTTGCGCATCATTTCTTTCGTGTAATTTATAAATATCTTGTATCACTTTCAAGTTGTGTTCATGAAAGCCGTAACCTTTTATGTTTGTTGACTCTACTACTGCATCGGTTGCGCTCGTGAGTTAAGAAGGGACTTAAAAACGCGGTAAAGTAAACGAATCTGCGCCATCATGTTTGCCAATAAACAGCCGCTCTTTACAATCGTCCCGGAATAATAATAGTAGTAATAATAACAATAAGATTCAGCATTTTACGTAGTCTCTTGTGAAATTGGAAAATATAAAGTATAAGAAGAAATGATCGCAGGAACGCACTGCGTGGATGTTTGTTTAAGCAGAAGAACAATGGACTCGATATCACCAACTTAAATATAAACGCATTGTTTTGTAACTAATTCGAGTTAATACGTTCTTAATGGCAATATAACAGCGGATAATTGGCCCTTTTTTCCGCGGACAACAATGTAAATCGCCATCTCTTTATTATTTAATAAGTTGAAACGCTTTGTTGGACCGGCTCCGACAGGGAAGGAAGACCTCTTCTTCTCCAGGCAACAATGCACATCTAATTGTGGAGATTTCACAAGTTGGCCGCAAACAGTGGAGCAGGCGTGCGCGTACACACACACACACACACACACACACACACAGACTTTTTTTTTTCTCCATCACACACCACGACAGACACTGGCACTCATTGCATGAGAATATTTTTTTTTTTTTTTTTTTTCCCCCCTCCCGCGTCGGGATCCTAGCAACATCCCCCAAAACTGACTTTCGGGCCAATTTCTTTTTCTTTTCTTTTCTTTCTTTTTTTTTTTTTTTTTTTGTTTGCCTCCTTGAGGTCTCACCTCAGATAATTTGCAAAATCCGAATTCTTCTCCCTGACTATCACACGCTCTCCGCCCGTGCCTATTCCCCACCCGAAAATCATTCTACACGAAATAAAACCCATTATTAGACGAAGACGAGACGAAATAATTTAAGATTCGAAGCAATAACGCTACTGAATGTGAGGCTCCCGGTCACTCCTCGGTTCGCGTAGCCCAAGCCGTCGTTCAGCAACAAGTGACAAGTAATAAAAGCGTTTAGTGTCCGGGCGAGGATAAGTTAGCAAGACGCATTTAACGATTTAGCTCTTTATTTTAGTCCCACGGCTGCAAAAATACTCCTGCGAGGAGTGGCCCAAGGAGGCGAAGCGCTGCTGTTCCTGTTTCTGCAGCTAATAGGCCACCCTGTGCTCGGAACAATATGTGCTTTGATGCGGGGCTTCGGACGGCAGGGCTCTTCACAAAGATCCACACAGCGCACCCTGTGTATGGCCCATGATGGGAGGAGGACGAGGAGAAGAAGGAGGAGAAGAAGGAAAAGGAGGAGGAGGAGGAGGAGAAGAAGGATGAGGAGGAGGAGGAGGAGAAGAAGCTTTTGAGTGCCACGCAGTTATTTTTCCACTATTAAATACTCATTTGTACCCAACTCTTACGTTCTTTTAAAAAAAATAAAAGCTGCGCAGTGTTTTACCTAGAATAAATACAATGCAGGCGTGAACATCCCGAATGTCCAAGTCCCGTGAAGGAAAATGATCCGTGATCATCAGTCAGTCGTCATGTTTCTCACTGCCGACATGGACAATTGGAAGTGTAAATTGTGGTACATTTGGGTTTATATATCACACCTGTTTGACCGGAATTTATAGTGTAGTGGGGAGACAAATCAGAACAATTCAGATTCATGGATTTTTTATTTTTTTTCAAAAGAATGAAAATTGGCCGCGGAACGTTTTTAAGCACTAAACGTTTCGATATGTCTTCAACATCCAGCAGCTTTAAATATAGAGGATCAAGTAGCGATTCGTGAATTTTACGTGTAGTTTTATATCAATTTATTTATAAAGCGCTCCGCATTGGGTGCCGCCGCAGAGCAGAGGTCTGGTGTCAACTTTTCTTCGTGGTAAATGTGGTAACTTTCCAATACCGAGCAAGACGGCAAAAAAAGTTTCGTTTGATCAGCCTGGGATGGACTGGAACCCGTTTTTTTTCCGAAGGAAAGTCCGCACCGGACCAGTGTCCTTTCAAAATGCGCCCCGCAAGGACCGTTTGATTTCCCGAACTTTCTCTTCGTGAAAGTTTTTAATTATTTTTTTTTTAAAATACTCTTTCAAAAAGTTCTGCCAAACTATTGAAAATGTACAAAATTTTTCATTTTATATATAGAATGTAATGTGCTCCTGAAATAATGCAACTTTTGGATGGAGGACAAAGACTATGAAGTTAAAAAAAAAGTTTATTAATGGGAGCACCTATGAGGCTCTTGTACTTTTTCAGCCCCCCTCTCCCACCCCCCAATCTGTGTTTTTACCCCTCCAACAGCAGTCTATTGTTCTGCGCCTTCCTCCCAATTTCAGGCTTCACTTGCGCGCGCGCACACACACACACACACACACACACACACACACACACCAGCTCTGTGTGTTAATGACGCTGTCACCATCTGCCTTGCCCCACTTTCCATGGGGACACACATCTTAGTTTTTTTTTTTTTTTTTCTTTTTAACAATCCAGGTTATTTCATTGGCCGATCTTTGCAAATAGATTATTAATCAAACTCCAGGTTATTGCATGTCTCGTAAGAAGACAGAGGACGCAACTTCAGTCACCGCTGAGAGGAGCTGAATAGCGAAGAATGACGGGCTAAAAATACACTTTTCGCCGCGACGAACAGCGGTCGATGACTGACCTTAAACTTTCATTCAGCGAAAACACGGCACAATTTTACCATGTTGAGCACTGGGGGGAAAAAATAAAGTTTCCTGCGCTTGTGGCTGCCCCCCCCCCAACCCCCTAAAACTGTTATGCAAAAGTCTTGAAATACGGGAGAAAAAAAATGAACCCCGAACGCATCCGACAAATTCTTGTCTCTGAATTCCTCAGATATTTGTCTAATCTCTAATAGATAGAATTAATGGGATCAATTATTATTTTAATACGCGAGCCGCTAATAAACGGTGGTGCGGCTCGCTCAAGTGCGGAGAATAACAGATGTGAGGACGCCGTACCGTCCGAACCAAACCAGAAGGTTTTAGGTTCGATTTCTTCGTCCACAATGTGGCCGCTTAGCAAATGAACTTTTCTTTCCGCCTGCGATTCCGCTGCCTTTGTTGCGAATTTATCTAAAATAAGCGCTGTCCTGTTGTCTTCTTTCTGAAATCGAATCCAAGCTTAACCTCACCTACACAGCAATAAAATATTAGAAATTAAATGGCTCTTCATACACGGGGCTGTTAAATAAACGGTCACACTGCACTTGTTGGCCTGTTTTCTATCGACAGACAAAACTGAGGATCCTTCATGTTAAATCTGTGCATGTTGGGGTTTTAATCAGCCTAGTACATATTCAGGTATTTTGTACGGGGGTTTTAAAAATTTCATTTAACTCAATTTAAGAGCAGTCTCTCCATGCCTACAGGGAGTTCAGCTTTACTCTGAGAGTAACATTTAACTGTCTAATATGCACCTGGATATATTAATCATAAATTGCATAAATCAGTGTTAGACACTAAGAGATGTTAAGAAGTAATATTCAGTTCTTGTTTTGTCCCCAGCCTACATGTTTGCTTTGGCTTTTTGCCACATTTTTATCCACCCCTCCTCATGTGCTTTCATAATAAAACAAAAGCACCTGTTGTCGTCATCGTCGTTGTCGTTTTGTTGTGCTGATGACGATGACAGCGCCGTCGTGGATGTCTCCGAGACCGTTACCGGACTCGCACCTGTGTCGGGCTCAGCGTAACGCTGGATGTGCAGACACAGCCAGGCCAGAGGACTCGGTCATCCCATTTGATTGTAAATAAGAGGAGTTCACACGCCGATCAGGTGACCGTGGAGAACAAGCGATCCATTTGAATGAGGTGGCTATCTCCCCATCATGGAGATCAGAGCTCTGTCACTCCTGAGCGCGTCTTTGTGTCCCACCCGCAGAATGACAGCTAGTGCCGAAAAGAGGGCCCAGTCACAGGATGGGGTTTCACTGTCTGAGAGAGAGAAAGAGAAAATAAAAAATAACATCCTTTGCCCTATAAGCTGTCCAGTGCCTCCAACAAGGTCGCGTCCATTAGCAGATCATTGCCAGTTGCTCCTACAAGTTGGTATTGCTCAGATCCTAAAAGAAAGAAACGGGCCAAGTCCAGGTATTCTTTTCCTCCTGTTCGCAAAACAGGGTTGCAAATGGACTTACGGTATATATTTAGTTATTATTTCTGTTCGGCTAAAACGTGAGTGTTCGTTTTAGAGTGTATGCATGTTGTACTGGAATTTATTGTTTGGTGCATAAAATCAATGGAATATTCCAATGATGCTAAAATAAGTTGTGTGGGAGGCGTATTCTGTTCATTCAAAGTGCTGTAAAATGTTGGCTGAAATGGAACAAAATCACCCCGTACATTCCTTCACGGGATGTGATTTGCATGTCACTGACTTGTCTTAGAAGGAACAAAGTGACGGTTTTTCTCCTTCATTATTTGTTTTAGCGCGAAGAAGCCACAGCGCCGGCGACACATACTGACAAATCTCTGACAGTTCGACATATAAAATCCATTCTGCTCGTGAGTGCCTCATTTGCGTTGGTTTTCAAGGAGGACTTGGACGCCGTCTCCTTCGAGTACAAATACGCGGTCTCTTCATCATTCCCAATGTCAGCCCCTCACAATGACCTGCCTGGCTCATCATCATCCCCCGAGATACTGTTTGCGGCAAAGAAATGGGTCTAAATTTGGTTTTTCCTAATGGAATGGGCCAAATGCCCCACTGCAGAGCAATCGATGAATTTTGAAACCTTAATTAGTCTCAAGTAGCTAACAGTAGTTACTGTCTCTCGTTAATCACGATCACACTAGTAAGTCACTGTGTCCTTAACACTCGCTCCTTTGTAACTCTTCCTTGCAGTGCTGTTCTTGCCTTATTTTCTTTTGTGAAACATAGCTTAGTCCATACAAACTTTTCACCTAATAAGAATAATAATAATCAAATGTAACAAGAAATCGGTACAAATAGGTACTTTTTAAAGGAACCTTTATCAGTTTTTTGGATTCTTACACTTGTTGCTCTCTAGCATTTTTTTAGGGGTCACAACTGAACAGAACTGCGTCTTTGGTAAAGGCACATACAATTCAGCAGCAACCCCAAAATTACTAAAATCAGATGCGGCATTTTCCTTCTAAAGTCTGGCACATCGTAATGAAAGTAACACATATTGAGCGCTGAGAATTTTGCGCCGGTCTTTAGAAGCCTTCCAAACGAGTTAAAATATTTTAACTAAATTTTTTTTTTTTTTGTAATTGTTTAATCTATATCAGTTCTCGGCGTTTCAGTTTAATACGTGAACAATGAGATATTTAAAGGGAAACACAGATGCGACGCTGGCATTATTTCTCAGTAGATTATCAAGATTGTGCTACCCTTATTTTTTCAGTAAGCGGGATAAGCTTGGGGTGCCTAGTCGCCGTGGTAACTGCCAGAACAATTCAGCCTGAACAAGTGAAGTTTGAAGAGGTCAGCTTGCAGGGTCAACAGCTCCGGCCTCTGCCTGTGCCAACTTCTGTTGGGCTCGGACTGCTGTGGGAGTCTTACCCCAGCCTAGCCCTGGGTGGTAGGCCATTCCAACTCTGATATAAATTTTTTGAGTCAGTTTGCAGCCCGGGCTTTCCAGGTGGCCTGTGAAATCGATTTTAACCCCGTGACCCTGTCGAGAAGAGGCACGGTTGACAACCTGGGCAAGGATTTAGCGGGCAGTGACAGATTTCCACTGGGCTCTACAAGGGGGCCTGTGCAAACAGTTCTGCCGAGATGGGTGTGTGCTAGAAGTGGTCATTAAAACCTTATTAAAAGTTTTCAATGGTGAGCAAGAGGGTTATTGAATGTGTCTGCGGCTCTGGATCCGCGGATCTGAGAGTGTTAATCACTCGAGAGGCATGCGTTCTGGCGGCACAGAATGCCACGGGGGCGCAACTTTGTGCTCGGTGATTTATGAGTAGAAATGTTTAACATTTTGGCATTTCATTTTGCAGGCCTCCTAAGTGGACATTAGTCCATTCGGTTCAATACTGGTATGAAGTTTTCATGACAGATACAAGTATGCGATTTCACTCAGCATGGTAAAGCGTATCTGTTTTACGAGGAAGGGGTGTGTCCGGCCATGGAGCGTGTGATCCACGATTGCTGTGCTGTAATAAGACGAAAGCGAGCTAAGCATTTCATACCTTTAGAGAAGCTTAAAACAACGTTGAAGTGTACGTTTCGCGAGGCTCCATACCTTTGATATGTCTGTCGACGACTGGAGTTTTTTTCGATATCTTCATGACCCCGTTGACTTGGCACCACAGTTCGGTATTATGTCTCCCGGTGATCACGAACGACACAATTTCAGCCTCATTACATGTTACCAAAAAATAATTATTCTAATAACATTACTAAACAAGATGACACACTTGTAATGTAGTAAACATCTTGATGTGTTTAACGCTTGTTTTAATTTTTAATGTTACTGGGTTACTTTTGATATCAGATATTGATTTTAATCTGTTCCAGAGTAAGCACATTTTCTGTCCTGCTTCTTAAGCTCAGCTTTATGGGATATTTTAAATACTTGTATGATTACTGTTTTATTACTATTTCCTTGCGAGTGCGCTAAGTATGTGGCTTTAATAACTGGATGACTAATTAAAATGATTCACGCAGCTAAATGTGACTTTGATTATCTTTCATTACATTTCTGACAGCAGGGATTGGACCATATTGGTGTAATTACTCAGAAAAAATGTTATTTTCAAGGAAAAAGGCAAGGTTTCAGCTGTGTGTCCACGACTATATTCATTCCCCGTTTTGTTTCCGTAACGTTGGAAGGATGGACGAAATTGCGTTCCCAGGTTTGGAAACCCCAGGCCAAAATAGCGGGAAAACAAGGTGAAGAAATGAAGAACCATGTAAGTTGAACCGAATCGACAATAGTTGCTTAGATTTCACTTCCGACTTACTCTCTTCGTCCTTGGTTAAGAATAATCAATACTAGCATTTCAGAAAAACAGACAAGTATATCCTCATAATAATATCTGTGACTTTGCCCGCATGAAAATTCATTCATGCTTCATGTTGACTGTATGCACTCAGTGTTAGGACTAATATATGAAGACGAGAAATGAAAGGTTTATAATTTCGGGAAAAGGTCAAAGTTTCCTCGACAGCAAGGGCTGTTGTTGCAGAACTGACATGTCATTTTGTTATATCCAAGCTCCTTCAAAGATAACAAATCTATCTGACGGCCTGAGCACACAATTCACAGTGAAATCACGTTCGGCTCTCACGTCTCTGGCTGCTTCGGCGATTTGGCGTCTCATACTTTGTCATCTGTATGTGGAGCGAGGAGGGAACGCTCTTCTTTACCACATGCTCGATGACCTGACCGTAGTCGCCCATGCGGATTTATGGCTTTGTCGAATACTTAACTGTGCTTTGTCTTTGCGGTACGACCAGAACTGTACGGCTGTTCCCTGTTGGAAGGATTTCCATGGTTGCGCACCACGTAACCTCACGTGAAGGAGTTTGGCTGTTCGGGTGTTGATGTCTTCACGGTGAACACAAGGAACTCGGATGAATGCGGCGCCTTGCCGCATAGTCTTTCTGTTGACTGTACTACCACTGGGCCTTACGAGGATATTGACATTCTCATACTTGAAGAGACTTAGTGGTCCTTGAGGGAACCCATGTGTGTCCTGTCATGTTTCTGCTCGTGTCACTCTTTCTATAATGCGTACAGTAATCCCAGAACTAACCCGAAATACATTTTTGGATATTGTTGAGGTAAAACATCATCCGCTGCTTTTATCGGACTTGGTACAGTTTGCTCGTATTGGAAACTTGTGTGAGCCCAAAGCTGAACTCCAGATATTGTGAAAATCATAAATGTGTGCTGTCCAGCCTGTGGCCTCTGAAATGAACGAACGTCCGTCACATGCAAAATCACTGTCCCGGCTGTTTCTCTTGACCGCTGTGAACTTTACTGAACCATGGAAACAGCAGTTCTCTGGCACATTCTGTGGACACATTCCAGGGCGTGATCAGGTCCGATAGCACTGCGGCAGCGGGTGAGAGACTGTTGCCATGCACATGTGTGTCACGCAGCAAACCGGGGCCCTCGACGGAACAGATACCCTGTCCTCGCTTGTAGTGGGCGTGTACTGACTGCAATATATTTTCTTTCCTTCATGAATACCAGGAGTCACTCATGTACCCGTAATCCTAGAATACACGTTTCCTAAATTAATTGGTCAAAAGTTAAAGTGATTAATAAATATATTAACAATCTGTGTTTGAATCTGTCTTCTGCTGTCACTCTTTGAAAAGCATGTTGTATAACACACACACACACACACACACACACATACATTTTCCTACCTTTGTGGGATTTCACTCTGGTTTCTGCTTCAATGCAAGCAATGATGCCCAACTCCTCTCCACCGAAGCTCCAAAACATATTAGAGCTTAAAGTGCTCTCACATTTTCATTTGCTTAAACTAAAGCTGAGAAAAAAGGCGTTTTTAATGTTTTTTCGGAGGGCATCCACACAGTGTGCATTTTTATTGTTTCGAATTGGTGCATGGGAAAACAAAGACACACACACACACACACACACACTCGCTGAGTAAAAGTTATTTGCCGTACAGACTGGTGCTGCCACACAAAAAAACACGTTAGGGGTTCGTCCTTAGCCCTCTACAGCACTGGCCATGTTTGTTGACTAATTAAAAACCTCTAAACTCCGCCAAATGTTCGGGGGGCCTCATTTGGTTGTTAGTAAGTAAATGTTCCTGACAAGAGGAATGTGAGCGTTTCTTCCGCGTCTCGCTGCCCCTGTGGCCGCAGTTGGGCTGCAGCACGGTCCGCTTGCACAACAAGAGCTGGTGTCGGAATCGACTAACAAACCAAGTGCCAGATCCACTTGTGGAGGCTTTACGCAAAGTGTTTGTGACAGCCGAGATATATTTCTGATTACCTTTTGAATTCGCTGGTTGAACTCAGTTGTGCGCAATGATTAACGGGGTATTTTTGGCAAGTTGGCATTACTCATCAGTGTCATGGCGGTTTTGTTTTAAAACTGCTGGTGTTGGAGAAAGAGGGTTTTATCCCATCAGCACTGTGTGATGTCAGCATGCGGGACAACAAAAGCAGGCTCCAAATCCGTGGTGCTTGCAGCATTATAGGGGCCCGGTCTGGGCTGAACACGGTCCCCTTTTCACGGCAACAAAAATAAAAAGTGCCAAAGGATGGTGCTGTTTTGAGTTAAATCATCAGAAGCAACAACATATTTTTGGGTTGTTTGTCCATCACCGTGAATGCGTTTTGTGGCGTGTACGGTCCATATACCTGAGGCTGCCGGTTGCATAGAAATAAAGGTCGCGGACTTGTAGCCTGAAGGTTACTGGTTCAAGTCCCAGTCTCGCCTCTGTTGTTGAACCCTTGAGCATGGCACTTATTTTGCATTTCTGTATAATAAAACACCCACTTGTATAAATGGGCCACATGATGTAAGCTAATTTGGTTAAAAGTGTCAGCCAAGCAAGAAATTAATAACAAAAAAATTTTCTCTCCGCAAAAACCACATCACATTATCTAGCGTAAGAACGTACAGTAAATGAGCACACAATTCATGTAAAAATCATTTAGTGCCGATGCTGTTAGGTATGTTGTGAATTCACAAGTCCTCACCATAGGAGTAAACCGAAGTAGTGGGTATGTAATGTAGGCAGCTGAATGGCTTTTGCAAATAGTCACACAGGATAATAAACGGACCTGTGGCTGTTAACACAGAAATCTGTATGTTAGACTCATTATCATTATAGAACTAAGCAAAGATGCGTAATTTGATTAATCATTGCAGTTTTTTTAAATGAAAAAAGATTAAGATCCTGGTTTGCAAAAAATCATATTCTTATTGTAATTGGTTGGTTTTCACCGCAAACCGCCCATGTGCGAAAATTAAGATGCTCTGTATCTACTGCTTACATTTTCAAGACAGTCGACCGTGTTTATTTTGTTTTGTTTAGTCATTCATACAGGTGTAATAAATGCTTAGTAACACCGTAGGTCTGTCGTAGCTGAAAACTGACTGCTGCTTAATAATAACCTGGACATGCTTATGAAATGTTTTGTATAATATTGCACTTATTTATTTTCATAACTACAGGTAATGGAGAAACAATGGAAGCAGCCTAATATTTCTCGACTTGCTGACAGGCCGCTGAGCGTAGCTGTAGATACCACATGGCAAGGAGTCAACAATGGTCTGAAACAGATCTGCACGTATTCCACAGTGGACTTTTAAACTTTCTTCCAAGTTTGTGGGAGACGGACACCAAACCATCCCACGATCGAGGTGCGGTCTCTCGGATGGCCGTGGAAGATGAGTAACTTCGCTGCTCAGTTCGGTGCTTTCTGAGTCGGAGCACCGCCTTCCTGGAAAACACAAGAAGTGCTGCCTTATGGGGAGCGGGGTGACGGCTCAACCACTTGTTGAATTCACTGCGTCCAGTCACCGAACGAGCGGACTTGGGAAATCACCGCAGAGCCGTGTGAAGATCTGACGGCTGGGTCCGGGCACTCTGGAGAGCTAGACCCTTAGTTTGCCGTCGCACGTTGTGCTTGTCCTCCATCTTCCAGAAAAGTGGTGAAGTGCAGTTCTTTGGAGAGCGCAACCTTAGAATACCACCCCGTTGCCAGTACTCTTACGATAATGGATCAGCGGGCAGCCATTGCCAGGTGTTTGATACAGTTTGTCCAAGTCATCCAGTATATGGCATATAAATGTCCTGTTTATATTACATTTCCTCTACGCTTCTGTTTGTTGGTTGCAAACACGTTCGCATACATGGAGCACGGGCAGGAAGTGTAAAGATGACTATTTTACAGGTACGATGACATGCGGTTTTCTTTTTTTGCATCGTTATTTGTAGATTGAGGATGCTCGTGGCTCACACTGAACCTTTCGGTCAGCTCCTTTTGCCTTTGCCCCACTCTCTTCCGAATGCGTCACTTATGGGGTTTTGGAATGTTCACATCTGCCCCCCTGTTGCTCCTCAGCGATGCTCTCTTCTTTTCTTCTCCGTAGACATCACATTCTAGGCGTTAGAAGCTTACGTCGACCTCTCTGCACCCTGTTCAAAGTCGCGGATACCCTGCCCCCACCCCTACCTTCGGCCGTGTGGGTTCTTAGTAACACGAGGGGTGTGCGGACTGATAAAGTACAGTAAACACAATGGAAGCCGGGAGGAAGGAGGATTTGACTAAGTGGATGGTCTCGAATTTTATATGTATGTCTGGCGGCGACATATTTTGCATACATGTTATATGACCCTTGTACCCTGGTGGTTCCGTTTGTTTGTCCACTACCTGTATCGCTGAACAGTCACAGAACAAGGAAACATTAAATATGGACAAAACACACCTTTGTTTGTTTAGTGCAGACTTGGTGGAATGATTCCACCCTTGGTTTTCCTGGCAAATCTCTGCTATATATGTGTAGCACTGTGAGCACGATTACCTGTAAACATGTTCTTTCAATAAAAAAGCATTTGTTAAATGCAAAGTATTTGCATATGTATCTTGTCAAAAAAAGAAAATACAGGGAAAAATTATTTTGCTCGGTTAGAATTTAATGTTTGCAGCATCATTATACAAATTTTTCTGCATCATTCGGTGGCGCGGTTCTGCTGTTACACAGTAATGCAAAGCTAGTTCCATCCTGAGGCTGGTTATTGTCAGTTTCAAATAAGATATTCTCATTTTACCTGTATTTTGGTATTGCTGGGGTTCCTCCTTTTATATTCTCTGTTGCTTTACACTTGTTAACATATTACATATTATTTAATTGTTGTTATATGGATCTGATGGTATCGCAGTGATTGTGTAGCCACACAAATTCCAGTTTGGTCTTTTTTTCAGGTGTTTTTCATATTTTATCACGCATGAATATGAAAACCAGGGCATTTTTAAAAGGACAGAGGACATGATCGTCTCCTGAGCTGTACAAAACGATGAGCACTTTAGCTTGCAACAAGCTCGAAAGTATAATTACAACAATAAAAAGTAGTATTAACAATAAAAATGATGGGATTTCTTTTCATACACAGTCGATCATAACATCACTCAGTGGTTTTGAGCTATAACTAAATATATAAAGTATGAAAATCTTTCAGAAGGTTCCACGCTTCTGTTTTCTGTTTACTCACTGATACACTAGAGCCCAGAAGTTCCATGTCCACGCATATGGACGGATGTGACAACATCAGCGAAAGAAATATTGTATGCTGCATGATAGGTGCAATCCAGCTGACCAAAGATGCACTAAGGTTATTTCTATTTGCACAAATGCAACAAATTTGCAAGAAATTATAGGTTCCCTCTCTTCCTCTCAAAACCGTTTTTAACCCCACTTGAACCTGCAAACTGCCTTTCATAAGGTCTGTCATTTGACAATTTTGGACCACTCAGACTGGTGCACAATTCATGTTTCAATAGCTCAGTGTGCCAAAGAACACAACTAGGGATGGCATTGACAGGCCCTGAAGGCAGGACCTTGTAGGCTTCGCCAAACCCCAACAAGTCCTCTTTATACCGCTCCTCTTCGGAAGAATTATGATGGCCGTGCCTTGCTGAGGGTCAGTCAGATCTGTGGTGGACGCGGAGATAAGTCATGTAATTGTGACATACTGTAAAACAGCAGCTCCCATTCATTAGCAGCCCGTGTGTTATAAACTAGCAGAAAAAGAGGCAGCTGCACTATGTGGTCCAAAACAAGGCAGCTCTTTCATTTGAGGCCTAAAATTTCTAATTTGCTGCTGGCCAGCCTGCCTCTGAAATTCTTTGTGATTATACAGTCTTGCCCTCAGATTCCAGCAGAGAATTGTTGCTGAGGTTTGGCCACTAACAAGAGTTTCTCTTTGACTGAAAACTGAATAACGCGATTTAAGAGCAGTCGAAATGACCAAACTGACCGAGAGCCATACGATTTCTTTATTTTTTTATGTATTTTTTTTTTTTACCTGGCCGTCCAAGAGCCCTTGTATATAAATGGTTGTTTTCAGTACAATTATTTGCAGTGCGTTTTGAAGTGTGTGAACTGGCAGAGTAACAGTAGTAAAAATGGGAACGAAGTGCTTTGGTCAAGGTAGAGGTGGTGAGGTGGGAAAAGAAAGACACAAGGGGACAGCTGGTGTTCACGTAAACCCTGGCCTATCGCTCGCTCTCATTCACTTTAAAATATTAACGGATTGCGTGTTAGTGTGTGGCTACCTCGATACCTCGTTGGTCCTTTCCCAGCAGTGCCAAGTGTGCCCCAGCTGTCTGTGAATGTCTTCATCAGTACTATTAGAAGGGGTAAACTTCCTCATTGCTCGTCCATCTAGTTGACAAATTCGTTGTGTCTTCACGAGGTTAAAAAAGGATACTATCAAAAATACTGTATGTCCATGCATTCTGAATTGTGTCCCATTACTAAAGGTTATATTAGACCCTGGCAGGTATAGTGAATAATGAATAATAAATAAAAGCCTTTTTACATATGTTTATATGCAGGGGAAGCAAGCAAATAGTGTGTCGATGAGAGCTGCTGCTGTGCACTCAGAGGACTCAAATCCTCCTCTTACTATAGCAAGGAACTTACAATAAAAAACCTTCCCTCAACTGATACTGTTAAAATTAGCCAACTGTACAAATGGGTAAATCACTGTAAATATTGTCAGCTGAATGAATAAAGGTAAAAGACTGTTTTCACTTAGCATCGTTGATTGAAGAAGGAGAGAGACATAATGACACCTTTTACATTTTTTTTCTTTTTTTAACAAATGTCACGGAATTCTCAGCGCACCCTTTGCAGTTCCTTGCTTAACTTCTAACTTGTCCAGTTAATCCGACCCAGTTTTACAATAAAATCCTATAAAATGAGTGAGTATATACATGTCCTGGGTGGGTCGGCAAACTTCGCAGCATAAAGTCACTCGCTCTCGCTCAATATGAAGTCACGCGATCTAATCGGATTAGATTTGTCCTTCAGCCATATTGTTGAAGGTACGCTGAATTGTAATAATAGTTAGCAGTGTACAACTACTTGCTACTTAAATCCTGTGCTTATGAAATAAACCACACGTCAGAAATTTCTTAGAATGAAATGCTAAATATCATACAATATAAACTATATATATATAATGTCAAATACAATTAAATATAATGCGTAAATAATAAAACATAATAAATAATAACGTCCTATAGCATTACAAAGTGTTACTATATTGAAAACTCTTTAAGTGACATGCTTTCCTGCCAACTGTCTGCACATATTAAAGTTAATAAACACTCAGGTGAGTGTTCCAACGCACATAGATATGGGACTTAGAACAAATGAATGTGGAACATTATAGCCACTTCACCGACTGAGTTGTGGCGATTTCCTCGGACGTGGCCCAGCTCAGTCGCACGTTTCACGGTTTTCTTTTGCTTTTTCACAGGCACCTCACGAAAGGACATTTTTTTATGATTATGTTTATTTACCATCAGGGACGTGTTTTTGTCGAGAGCACATTCGCTGCCTTACAGCTTCTTACTCTTTCCAGTTTCTGCAGATTGATATTTTCACTGAATATCTTCAGGGTAGGCACCACGGTTGAGGTTTCATCATCAGGGCTCCTCCCAGGACTTGAACCTGCCACCTTCAGGTTACACATTTCTTTAATCACTACGCTACTCTGTTGTGGTGAATCGAACCAAAGTGCAGAACACAATGGACTCTTCGAGTGATTCTTTGTGAATATGAAAATGTACTCGACGGAAAATATTCCAGTCGAGTCCAGTCCAGTCCAGTCAGGGCTCTTCTTACATGGGACCCCCCTCTTCCAGCAGGTGTCACATGTCACTCCTCCCACGTGAAATTTTTCTGCCGCTGAGCCGTTCGGACGAAAGAACGAGATCTGTGCCTATTACCGCTGGGATGGGATTGTTCCTACTGTTGAACCATCTTCTGCTGCATCCTTTGTCATGTTGAGTTTTTTATGCAGATATTTCCCTGGTAGCAGGTTCACATCTCACCTCTTGCTGTAGTACCCTTGAGGAAGGTACTTACCGGAAAATTGCTCCAGTAAAAATTACCCAACTGCATAAATGGGTAAATAATTGTATGCAGCTTAACGCCGTAAGTCACTTTGGAGAAAAGCGCCCGCTAAATGGACCGACGTAAATGTTTGTGTGCGACTGACAACCGGTTGTCAGCAAATGTTGAGGAACAACAGAATTTTTAAATGGACCAAGACTTAACAGTCCTTTTAAGCGTGCGGCAAATTGTGTACTAATTAGAGAGTCATTATACTGCCTCTCTTTAATATTAAATAGCAAGATTGCTTCCGCATTTCAGGGAGTTAAGCTGGCCTTCAGCCGAAAATGGAGATGACGAATTGTAGTGGGGAATATCACAGTATCTTCAATAGAAATAATGAATCTTTTATTACTGCGGTGGTTTAAGGACAACTCACAATTTGAATATAAATTAATCTAATTTTAAACCCTAAGTTATAAAGGGTAAGACTCAATTAAGAGCCAATCTAGAATTAATGAAAGCATCTGAGGGGACAAAGTGGCAAAAGGGAGCTTCCTGAGATATACAAGTTTACACACTGGCGAGTCCAGTCCCAGCTGTTATCTGTAATTCCATTTGGGAACACCCGAGCCTCAAGGCCTTTTCTTTCCTTTTCAACTTGATGTGAAGTGTGTCCTAATGTGTTAACCATTTTAATTTCCTCCGACCGACTTTGAAGCCATGTAACGTTTCAATATGTATGACGCGCGTTGACGTTCGCTTGGTTTATTCCGTATGTTCGACCGGGACGGACTCGAGGTTTTATGGACAGTTGGGATGATAGTGCTGCAACGAGCCTCGCGCTTTGCTGGGCACGCACAGTGGGATCTTGCTGTGGAAGCCATGCTCGTGCCCCCGTTTTCCAGAAAAAAGGGCCGTATCGTGCGTGTGAGCCGCCCAGCTGTTTATTTACCGAGGTTGGTGTGAAGGTCCCATTTCAACAGTGGGCGCACGTGGGCATATTTCATCTTCTTCTCCTGTTCTAAAGCTCCCCAGCATCACTCCTCTCACAGAAGCACCACTTAGTCTCTCCATGGAGGCCATTAATCCGTTCAATAATGCGTACACTAAGCCTTATTTGCGCTAGATAAACAATATTTTGGTGGATGCTAAATGGCAGGATGAGCAGATTTAATTTGGAAGGAACTTGGGCCCCTTGAAGCTGTGCAGCCTCCAGCCTTCTCCCACCACGGGTTCCTTCACCGTTGCTAAGTCCCCTGACACGGTGCTCTAATGACAAACGGCTTTTAAAACCGAGCAATTGTAAGTCAGTAGTTCAGAAGAGAGACAAACGCCAAAAACGTGCCATGAGAACACAAAGTCATATGAGCATATTTATGGATGCAAACATACCTATCTGTCGCATTGAGATTGAAATTGTTTTGAATAAAGATTAATTATTTGTTGATAGTGATTATTTAGAAATAATCAGTAAATTTAAAAACAATTTCCTAAATGTCATCTCATATCTACGTATATACATGTATACACATATGTATATGAGACGGAGAGCAAGTTTTGCCAACAAAACTTCAGAAATATGACACAGTTCCGATATAAAGGCTCTAGATATAAAGAGTCTGTGCTGAGATTTTCCTTTGAGGGTGATGTACAATGTAATGACATTTGTAGTCATGCTTTTCCCCCTTCTCTTTCTCCTTAGTTTTCCACCACCACGGTTATGGTAATTGGATTTTCTGGACACCTGTACCAGTGCAGTACATCCAGGGGATTATAACTTGAGATGGCTGAGTCAACTCTAATTATTGTCATGTTAACCCATACAACGGCCAAACCCAGCCCCCTCCAACATGGTACATCAAAAGTGGTGCTCTCCAAAGCCCCTCCTTCCGCTTTGAACCAACTCAACTGGTTTATTCTCCAAAATCCTGCAGCCAAGTAGCAGGAAACCATCCTGAAGTCTTCCTGAGCGGAGTTCCTCCAAGTTACCCACTACCAGTCACTCAGGTTATGTCGCTTCGGAAAATGATAAAGTTTGCAAATTGTATTCCAGTGTGTTGGCTTAGTTACTCTTTACGATTAGGTGGAAACAACCCCATGACTCTTGATCCATCATCTACAGGGTCCAATAGGAGCATGTACATCTGTTACCAAAGTCATCTAGAACATTCTTGGAGTCTTCTCCACAGACTGCCAAAGTGTCTTGAGCACAAGTGCATCCCGGGTGTTTGGAGACAATACCAGGCACCCCGGTGTGCGGCACTGACCCAGAGAGGCCACGTGATGGGCCCTCTACTGAAACCTGAGGAGATGAATCGCCCGGCTGCCAACGCGGCTCCGGGGGCCGCCGATGTATCGCGCCCGAGACGCTGCTCTCCAAACACGGGTTGTGCGGATGGAGGCCTCTGCAAGGTGTTTGAGCAGGTGATTATCAGGCTGGCGCAGACAGCGTGGCCTTCCTGTGGTCACCTCGGAGTGAGAATATGAAATGAGCTGGACGGCTCCATTTGCCACGGCTGATTAGCGGAGAACAATGAGCCCAAACAGAACTTAGCACAGCACTCACTATAGTAACTGGAGCGCCCCAAGGCACTCTCTCCATAATTATAGATGGGGGGAAGAAAGAGGGACGAGGGGGAGATGTAGCACGGACTACAGTCCTCCACTATTTGCACTTCCACCCCACCAAACAGAGCACAGTTTTGGATGGGCTTCTTGTGCAATATGACTGCAGTCACTGTTGAGCACAAGCAGGAAATGGTTCTGTCTGAAATACGCTCACAGATGCACAGCCTACTGGAATATAATTACTGAAATTAAAAAATCTTGCTTCGCTTGTGTTTTAATGAACAAAAGGATAATATAACCAGGTGTAGGGGCTGTGCGATCGTTTAAGAAATAGTCCGTACGCACTGTGTGTGTAATACAGGCCCAGTCATTGAATGAGGTCGGTATATTTATTGACTGAAACGCAACCGTTTCTAGTCCCTTTCCGCCTGGCCACAGCGGTGCTAAACTAGATTTAGCAGCGGAAAGTGTGGCAGCGTTCTGCTGGAGGATGTTAAGGGAGGTTCTGCTGGCAGCTATTGACCTTGTCATCCCAAACATCTCCAGCCAGGGAACTCATCGCTGATTAGCATCCCTATTTATATTGAATATAAGCATTATAGAGCACCATTTAAATTAACAACCTCTTTTACTTAGTGAATACCGCATAATCTCAACTCCGCAATTAGTTCAAACAGCCAAGAGATCAACTTCATTAGTGCTTTTTTTTTTTTTAACAGGAAGTATAGGCTTGCCCAAATGTTCAGTCTCAGTGGAAGGCATATCTCTTTGGACAAGCTATCCTAAATTAGTTTCAGTATCAGTTAGACACCATTCACCCTCTTCTTAAAGCCCCTACGCGATGGAAACCTCTGGAATATTTATTGTGTAAAAATAATACCATATTGACACTCGAGCCCTACAGATACGTTTTCTGCCGCAGATAAATCTGTTGTATTTAAAACGTTATTTTAAAGGTCGCGGGTGTCAGTCGGGGACCGATCGCACATTGAATGCACAACGGGAAAATGTTGCAGTAACAGCTCATGGTGCAGTTTTGCATGCCGGGGAATGTAAATTTACCGTGCTTTGTTTTCTGAACTGACCAGTCAGGTGGACACTCCCACGTTACGCTTGTTCGAACCCTGAGCTGTACTGCATAAACAAGGCGCCGTAATTCCGTAAACTTTCTCCCTTTGCGCTAATGATATGGCTTTTTGCTCGTGTTTACTGTCCCCGGTGTGACTTCTTTTAAACGCTTCGATAACTAGCCTGCCAGGCTAAGATAGCGCCTCTCATCGCCGCACGAGCCGCTTAAAGTCCCCAATCATCCCCGGTATTTGTCTTGGGAAATGGTGATTACATGTACACCTGTGGGCTCGCTCTCTGCATATAGCTGGATCCGAACGCCGCCCGCTTTTATCTGAGGCCGCGTGAGACCAACCGTTCGCTGCAAAATGCGCCGTCGGCCCGGGACCCGAATGTGCAGCTCTGCGACAGCAGTCTGCGAACAGTACAGTCACCGCGGCCCTCCTGCGGTTGTCGTTGCATACACAAGGAGTGTGACGATTGCCAAAACGTCTGGCCAAAAGAAACACCAGCACCTGTAGACGTTCAGATAATGCTTGTCGTGCAGCCTGTTCCAAACGCATTTTTTATTTTTTCCCACTGACTCCAAATGACTGAAATGTTAATAAGAGCACCAATTGCGTTGAAGCGGTATCTGATGAACACGGTTCGGTTAACGGTAAACGTGCTGTTAGCGCGGTATCACGCGAACACAAGGAACAGGAGCACGCCGTCCAGTCTGCTTTCCCAGTCCTTTCTGTCCCCGCTTGGACTGTAGACGATAAGTGTCACCGGATGGCAGGACGAGCTCCACGACGTGGAGGTCTGTCTTACTCGCTGTTACTCAAACAAAAAAAAAAGAGAATGTTATATATGTGGCTTTGTAAAAGCTTATTTTTCGGTTAAATACATACTTAGCAGAAACTCTGGTGACCTCGTATTATGCAATGCTTATCCGTCACAGAATATGTGTTCCAGCTGTTAAGAAATAACAAAAAAGACAGTATTATCGTCCATGTTACCTAGAAGAACAACATATATTCTTTTCCTATTCCACCTGCCTTGTCAATATTAACATATAAACATCAGTGGATTAAATATGCAGAGAAAGTTATTCATACACACCTTATGTTTATGTAGTGTGTGTAACAGTGCAGAAATGGGGGGGTTTCAGAGCCG
The DNA here is from genome assembly GCF_900964775.1 of Scleropages formosus. Lineage (NCBI taxonomy): Eukaryota > Metazoa > Chordata > Actinopteri > Osteoglossiformes > Osteoglossidae > Scleropages > Scleropages formosus. The sequence goes on from NC_041813.1 coordinate 23,900,368, forward strand.
TTAGAGACCAACCTTAAGAAAGCATACGTTCCCATATATTTGATGGCATTTCAAATGATCCATCTGTTTACCGAATCAAAACGGATAAGTTGCAATATATTTTACGTTGCGTGTTAACCTGTTCAAGTCGCTTTTGTCTCTTCTCCTGAACTCTCTCAGTTCTGCTCTCCATACAAAGAAATTTCTGATGTATGTCAGTCCTCTACATCAAAAACCATTCTCCCCAATTTTCACCCTCCCTGAGCCAAAATGAGCCTGTTGAAACCATGACCCGACTCTGCTGAGTTGAGGCAACAGTTTGATTGGTTCTTTGAGCCGGGCGCTGGGGTCTTTATCACCGCAAAGGATTTCACTTGCCAGGAGGTTGCAGCATGTTGCGACATGGGTTCGATCGCCAGTCATTTGATTCAGATCATACGGACTGATGCCCGTTGATTGCCTGCAGTTGGGGAAGATTTTAGCAGAGGTCATTGAGCTAATACAAGCGCTTTCTTTCAGTGACATTACTCCCTGGGACGAGTCTGATAACTTCCCTTAGCTGTGGATCCATGCCTTTAGCTCAGTGAGCTAATCTCCTGGGTAGGCACTGGCTTAAGCTGAGGTTACGTGCAAGTTCAAGCATTGGTCAAACGGCAACTGTTACATGAGGCAGTTTCTGATTCTGTATCGCACAGCTGTTTCCAGCACCCGCTACATCCACCTAGTCATTGATCTACCTTTTCCCACACACTTTAGGTCTCCAGGCACCATGCGGTAAAGCTCACGCCATTTGGAGGAGGTTACACTATTTGATCGAGCTTCTGGTCGTGCCGCTGCTGGTGCGTTGTAGGTCTGTACGTTCTACCATCAGAACAGTCAGAGCTTTGGGAGCCAGCGTGACATCAGATGATGGGCAACTCAGGAGTTTCTAAGCCTTTTGGTGTGAAGGCCCCAGTGGAATGCAGCAGTGTGTTCCAAACATCCTGCAGTTAAAACAGTTGTTGTACCACCCTAGTCATTGATCTGTCATAAATGACGCTCAAACAGAAAACCGTTGTGTCTAAGTGCAGGAGTTGCGGAGGGACGAGACTCGCAGAAAGGTTTTGGACGCCGTCAAAACATGTCTGTCGGACCAAAAACCGTCCGTGGCGTTCGCGGTGGCGTGGAGCGCGCTTTGATGGGATTAATTAAGAGTCCATCTGTTTTCAGCAGAGATTGCTTTTTGGATTTCCAGGTTAACATGGCGTTATTATTCAAGTTGACCAGAAGGTCACGTGAGCGTCGGCCACAAAAACAAACAATTAATCTGGCATCGAGGTGTAATAGGATGAGATCTTAGCGGGCCCGTGTCTATTGTTCTGCAGGAATGAACCGTGGCGGGTCATGTGTCACTGGGCGCTGACCCAGCCCCATTCAGGAGCCTGTGCTCACATTAGCCTCGGCCCGACGAGAGGTCGCTGCAGTTACAAGCCAAACGGCATCCTTCCGTTCTGACCGGAGCAGCGCTCGCACCGCAAAAGTAAGCGTTACACTGTGAAGGCATTTGTACCTGGCCAGCATGAGCAACGTGTCATCTGAGTCACCAGTGTCCAAGCATACCGCACAGTGAATGTGTCGCGTTCACATGTAAGGATGATGTCAATGTTGTCCCTCAACAAACGTCACCGGTGATCCACCCAAACTATTTTGCGCACTGACTCCACTTTGCGTTTTCTGTGTAACGTAGCTTTCCTCTTTAAAAAGAACTTCCCGCTTAATTTAGCCCCGGTTACCCCGCAGTAGGAAGCAGTTAACGCGTTTAAAAGAGTGTATTTTGTACTTGGCACGCAGTGTGTAACGCACAGCAGGTAGCTGCAAAAATTTCCAACTCAGCAGTACAGATACTGGTCAAAACAAATCCCGCCACCTGTGATGCCTGTTGAAACATTAGTGTCATTTATTACAATCACAGCTAATGAAGTCACCGCTTAAGAAAATACAAAAAAAAAAGAAAAAAGATAATGTGCTGAATCTGCTTACTGGGCAAATGAAAAAAAGACATTTATTAAAACTGCTCCAGCTGAAAAAGAGTGCATGATCTTGAACATAGGCCGGGAAATACGTCTTGCCCCTAAAACGTTAACTAGTATTTCGCTGACACTTTTTGTCCATGGTGTCTTATGATGCGACATACGCTGTGCTAGATTCCTTATGAACATTCACACATTTAAAGAGCAGAGCAATAACGCAGACGCATTCATAAATACATTCGTAAACACACCAGTTGTCTTAGGAAAACAAAGAGAGGGTAGTGATGTGATGTTAAAAATAGTGCTGTGACAATACAAAGAAATGGCAGCACAGCGTCTCTCTGCTATTGTATTATTTCCATAGAGCAGAGTTCACGCAGCAGTCTGCAGAGGCTCGCTCGAGACACAGACGGTAGCCTTTACTTTTCAGCGACGTTACGTTTCCCTTAATTGATTGGGTGTCCAGGGGGCGGGGCAGACAGATCAGGTGCCCCCAGCACAGACACAAAATTAAAACTTCAATCCCGCTCGCCTAAGACTCAATTTCATCCATGACCCAGCATTATACAAATGAGGAGAGAGGAGAGATCGGTGTCTTCTGCGCGAGCTGGGTTTCCGGGCCCTTCTGGCCTCTCTGCGTGCATGCGGCGCTCTGCCCCCACCACCATCAGATCTGTGCTGTCCCACCCCCTTCTTTGCTCTTCTGCACTCACAACTATAGAGCAGATTACAGGGATCCATTGAGTTGTTTTCATTTGGCAACAAGTCCAGTCTGCAAGAGCATGCTACCCACACGGTATGCGGTGTTTTTTCTGGTTTCATTATAATATGTAATGAAAGGGAATGGGGTGGGGGGGATGACAACCGCTCGTCTCAGTACATATCTTAATAGCAGATTAAATCGAACATAACGCAAGTGACAAAAAGTAATGGAAGCAGAAAACCATAAAGCCTCGAATTCAGCATATGACATGTGACATTCGAGCGAATGCCTCGGCTAACAGCTGTTGGTATGGAAATGCTTTTTTTATTGCATCCTAATAACAAAACGCTTTTGAGCACGCGGTAAAGTCGAAAACCTTCTCACTTAGGGAAAGCAGTCATTTTTTTTTAATTGAAAAACACTACAGCGTTTCGCTGATCTTTCTTCTTAAGTGACAGAATCATCGCCAGTGTCAGATTGGATGCTGAAGATGCTGAAAGGTGACAATATTAACCATCGACAATATTTCCGTCATGCTGGCGGCCGTACAGAAACAGTGGCATTTAAGAAGGATCTTCGTAGTCCACAGATCAGGTCTTGGATGCAAACTACTTTTGCTGACTGGTGTCTCCAAAAAAATGTGCACTGAAGCTGCTGAAAGACACTCTATAATAGTAACATACAGTATAATATAATAGTAAAAAGCATTGGATGGACTGTGATCGTTTCCAAATACAAAAAAAAAAAAAAAGAAAGAAAAAAAACTGTTTTAAAACTGCTGTTAAAAGATTGTAATGCCTTGAGGTGTACTGTATGTATGTATTAAGTCGCGTGATATGAAGTTAAGGTGAGAAAAATAATACGTTTCACATCAGAAATTCTTCAAAACAACGTTGAAAACTTCTGTGCAGTTTTGTTTATGAATTAACTGGATTTTATTTCACTGAGAGGTAGATGTGTGAAGAACTCATTCATTCACTTTTTTTTTAACCTCTTGTCCTTGCCAGGGTTGCAGCAGAGCCTGTCCCAAGATCAGTGGGTACAAGACTAGACCCTGGACCCTGGACGACTGCCAGTCCATTGCAAGGTAACCACACACGCGCTTTAGTGTCGGAAATCCACCTGAACTGGCACAACCGTCCTTCTACCGCTGAACTGTCTGCAAGCGTAGTTTGTCGTCTATGCATGGTGTGAAATCATTTTTTTTGACCGCACTGATACGACTCAAATTAGAGCACGGTTATTTCATGGGCACCCGGCCCAGCTCAGACCCCGCGCGACCGCACCAAGCGGACGAGTCATAGCTCTTTCGCTGTGACGGGTACCCAGGAGGGCAGCTCCCCTCATTCCCACAGCACAATCAGAGATGATTTCCCAGTTGGAAAGGCTCAGTTGTGCAGAATGATGGACAACAGGCCCTATGCCAGCCTTGCTGGGTGCTCGGGCATTGCTTGGCCAAGCCGAGCCTGCGAAGTACAAATGGGGAAGATGAAATAGCATATGGCAAATTGCCAGGGCAACACCTTGGGCCTGCACTTGTCCAGTTCCTCGCAAGACTTGATGGAAATTGTACGATTGGATTTATACATTGTTTTGCTGCTGGAAATTGTGCATTCTCATGGCAATAATGAAATAACACCAGAAAATGCTAAATTAAGTTTGCAGATTAGCTAGCATTGTAATCACTGCAAACATGTGTACTCAGCGGGTTCTTTAGAGTCCTTTGTGTGAATGAGAAATTTTGTGCACCGAAACGCCTGAATCGAAAGAAAGCAAAACAAGATGCGTCTTATAATCACTTCGGTTTTCAAACCATATCTCGTGACGCCAAACCTCTTTTTCTTCATTAACTTAAAGAATATAGATGGAAAAAAAAAAAAAAAAAGAAAAAAAAAAACCAGGGCTTTACGAAACAAGTAGAGGGCAGGGAAATTCCTAAAGAACAAGAGCCTCTTGAATTTAATGAGCAGGGAGGGATTAAATACATTTCCTGTTTCTAACCTGGAAAATGGCCCTTCAAATGTCAGTGGGAGGCCAGAGATGCAATTTTGTCAACACTAAACCCTTGGTAGCCCAGGTCCAAGGATGCGACCGCATTGTGCGTCCGTATGTCCTCGGAACCCGGTAAACAGAGCCGATATTAAGGCGCGGCCCTGGTCAATGGTTTTCCACGAGAACTCATGTTCATTAGAAGACAACGTGGCATGGGATGGAAGAGAGGAAAGCCTTCCTTTGCTCATCGACAGCGTCCTTGAGGTTCCATTCATGGAATCTCGCTAATGAGAGTGGAAACGTCAGCTATGATACAGTCCGAGGGTGGAGAGGAAGCAGAATGCCACACAAAGCTCTATTATGCAGCCTGCCTTGTATTTCCTCTACACTTGTTTTCCAATCCCTTTGTGGCTTGATTAGTGGGTCCTTTCACACATCCTCACAAGCAAAAGGGAGCTATTTGCTTGTGGATTATTTTTAGTAAGGCACAGACTGTTTCCATTGTGCCCGGCTGGGTGCTGGCGAGGGGGGTGAGAGTGGGTGCGATGGCTATTGATCGCCAATGGGAACGATGTCCGTAAATGCGGAAGATGCGGGTCCTGAACGCACGCGTGGCCTGAGTGAGACGGCGCTGTTATAGGCGCAACGCAAACACCCAAAAATGTAATGCGAAGAAGTGAATGTCGCAGCCAAGGATGAGCGGTGAAATGTGCGGTGATAGCGGTGATAGCGGTGACCCTCGAAGCACGTTTCAGCCAATCTTATATCGTAGATGTTGCTGAAGCTTATATTCCCGAACGAACAGATAAACCGAGCAGCCCGCTATTCGGTGTTGTGCCGCAAAATCGCCTTTTTTCAATAGAAAGATCCACAAAACTCACATTTAACAATGAAAACATCTGGTGCAGTGACTAATTAGTGTATATTATCGAACGAATTGATAACTTTTCATGGCGGTGAAACTACGATCCCTCAAGCCAGGTGTTTATTGTAGTACGGCCCATTAACTCGTAAAAACGATTCATCTCCTTTCCAAGAAAAATCTCTGGGTTCTACCAAACAAAATTGTTCAAAATGTCAACTTCGGGTGGGTCACGGCTTTTCCCGCGAACTCGTGGTTCCTCTCCTCGAGCCGAGTCCCGTCTCCTGGAGCAGCTGATTACGAGCTGGTAATAACACCGGGTGCTGCTGCACAGTTCACCTTTGTTGAATGATGGCCATGGAAGTCAGCCAGCCCGTGGTGGGGCTCACAAAGGGAAGCGGCCGTTGTTGTGCCCTACGTTTGTTTGCTCTCCGCCAGCTTCCAGCTGCTGCAATGCTCCACTCGGTTCCTCAGCCAAGGCTTGTTTCCGAAGCGGCGGCCTCCTCCTCTTGTCCCGGTGCGCAGGCCGCAGTCATATCAGACGCAGGAAAACCCTCTGGAAACACCTGAAAACCTGCATCAACTATTTGGGAAGGCCCGGGCTGCAGACCTGTTGTTACCTGCCCTCGGATAAACAAACCGCTGCCGGAGGAACCCGGTAGAGCCGTGTACCCCGGTGACACGCTAAGCAAACGATCTCCAGGTGTGCATGCAGAGTGGACTCTCCATCAGCGCTCTGTCAGCCAGAAGATGTTTATCCAATTTGTCAAGATAATCTTTCCTCAAACAAGCGCCGGGACTCAGGCTGTAGCGCGCACCCGCGGCCCCGGCCCGAAACGCAGGCCTGCTTTTCCGTTTCACTCCGCTCCGTCGGCTCCATTCGGGCTCTGAGCAAACCAAGAGTAATTGTGTCATTCTTTACTGAATTATGGGGCCGGCTCATTTGCCGGGAACTTCAGAAAACGCTCTAAATCTACTTTATCCTTTTCTAAACAGATACACTTCACAAATTTAGAGTCATTTATGGTGCCGTTATCTTTTTCTTTTTTTTTTTTCTCCAGGATTACTGGATCACTAATAGAGTTGGTTTTACTGAAATATAGAATGCCATGCACATTAGCATAAATAACACACACATATATAAAACACTTCACTTACAGATAAAGTAAAAATCCTTAAGAGTATGCTAAAGCTTTTCATCTTGTAATGTATCTTTTCATTTGACATGGTGAGGATTATATTAAAAGGATTTTTAGGGCATATTTATTTGCACTTCATGATTTGCATACTTTATATTTATGGCAATTTTCATTTATCGAGTGTTATCACCTTCAAATAATTGCATCTGTGATCTGGATATCTGAAATTATGAACCATATAATTATGTATCGTTGGCACATTTTCAAATCTAAAATGATATCAATGAAGTATATTATGTAGACTTTTAACAACTAATGAGAAGTCATGAAAATAATTCTCACAATTCGACACTTCATCCATTTGTGGAAACTTGTGAATGGACAAAGTTCTTCATTTCTATTACATTTACTCATTGAGCTGACAGTTCTCCAAAGCGACTTACAATTTTTTACCTATTTATGCATCCAGGTAGTTTTCCTAGAGCGATGTAGAGTGAGCACCTTGCTTAAGGATACTGAAGCTAGAGGTGGGATTCAAACCTGCAACCTTTGGACTAACCACGACACTACCACTTGTATCAGCAGTTGTACTGCGTTTGTTGTATTAAAACTGCCTTCTTTAAATACAGCAGAAGAATATGTTTCCCAGTATTTATGGTGAGCGGGAAAAGAGAGGGAAAAAACTGCTTAGGAGCATATAGTACTGCTGTATGCCATGAGGTGAAAAATCACATGCAAACAGAGGCTAAGCAGCGATAAGAATCCAGAAAGTAAACAACGAATTCCGACTAATGGATAAATCAGAGGGGTAAGATCAAGTCTAAATACACACCCTGAGCTCTAAATGACTACACTACTTCACGGGTTACTGTGTCCATACACTTTGGTAAATTTTTCCATTTGCTTCACGAGCAACATAACACCTTCTGCAATTTAACTGTAAAACTAAAAACATAATCATTATTTCACTTTTTCCTTGTTTTACCAACAACGGCCCTCATTTGAGCCGTCACATTAGTAACGTAAAAGTTTTGAAAATATATCGTTTGAATCGAAGATTATTTCAGTTTCATTATTAATTATATTCTTCAGAAAAGGCACAAAGTTAGTTAAGGTTGTCCAGATTTTAAATCTACGTTATAAAAGTATCTTAAACAAAGGAAAATTTTCTCTGGTGATCTTCTGAATACAGAAAAGAGCAGCTTTTTTATTTGTGCCTGCGTGTAAGTATAACTAGGTTTAGGAAAATGTTCTTCAGTCCGCAGAGCATGCGGCCTCATTCAAAACATTTTTTTCAGCAGCAGTCCTCGTTGTGTTTCCGCAGCTACTTCTGCGGTCTGTAGACATGGGCCTTTGAGGGTTAAGCACAATCATCTCCCTTATATCCAGTGAAAGATGTAGTGATCACCTTTACTAGGGATCTGAGAACCTCCCTGTCTAGGCACTAGGTTTGTCTTCGGGTAACTGTGTGTCGGGTGGGTAGTGGAACACCGCTTCATCTGTCATTTTCTGAATCTGTCAACACACACACACTTCATCCTTGTTTTGCAATATATTAAGACACGAGGAAGAAGAACAGAGGGAGAGTGACAGGGATATTAGTTCGTTGTGGTCTAAAAAACTTTTTCTGTAGGACGCACAAAGCGAACCTGAAAACCCCATCTACACAAATAAATAGTATGTTTATATATACGTATATTAATTATAAATACATCTGTTTTGGAATATGTTTTATAGTGAGCATAACCACATGCCAGGTGAGTTAGACCAGCTCTCCAGCTGGCCTTTATCTTGAGCTTTTTTGAGGAACGGCTCGGATGTTTTTTCCTGTTGACAGCCCACATGGAGGAGTCTCGAAGGCAGGCGGTCTAGACGGCGCAGAGCTGAGGGACTAGTAGAGCCGGTTGCCTGCTGTAGCTTTAGCAACAGACCACGACCAAACAAGAAACTGGAACACCCACAGCGAGCTGCCATTTGTATCGGGGTGAACGATCAACCTTGTATGTTTTCGCATGCATAGTCGCTTTATCGGGATGCCACCGTGCTCGATGCTGGCTCCTGAAACAGTTGTATTCCCTTATTTAAATTTCTTCTTAGAAAAACACATCTCAGCTGTGCTGCAGGCTAAGCTTTTACTGTTTGTTCGTGTTTAGCTTTTTGGAGTTCTAAGTTCATCAGCCCAGTATCTAAGATGATGTATCACGTATGATTTCCTGGACTTCATTATGGTTTGCCAAAGTCGACTGTGATTTAAAGTCCTAAAAACTGTGAATCGCATCTACACGTCTGATGAAACGGTCTGTTGTGCAGAAGCATACAGAACTGGCTTGCCTGGGGTTTAAATCCACAACCAACATGTTGTAGCACCTCATGTTGTTCAGTTTAACCTTAGCATTGCTGCTTGTTTTGCGGGTTACAATAAGCTTTCGAAAATCAGCGTGAAACCAAACTAATTACGATACTGTGAAATATAAATAATCAAACTGGCTTGCTCATTCCTGTAATTAAACAGTTTATACCTCCCACACACAACTGCTCCTTCATTCCTTCTGTACTGCACGAATACTTGAGACAGGGGTGCCGCTGCTCTGCCTCTGGCTTCACAGACCTATGTTATACATATTTTTTATTTTTATTTTTTATCTCTATTTCTCTTTCAAAATCTGATTAAGGTCAACTGAGAAGGGTGGGGGGAGGCTCTCTAGTGTACATAATACAAACAATGAAATCTTCAAAACACAAAACTGGCAAAAAATATCAGTAACTGTTAAAATTTCTGGGACAATGTTCAGTGCTTTTACTCCATTGTCGTTCCCATTGTGCAGTTACTACACAACATGATTAAGCAAACCAGGTTAAATAAAGGGGACAGTTATTTGCTTTTTGTCCATTCATCCTATAAATGTATAGATGGTCACTTTGTGGCATGGATTTTTGTTGTGATGACAATAAACATGAAAACTCGGAATAATTCCGGAAATTATTTTCATTTTAGTTCGAGGTTGCGAGCACACATGGTTCTGGAAATTGCTTGACATTTTTATAGCCAGCGAGGAACAGCAATTCAAAAAAGCCTGTGAAAACTAGTAATAAACAATACCAGTAAATCTTAGAGTCCTACAGCTTACATGATATGTAAGTGATCTTTTTACAACACACTTGACGATGGATCATCACATGTGAACACTTTGAAAAATAATACATATAATACATTAATAACAATCCAGCGTCACATCCAGTGACATCGTGTACAATACAAAATACTTCCAGACTGTTGTTGCCTTTGTTAGTATTTAATGCCTTGAAGTTTACCACTGTATAATGTATTTTATAATATATTAGCTATGGACTTATTTTGTGCATGTGATGCAGGAGCTGATGTTAACATGGTGAGTTAACATGGTGACCAGCTATTATTCTTGTTGTTCCTCACTCAGCAGGTGATGAATGATGTAACATTTAAAATAAAATGCAGCTGGCATGATTTTGGTCTGGTGGAAGAGTATGGATGCAATTAAAATGTTTGCACAGTCCATTAACTTCGGGATGATAAGAGTCTATTTTACTTACGGTAATGGTGTACACTGCACAGCTGATTGATCAGGATGCTTATGAAACTCTAAGGCTCAACTGAAAGAATATACTCAGGTGTCGAAAAAATGCAGCCAATGTTTGATCAGTACCCCTGCTACAGTATTTCCATGCTGATCCTTAGCATCAGTGTGTTTTGTGATGACAACCATAGCAACAGGTAAACTCCAAACCCCATCACTCTTTAGAGCCAATCAGCTCAAATCATTTACAAAGACATTATAATTTAGGGATGCATATAAACCATCCATGCAGTAATTTTGGATCATGAGCATCAATGAGCGTGAACGTCTTTAGCAAGACACGACAGCGGTTAGAATACTTGACCTCTCGATCTTCTGGTAGTCAGCTAACTGTACGTGCTCATTCCTTCTTTACAGGATCTTCCCATTGTCATAGTAACTGGTTGTTCTTAAACTGCTTAATATGGTAGCCAGTAGCTGTCTTGGAAACAGTTCCTCCCAAGCAAACCTGAAAATGAGAACTTGGATTAAGTCAAGAACTATATAAAATATATACATTTGCTGTTTCCAATTTCCTGTATTTTTGCTGCTGTTTGTGTTCAAATATTTTCAAACTGCAAATATTGCCGACCGAAAGCAGTTATGTATGGAGGAGTGGTCCAGAATTCCTCCACCTCTACATTTATGACACTTTCACCAAGTCGATTTACGGTGTTAAGCTACCTACAATTATTCGCCTATTTTACAGCTGGACACTTTTACTGGACCAATTTTAGGGGAAGTACATTGCTCAAGAGTATATAGCTGGAGGTTAACTTTTCTGGATTTAAACCTGCAACCTTTTGCGTCTAAAAGCAATGGCATCTAACCACTGCACTAACAACTGCCTCTAACATCTCTCACTGCTGCCAACAGTGACCAAGTGTTGCACTCATTGCAGCTAAAGGTGACACAGCCAGTTTTTGATTGTGACTTTTTCATCACCCATTATTGTCCATTTCATTATGTTTCACAATAATGAAATAACAAAAACAATACTTTTTTTCCACTCGGGCTTCATTCATGCAAAATTTACAAATTATCACGTTAACTTCAATGTCAAAAAAGATGCAAAAATAGAGAAAGTTGGAATACTTTTTTCCACTTATGGAATGGATTTTTGAGGTTTAGCACGTAAGTCCATGCAGTCAAACGGCATAATTTCAAGGTTCTTCCAATATCCTGTATATAACCGAGGGTAATTAAATGAGTGGGAGGTGCAGCAGTGTAGCATTTGCACTGAGGATTCAAGTCAACTTGCATTGAATATTGAATGCTGGTCTCTCACACCAAAGACTGCAGCAAAAATAAACCCTTTAACTTGTCTTTCAGCACCGTTGTAATGTTCACTGCCTTGCAGTCAACATGCACCATGGAAGTGCACTTTGGGCTAACTTGGCACCTGTAGGGTAGTCAAAGTTGGTTTGGTTACCCTGCTTCTGATGTGTATGTGGCAAGAGCCTGTGGAGAGAACGAAAACTCCCAGAACGAAAGCAGCACGGGCCCCTTATAACGACTGCTCAAATTATTTCAGCAGGAGGTCACTGTAGGAAGGGGGATGGAAAACTTCTAGTTAAACCCACCTTCCAGTCGGTCAGAACCTGCACCTATCCATTGTTCTGGAACATAATCAAGCATGACAGTTTTGTGTTTTTTCTTAATGACCTTACTCTCCCATTAGGGTGCTTTAGGAATCCCATTCAGACGACCAGTGTGTGGTCCTCGCTGAAATGCTACATCAGATTAGTGAGCATTGCTAAAAACTCCATCGGACATAAAACTTGTGTGTATGCTCAGGCATTTGTCCGGTAATTCCCATCGCTTCAGAATGAGAAGCTAGCTGTGCATGTGTGAGGCAGCAGGTTGTGCCGTAGTTGGTGCTGATGCCTTTGGAGCTGAAGGTTGCATGTTTGAATCCAATCTACTGTATTGAAACCCTTGATCAAGGTGCTTACCGTGAGACGCTCGAGTAAAAATTACCCTGCTGTATAAATGGGTAAGTAATTGTCGGCTGCTTTGGAGAAAAGCGCAGAGTAAATGTAGGTATTGTGATTTTGCTTTCTTTTTCCCTTAGACGTGGTTCTGTCAAGGTTAATCTTTTGGACTCTTTGTGGGGGAAAAAATATGTAACAAAGTTATGCTTCCCTAAGATGAAGAGTTTCCCTCCTTCGGGAACTAAAAATGGTACCTGCAGTATTGGTTATGAAAACTCAAACGATGATAATCTAAAGTTGCATTGCCCTTTTAGGAAGAGCCAGTTTCCCACAGCTACGCAACGTGTAATTATCCCAATGTTAATCACGACAAGATTACTGGGAGAGATTGGCCTTTCACCTTCTCTTAATTTCGGGGAGATCTTATCGCTTTGACAGGTTCTGTCAGACTGCGTCTCCTGGGGTCACTCGTGGTGTTTTTCCTCATCACTAATTTTGCTGGAAATTGGAGTGGAGGGTTTTTTCCCCTTTGCCACATGGCACACAGAGATTTGTCTTCTTAGTTACAGTACCGTTAAACAAGTAGTAGGACGGGGTAAGTCTCTGACTCATTTTGTTTATGCCAGTGTTTCCTGTAAAGAAATACAACTGACCAGATAAATTCAGATTTATGCCTATTTGGCAAATGTCGTGAAGACTTTACCATCGCTCACCATATTCATAGAAACGGCCTCTGTTTTTAAAAAAATGTTTTTCTTTGGTGTGAATTTCAAAAGTAATCTACAAAATACCTTAATTATTTATCTTTTGGGATATGAAAATAAGCCTTACGGAAAGAAAACGTTATCAATTTCTTTACATATTTTTAAATGCAGAAGCAGGCTACCCTTAGTTTAATTGATCTAAAATAGGTAGAATTAGCTAAAAATCAAAGCACTTGATTTGTATATTAATCTTAGAGAATGACGAAGTGTGTATTCCCTCCCGTGGGCCATCATATTAAGCACAAGAGGAATGTGGAGTAAAGAGTACGACTCCACCTGCGGTAAACCCTACTCCAGCAGCAGTGAGCCTGCCGCGTTCATTATCATTACTGGGCGTCAGGAAGCTGAAACGTGACAACTCACCACCATCTCCCAGTGAAGCAGAAAAAGAAGGACCTCTGACAGCGGTGTGAGTGGACCAACAGCGATGCCTTGTGACAGCGCTGTCCCGGAATGCAGCTGGAAGCAGCTGTCACATTGGCTTGGGGGGGTAGGGGGTGGGTTCGCACCCTCAGCTGGAACCACAACAAGCAGACAGTCAGGGGCCAGTGCCTAGGGGGTGACATCTGGGAGCAACAGTAGCTGCTTTGCGATCTTTAATCACTGTTGGGTCTGCCACCAACACCCTAATGGAGCTGTGAGTCGACCCTCGGGGAATAAAGTGAATCTGTTGTGAATTTCCCTGCGGAGATTAATTATCAGTATTATCACAGTGTTATCATATATATATATATATATATATATATAGATATATGTATATACTGTCCTAGTAAGACCTAGGACCTCGATCCTTGTCAGTATTTAGGTTTCTGTAAAAATTGGGAACATAGACTCATGTACTCTGAGTTACAGTTAATATGAAAAGCTCCAGGAAAACATCCTGGTGTGTAAATGGGTAAAACTGTGTATTTCACTTCATATAAAAGCAACAGCTAAGTAATGAATACCAGTAAAAAATAAATTTAAACAAATAATAAATGTGATATTTAATTGTTGGGGGATCAATGAAATTTGACATCTTCTTTCAGATGCCATTACATATACTGTAAATACTTACAATCACAGTCAGACGTGTGTCCCTGAATTTCTCATTTAAAAAGACACTAAACTTTGTGTGTGTGTGTGTGTGTGTGTGTGTATGACATGGTTAGGTAGCAAGGCTCTGGCTGTAGCCTGTGTCTTCGACAGAGGCAGAACAATATGAGTATTATCAACAAACATATTTCTATAATGACAAGAGCTCTGTCTTAACCTTCTGGTAAACACACAACCTATTGTTTGGAGGCATATTGTGTGGTCAAAAGGGTAATTACATTATTATTGTTTGGTTTTCTTCTTTTTTGTCAAGGCATTTAATCACATTACCTTCTCGTGTCATCTGTTATTTCTTAGTGGATGGTTTTATTACTTTGGTCATATATCGGTGGGTTCTGAAAATCAGCTGTTTTAGTTTCCCCTTTGTGTAAGGGGAACGCATACAGAATTGAAACATCAAGCTTTGTTTTTCACAAATCACTGTAAGGCAGTGTTCATGAAATTATGATCAGAAAAATTTTTTCTTCGCAGTAATCTGTGATTGACAATTAAATTTCATTCTGTTATATAAAACAATCGCTTTACGTTGCATGTACATCGGTCATTCTTACCTTGAAAGTATAATATCCTGAGACATGTCACCGCTTAGAAGGAGGCGTGGAAGGAGTCTCTGACAATTAATGAAACTTGACTTTTCAGTAACATCAGCAGCACTGTTAAACAGTAATTATTGCAATGGCCTGGACTCTTTGTCAGAGTTCTTTTTTCTTCCATTTGCTTCCGGAATGCTGCTCTGTTTGCTTGTATGATACAGTATGCAATGCACAGAAAGAGGTTCAATGAAGTATAATACATCCATACAATAATACATGAACATCACTTTTTTTGAGTGTCATTTTCTTAGAATTCTATTGCTTACTATCTGATTTTTTTTTATTATAAAGACAGTAGTAATAATGCTTTCACATTTCTGTTTTGAAGATGCTATGCTCTATTTCGAAGAGAAATCTCAATGCATTGCCATGGCAAAGTTCAGCAGTAACACACATGCCAGTGCAGTAATGTGGTCATCTTAAATTGTATTGAAGTTTAATTTCATTTTTTCCTAATATGTGTTGTAGGACCTTAGGAATGACATTTCTCTTCCTGTTTTGAATGTAAAAAATGAAGTCATCATTCTATGAGACACAGTGGGTTCAGTTGCACAATATTCCTTTTCCCTTATCATACTACATCTGCTGTTTGGGTTTCCGCAGGTTACACACCCCTGATGCCTGTGTGTTCTCGGTGATTACCTTTCATGCTACCCTGATCAGCAATGCTGATACTTTGGAACACAGTTTGTCCTTTCTCAGCATATCCCAGTGAACATTTAATTAGGCATTCAGTGCAAATCACATTGATTCTGTTTTGCAGTAATTCCAGTGGTACCTGGGTAAGGGAAAGAGGAGAACGTTACAGGATAGCAATGTCGTGTTATCGGGAGGAACGTGAGAAATCAAGAAGCTCTTCCTGTGGTTGATTCCTATAAGAAAAGGTGAGGAAATCACAGCGAATACAATTACATTTTTCCAGATTGACATTTCGCATGTGATGTGTCACTAACGCTTGCTGCAAAGAGTTCATTATTTGTGTCCAGCTTCTCGTCTATGATCTGATATATTCTTGTGCTGAACCGAAACGGTAAAGACAAACTGCAGCGCGTAATATAAAAAAGGGAGTTTAATTTAGCCCTTCGGTACACATGGATCTGTACAGTGTGTTGCGTGTATGGCTTGGGGTCAGACATCGTAGCCCAGGGAAGCTCTACAACGTTAAACAAACATCTACCTAAAGTGTTAATTAAAGTTTGAACTTAGGTGTTAACCTCTGTGACTGGAAGCGCAGCTTGTTAAAGTGCTGGAAGACGCCCATCCCAGACAGAGCTGCAATTATTGAATTAGTATAAAAGTTCAAGCAGAGCCTCAGATTTCAGATCATTACTAAAGCTTCCTGATGAAATATTAATCCTAGTACTGCACTTCAGAGTGTGTGTGTGTGTGTGTGTGTGTGTGCGTGCGCGCTTTAGCGAGTTTCCTCAACACACACCTGTGTTTGCCTGTGGTGGGGTTGGGCAGCGCATTTTGTCTTTGCCAAAGAAAGGAATGCACTGAAAGTAGGTTTTTTTTTTTAACCCTTTCACTTTTAAGATGAATTTCTGAGATTGGTCTGGTAGCTGCTGGAGTCTTAAGTTCTTTTCGAAATACAAGCAGCTGAGGGAAAGAGGAAAAAAAAGAAAGGAAAAAAAAATCCACGTCAGTGATATCAAAGAATTGTATTCTTTCATTGTGGTTACTTTATGCTGTGCTTGTTTTCACGCACATTTGCACAAGAAAAACCAGGTGGGCAAAGTATGTAAAACTCAAAATGAAGTATCTAAGCCCAGTTCTGCATTTTTGTATAGCGCCCTTCCCATCAGGATGTCTCAGGGTGCTTAACGGAGAACACAAATAGAAATACTGGGCGGTAACATGAGTACCAAGGCGCACATTTAAAGATTAATGTGCGTGAAAAGCTATAAGGCTGAGCTGGAGAATCTGGGTTTGAATCCCACCTTCTGTAGTACTCTTGATCAAACCACCTACTTTGAACTGGTGCAGTAAAATGAGCCAGTTGTAAAATGTCGAAAAGTCACATTGGGGAACAGCGTCAGCTGAAGGAGTAAAAGCATGTAAATGCGGTCGAGTACCTGAAAGGCCCCCCATCTAGCATTCACGCGATGTTCTGTGGGTCAGTGATAGGCAGGGCAGGGGTGAGGGCTTGCAGGTGTGAACCTGGCGAAGATCACTGTAGGTGCGTCTCCGTAGGTGTGTCGTCTGGGTGCCGCATGGGAGAAGAGCTGATAAATATGGTCGCAAGCGAAACGTGACAGACAGCAGCACAAACAGACACGCAAACAGTTGGACAAACTGCAGCGCCAGCTGCCACGTTAATCAGAATACACAAAAGGAAGCGGTGGGCCTCGGGTTTAATATTCAAATGTACGTACTGTATGCGTTTTTAATGTCTCGTGGTTGGGTTTGTCTGTTGCCAGGTTTGATAGTGTGCAAAAGCTTGGGCTGCGTATTTGTTCGCTCCCTTCTGTCGCCACAACCTTTGAGGCGTCTCGGGCTGAAAATAAAATAAAGTGAAATGAAAGAAAATGAAATCTTTCATGGCTTATTAGGAACACAAATTTTCTTTAAACAAAGGAGTTCTGCTTTTAAGGCTTTTAAGATATCTGCACCAGCTAACATCATCGTACTGCCTACACATGTGGAGAGATTGCTGTGATTCTATTGCAGGTTTCAGTGAGTCTGTTTGACTATTTAATTGTAAGGTTTTCGTAGGTGATCAACTGATCCACAGTTTTATAGTATAATGCCTTGATAATCCACAATAAATCACTGGTAAAAGCCTACACGGGGCTGACTTTGATTTCAGCTTTTAAACTGAGACATTCCTCTAACTCACTGAAATTATGGCCTTGCATGTATAATATCTTTGAGAAAACATTATCGCGGCGGATGGGAGCAGGATCAGGGCTGAACTCAAGTGCCAGTATGCAACATATCTCGATTTATAGATTGATGCATGACAAGATGCCGGAAACATTTAAAAAAAAATATTTTGCCTAAAAATACATGAGTTCAGCTGCTTACTGTAAATCCCTGGCTGATTTTGGTACCTTTATTAAAGATTTAGGAGAAAATAGATTAACTGAGCTTCAAGCGACTCATTGGTGTTTTGGATTCAGAGATCTAATCAGGTGTAAAAGATTTGATCAGCCCTGGATTAAAGGAGATTATCACGATCAGAAAAGCTTTAATGAGTTGTCATCTCTGCGTCTGAAGCAATATGTCAGTATTGCAGAAGCAAAGTGCCCTGAGCAGTGAGTGTGTGGGAATTTGTCCCGAAGGGAGTATAAAAGTGTGTGTGTGTGTGTGTGTGTGAGAGAGAGAGAGAGAGAGAGAGAGAGAGAGAGAAAGGAGGAGACAATCTGCCCTCCTAATGTGGTCAGTACAGCATATCTGCATGTTGCAAGTACCATGACCTAATGCAATATGGTCAGTCCCAGAGGACCTCCATCCAGTCAGTTTAAGACTGCAAGAAGCGTAATGGAGCGCCTGATTTACACCTGAAGCTTTCGTCGAGAAACTTACCATCCTTATAATGAATGTACATGTTAATAATACACACATCAGGACTCTCCAGGGACAGAGCAGACTACATCTAATCCAGCAGAGGTGAAATCATATAATGATGTGAGTTACAAAAAATGCCAAGTCCTGATTGCGGAAATAGCAGCAAAACAGAAGTGACAATAACAGAAGTTTCCCCTCATTCCAGCTCACCTGTGGTCCTTCCTCGTATGTTGGAACAGGGTAATGGGAGCTTTCAGTGTGCGTGGCGATAAAGACCACACGTCGATTACTTTTTCCACCATTAATCTGAGACTTAGGCACTTGGCGAGAATGCACCTGTCGAGTACCTCCACTGAAACCCTAGACCTCGGAGAGCCTTTAGTAAAAGGGGTTGCTTGAAAAAAGCAAATTGGTAACGCTTTTTTCTAGAAAATATTCTCCGTAATAATGTTCGATTACAGTAAGATCTTTTTCGGGTACAGAAATAGCTTTCATGAACCTCTGAGAACATACCTCCCAGTGGAAGCGTCTATTGGCGAAATAAATTCAGCTGCAACGAAACTTTGTTTTAACACATGGGAAAATGTTCTCTGCTCAACATGAAATTAATTTTAGCAGTTCATGGGTATTCTCCCAAACTATACAGGTGGGCCCCGATTTACGATGGCTCGACTTAAGATTGTTTTCGACTTTACGATGGTGAGCTGGTGATAGACATTCAGTGGAAACTGTACTTTGAATTTTGATTTTTTCTTGGCAAGTGATACGCAGAATGATACTCTCTTGTGATGCTGGGCAGCGGCAGCGATCCGCATCTCCCAATCTGTCACGCAGAGGTGTGTATTAGGTGTATTAAATGCATTTTTGATTTATGATATTTTCGACTTCCGATGGGTTTCGCGGAACGTAACTCCATCGTAAATTGAGGACCACCTGTATAATATGTCCATGTACTGTATGCACTCAGAATGTGTTTGATAAAATAAAAAAATGGCCAGAGCTGTATACTGTTTTTTCACAACCTTAATTTGGTGTTTTCCTTTGAAATTCATTTTCAAATGAAATGAGCCTAAATCACTAAAAACTCATAAACATTTCTGGGGGAAAAAAAACTTTAATAGCACTTTGTGAATATCACTCATCAAACTGAGGATAAAGGGTAATGAAGAACACATACAAACCATTTTCATTTGTTATGATCATTGGCACAGAAGTACAGGATGGAACAAACTGTGCCTCTGGAACAATCACCTCTGTATACTGCTCCTCAACTGCTAATCATTCTAATCATACTAATTGTATGGTGTTTAGTGCTGTATATTATTGGAAAAAAGTTGAAGGAAATCTTAATGTAATTCTTTCATTACATTCTTGAATTCTGTAATTCATTGCAGATATACATTGATGGATATCCATTTAAAGAACCACTCAGCTGACATTAGAGTGAAGAGATTTGCACAGTTGAACCTATTTTTAAGGGCGCATTTTAGCATAAGCACCACTGTCAAAGGTACAAAAGCAAGTAGAGGGGCTAGAAAGTCCAGACTTCAGAGTAACAAGTCCATGCCTTCAACTGCCATTCTACCTGCTGTCCCGTGTAAGGCTGAACAACTAATATTTGAAATACTTAATTTAACTTCTACATGTTCAATTGAACTAGTAACTAGAATTAGAAATTTTGAACTCAACTTGAGCTCAATTTATTTTTTGAAGTATTTGCAATATTTAAGCAGAAGATTTAAAATAAATAGTTCCATAAAAAAAGTATTATCAACGTCACTCAACCAATCAGCTTTCACAACAAATTCCGTGCATTAGGAGGAAATCCTTAGCTAAGACCTTGTTTTGTACATTGCTGTTCAGGTGTGTCTTTATCACGGCTAAAGTTTGATATGCAGTTAAAAATCACTACACTAAAGAAATATCTGAATCATATTTGAAGTTCCTTCCCATGAATCTGTGAATGAGGTCACGGGGGGGTTGAGAGACATTGGAGAGTTTTTAGTTAGCCCTTTTTCTGTTAACTGTATGTGCCGTGTCACTTTGTCTATATATGTTGCATAACATCTATATTGCCATCAGCTGCTATTGTGAAACCTTAAGAAGCACCTCTTACCTTGTATTAAGTAAGTCACCTTGGCAATGTCAACATCTAAACAAACAAATCCATCCATCCATCCATCCATCCATCCATCCATCCATCCATCCATCCATCATCAGCCACTTGCAGTGAAAGGCCCAGAGCCTAAAAAGTAATAAAAGTAATACATTTCTACAAGTGTATATTTAATGCACATATTTAATTGACAGCTTTGGTGTTTCCATATTTAAATGATCTCCCAGTTGTCACATTGCTGTTCTTGCTGGTGGAAGGGGTTGTGTCTGCATTCCGTTTTCATTCACCCCTCACCCATATCCTGAACGAGGAGCCCAGGTTTACTCTTATGTTTTCAAAAGCAAATTTTCAGAGCGCTGGAAAGTGAGGGATTCATTGTGGCATGTGCTGTAATACATAATGCTGAATCTAGGAGAGGATAAGAAAGTGGAAAGGAAGCTATGGATGGAAGCTCCTAACATACCTGTGTTAAAATGTAAGTGCAAACAAAGCAGTAAGGTGATGCCAATAACAGTTATTAATTTGTGAGTAGAATAGAAGCTATAATATTATTTGGTACCCAGAAAACAATGAGAAGCAAATAATTTGTACAGTGAACATTTTGCGATGACTGACTAACACAAATGCAGGAAGTTATTATAAGGGCTTCATATTAATCTGAATATGCACATTTTGGCATTGGAATTATTCTGGAAAGATACAAAGACTTGGAAATTAGAAGGAGACAGTTATGCAAAGTTCTCCACAATATAGGCTCTGCTGACTGATGGTCATAATAACAAAGGTACTTATACATCCCAAAATACTAGTAAAAGCGGATTGGATAATTTTATTTCATTTAGTGCATTGTGAAAAATCTCCAATAAATAACAAGCTTTACGATGACTCATCAGTAATTCATGGTTATTTAAATAGGGTCATTCAAAAGTTTTGAGCTTGTTAAGGACTTGGAAAGATTTTATTAACATTGGTTGCTTTCATCCAGTATACTGTACATTGCACTTTTGTAAACATACAGTCCCTAGATAGGTACTTGCATGTAATTTTGCAGCAGCAGTCTTGAGATAAACAAAATCATTATACTTGATTTGCTAATGTATTCGAGCAGTTTCCCAGGGACAAAATATCAATCGTTTATAAAGGACCAGATGTTTTTATTATATCTAAAGATGCAGATCTGAGCTGAAAACACCCAGCTGTTGCCATGGATGCAGCTACATTTCTTTTGAAATAAATGCCACTTCTAAAGCTGATTGGCTAAAATTACGTAATCCTGCTGCCCATCCATAGGGAGTCAATTTCATTAGAAAGGAAAATGTTGTTAATCATGCCGAGATCCAACAAAGGATTTTTTAAAATGAGGAAAGCCCATTGTATACAAGTTTATATGTACCATTATTAAGACATCCTTTCAGTGGAATATAATAAACCACATTCAGTGTGTCCTACTGTGGTCACTTAATCTATTTCTGTTTACAGTCTCTATTCTGACATCATTTTGCACTTGAAGACATGACTTGCTGTCAACCATGAAGCAATATAAAATTCCCATGAGGGAGTAATCAAATATGAGAAAATATGATTAAACTAAAACATAACTTGCAAATTCCATTAATGTGATGAAGAGCCCAGAAAATATAAGAACAGAGAAGAAACAGCCTTGATTGGTAATGTAATCTGGGTTATTGCCTGTTATACAGTTTGGGTCAAGCTCCTTTTCGGGTAAATAATGTAATGTAGCACTTCAATAATTTCATTCATAATCTTTCGTCGCCTTGAAACATAAACACAAAAAAACAATTTGGAATGTTGGGAACATTTGCGCCAGTAGCAACTTTCACAAAGTGTAGTTGTTTTGCAAGAAATAAAACTCCCGCCCAGTTCGACATTATATTTTTTGGAGCTGAGCATTAAGTGGATGATACCGCAAATCTGTTTCAGGTAATAGTTTTTAGGCTATTATTGAGAAGTTAGGCGCTCAGCTTTAAGGTCCACTTTGATCTTCAATTTATATTAAAAGACCGCAATCCAATTTGTGTATGCTGTGTCACCACTTCAGTACACCCACCTTCTCCTCACCACAATACAACTGTTATGGGTGATACCTAATTACATGGTATCAGGAAAGCATAATTCCCAACATAGGTCAACAGTGGAAGATTAAGTCACGTTCAGGAGATGCGTGTCAAAGGAATACTGTCGAATCATGCTAATCGTACCTATTACAAATATATAATTAAAGGTCGGGAGATTTAAATTTACTTAAATATTCTTAAATGAAAAATTTGTCTGCTCAATGGTGCATTGAAATTTTGTAAGGAACTGTGTTTAGGTTTACTTCTTCTGGCTTTAATAATTCAGGAGCAGCACCGATACCATAATATCCTTTGTATTTATATTCCTAGTTTATTTACAGAATCTAGTTTACTGTAACACACCTTTATAACTTATCTCCAGGAACATCTCAGCCCTGGTTTAACACATGTAACTGTATTTGTAATTTCTCTCTGTGTGCAGTTTCCATGTCACTGTGACCCAGTGCTGCTGTTGCTCTTAACCACTTCAAAAAAGAAACGTAACTATTAGGGTTTATGATGGACCCTGAAAAATGAAAAAAAAAAAAAAAATGCAATCACAATTATGTTTTGCACCAGCATCCTATGACTATTGCTCTTCTGTGCTCCTTGTATTCATCCCTCACCTGAGGCCACACCTCTGTGCTCGGGGGGGTCCTTCCCTTATACCATGACATGTTTCACATATGTTTCCACATGTTTGTCAAGGAGAGTTAAACATTAACAACATCCCACAATGCCTTGCTCACGCAAGGGCGGTCTGACCTTTGGGGAATCCAGTTGAACTATACCTGTGTGACTGAGGAGTAGATTAATCGCTTGCCTTTCGACACAGTGACTCGTTCTTTGCCATCAATCAAACAAACTCACACTTGAGGAAGTCAGGAAAACCCTAAAAAAGAAATCCAAATATTGACTAGTTACCAAGACAATTCCTCCAAACTGAACCTTTGCTCACATCTATACAAATCACCATTCTGGCACTCAAAATGAGTCATGTATTTCAATGTATTTCAATTTTCTACTCTGTGTAAGCACTGAATTAAAAACTGTCTATTCCAGAAAATCATTAAATAGTTAAAACCATCTAGATTTTAAATTTTGTTACATACAGTATGACAATACCAAACTGGCCATTAAGCGGTTCATTCTTTTACGTTGCAGATAGTGATTATAGTTGATGGATTAGTCAATCTAGGTAGGTAGGAAAAAGGTCAGCTGACTGACAGGTAGGTTTTGTGCAATTGTCTCTGGTGGTTTTGTCTGTAGAACTGAACAAGCCCAGCTGAAAAGTAAAATGTACTTCCATGCAATGGAGAAGCACTTGACAGTGCAGTGCAAGTGGCTGGTAACTGTTCAAGCTTGTTTCTTCATCCAGCTAATACGGTATGGCTGACCTTCAACAGAAAAAAAAATCTGCTCGAAAATCCTGATCGGTCGAGTTCAAATGTTCCTGCAAAGATTGTAAGAACTTATGGATGAAGAAGAGACTTTTTCACAGAGGAAGACTTTTTTTTTGCAGACACCAAATATGTGTCTGATCTTCCAAAATTTCATCTCCATTTCAAAGAAGTGGAACTTGGAAAGGCACTTCGATTTTACTCCCCGACTCAAGACTCTTGTCAAACGTAAACTTTGAAAGGTAGCACAAGTCGAAGAAATGAAGTCTCGACCGGTTGCCCGACTGCTGACGTTGATATGTTAAAATCACTCCAACTTAACATTTTCAAAAAAAGATCATTAAAACAACATATTTGCACTTATGCATTATGATTCCTCCTATAAAGTATAAGATGAAGTGTAATAAAATACAATGTAGTATTGTCTTGGACTGGGGGGGTGCGGTGGCGCAGTGGGTTGGACCGCAGTCCTACTCTCCGGTGGGTCTGGGGTTCGAGTCTCGCTTGGGGTGCCTTGTGACGGACTGGCGTCCCTTCCTGGGTGTGTCCCCTTCCCCCTCCGGCCTTACGCCCTGTGTTGCCGGGTAGGCTCCGGTTCCCCGTGACCCCGTAAGGGACAAGCGGTTCTGAAAATGTGTGTGTGTGTGTGTGTCTTGGACTGTCCAAGGTAGGCTTCAGACCACTGGGACCCAAACTTGGACAATTGGTTAACGATGGTGACATGATGACATACCGTCAAATTTCTAATAATTTTTGGTTCTCAAATTAATTAGATCCATAAAGCTGAAATCTTTAAGTGTTTGGATGGCTTGGTCACGGAGCAGGAGGCATTTACTCTTCATGGCACCCAGGCCGTGCAATCGAAGATTGGTTCGAAGCCCGCTCAGTTTATGTGGAGTTTGCATGTTGGCACCGTGTTTGCTCTGGTTTCTTCCCACAGTCAGAACACATGTTTCAGGTGCACTGGTGACTCTAAACTTCCCATAGTGTGTGTGTGTGTGTGTGTGTGTGTGTGTGTGTGTGTGTGTGTGTGTGTGTGTGTGTTTGTGAGATACAGAGCGAGAGAGAGAGAGAGAGAGAGAGAGAGAGAGAGAGACAGAGTCTGTGGCAACCCTGTGATAGTTGCCCATCCTTGGTGTGCCCTGTGGCTCCAGGTAAAGCTGCAGATTACTGCAACCCACACTGGACAAGCAGTAATGAATGAATGAATGAATGAATGAATGAATCAATCAGTAAATGAATGAATGAATTATTTGGGTTGATCGTTTAAGATTTTCAGACGGCCTGAGCATCATTACACATGGAAGAACAGCAATTGTCAACGCAAAACAAATGCAGCTTTTGCTATTTTTACCATGACATACTTCAAGGCATGTGTAAATGCCATAGCTCGACAGGAAGACCAGAATATTTACATTTTACATATATACAGTCTGTATGACTTCAAGCTGTCCAAATGTGTCTCGGTCCTACGGTTGTATGTGAGGAAATATTGTTATCCACAGCAATCTGTAAAAAAGGGAAAGCAACGAGGTACATAAAGAGCCGACCGGGGGACAGCTCAGCGCGGCCATGGTCAGCCACGTCCTCGGTGGTCCGAGCCAGGGAAGTACAGCTGTCACGCAGGGCCTGGCACATGAGCGTTTGGGGTTTTAACTTCCAGGGCTGGATCAGTAGACAGCGGGAAACCCGATGACGGCGTTAGACGGACAGATGGGGACATGTTTAGTTACAGGTACGGCTTCTGGGTGCTCAAAGGCTCAAAGCTGCAGCGGACGGTAGTGTTTCTAAAGAGCCGATCTCCGGTTAGCGGGGCAGAGCAGTGTTTCCGTTGTCTCCTCTGCTCTTTCCACGGCACGGCTGTAGCCCTGAGCCCCAAGCAACAGCTGGCAGGCAGGGAGCCCAGTTGGCCCCTGGGTCAGACAGCGCCTCCCTGTACCTGATCCGCTTCAGGTCTCCGCCGGACCGAGACAAAGGCTGCTGAGAGATGTGAGTAATTACTGCTTCTAATATTGCCTGCAACTGTCGGCCCCGGACTCACAGAGGAAGATGAGGTTTACCGACTGTTTAGGGGAAAAAAATCTGTACCCAGCCGACAAGTAATCTCCAAGTGGCGTTAAAACAGTCAGTGGTTATATAACAATCGTTTGGTACAGGTTGGTGAAAACTCAGCTCAGCGTTTCCGTTTGTTTTGGGCATATTTTCTTTAATTTTCTAATTCCAGGAGGGCAGGCTGTTGTACGGAACCTACAGTAGTTAATAATACAGATGTCATTTGTGATGAGTGCCCCAGCGTGTATTTAAAGTTTATTCACATGGGTAATTTCAGTTTAGGTTGGAAAAAAATCAACTTACAGTTGTTAAAAAAAAAAAAAAAAAAAATTAAAAAAATGTCTTTTTCCCTTAATTACCTTATTCAAGAAATTATGCACTGTGAGTAAGTTCTGTGCTCATATCATGGCTGGTTGCATTGGTATTGCCGTTACTATATGCCTTTCCTATAGCATTAATTCCACATTTAAAAACAAAAAGAGAGTTAAGAGTTTTTCAGAAGGTAAGGACAAGAAGAAACTGAAGTCTTATTCTTCTAATTAAAAGAATCAAAACATTTCTCTCCCTGAAGGCCAAACTGCATTTGTGAAAACAAGGAAAACAACAGAGCAAAATTACATAGTTTTAAGAACAAAATGCATCAACTGTGAAGTACAGTTAAAAGATATTAAATAAATGGTAATAATCACAATTAATAATATAACATGAGATGCCTACAGGACCCCTTTTCAGGTTGAACTCTATTGTTGGACTTAATGCGCTCATAAAGTAAATAATCCTTTAAAAAAGCAATGAGAAAATATTTGACACGTTCTTTTTTGTATCGCTTTCAAAAACAATCACACCACCAAAAACCTTTTTTAATAAATTTTTAAGCACGAATGTACGTCAGCTGCGCAGCTATGAAAGGTTACTTTGATGGCTGGTTGCTTTCCTTTGTGGCCGTAGTGTGATTACTCATAAAAAATACATGCAAAAAGTGATATTTGGTGGTAATTTAGTGAAATAAAGTTTTAAAAATGTAAAAATTATGCATTTTATTTTTTTCATTCTGGTCATATGAGTGGATGACAGAACCCCGTTGTTTTCTCCTCGTTTTGGTTTTCGCCTCTTTGCAATGATCAGTAAATTGAACATATTTGGAATGCAGGGAACGTTGCGATTTTACTGGACACTCAAAATCAGCACTAAAATAATAACATATGGGCTCTTCAAAACGCCACCCACGGGCTTTTGGACAGCAATAGTAGTTGGGGCCTGGATAACAAATTGTCCTTAGTAGTTATCTGCATAGTGGACACTTGGCCTGTGGAAACAAAGAGCATATTTAATGGATCTGACTCCTTCAAAAGGTTATTTATTTACAGGGGTCTTTTGTTGGGCTCTCTTCGGCCAAATGGCCTTATAGACATCTCTCCTCTGAGAAAAGGAGGCTCCGGCACGGGATATCGTAAGAGTTTCCAAACATGTCAACTGTATGCTAATGCCGTGTGCATACAGCTGACTTGTTTAGTATTCCAGCTTGGTCCGGTGCTGGCATGCTCGTCTGGCAGCGGAGGGGTTGCCATCTGCCCGGCTGGGGTGGGAACCCGGGCAAGATAAACGAGTGATTGAGAGCGGGCCTGTGCAGGCACAAATGGGCAACTGGCACCCAAAGTGGGCGCGCAGGTTACACCGGCAGATTGGAAGGAGCCGTCTGGTCCTTCTCCCATCCCCCTGTGGAACTCTGTGGCAAAGCTGTTGTTTTCAGTAATTCAGATATTCTCACGGAATCAAAGTCCCGCTTTGAAATTGCCATATAATGAGAAGGTTAATGTTGTTACACCTGGATGGTATACGGTGGATTTGGCATGCATTTGACAAGTTTTTCCTTTTTTTTTTCAAAATAACCATCTATTGATTTTTGTAAAATTTTTTTCCCTGGAAACCGTTTAATTAATTAGTGCCTTGGACCCAGTTGTTCAAGGATAGAGCTCTGTTAGCAGACTTTTTCCGCTGTCACTTTGCTAAATAGAGAGCGGCAGATGTTCCGAGCACTTAAATCAGATCCATCAAAAACCCACAATCTGTTATTAGCAACTTCTTCGAGTAGAATTGCTGTCCTCTAAGATGCTTTGACATCTTAACATTTAAGCCTGTAGTCTTCAGAAAAGTACACAAATAAGTCACAAAGTACAATGCTAACTAATAAGTCGAGATGTAGCAGCCTTAATAGGACAGTGGATCCTATACGTTCCCACTGGCGTCTTTGTTTCTGGGACAATACACTTCATCTCTACATTTGTACTAAATGCCAGCAGTTTCTGAAAAATAAACTCGAGAATTACGCCATACATCTGTTTCTGATTATCTTCATTTCGAACCCTTGTGTAAGTGAAGTTTGCACATTGTGAAGACGGCAGATAACAGATAGTTTCAGGATTTCTGCAAATCGGGGTATTAGGTCCTACGTAAGACCTTTTGTACTGTAAATGCTCGACAATAGATGTTGACAAGCTGCGGAAGTGCAGCAGACTTGCGCAAAGGCGGAAGGGACGCTGGCGTGGAGTGCGGCAGGTACGGCTTTATCGATGTTAAAAGTAGAGGATAAGCTGATAAACAAAGGGCAGAGGTGTCGTGATCTGGTGCCGACTTCCAGGTGGGTACAGCTAATGCGGCCGGATTCCTCAGCATCTTCCTTCCACTGGTGGAGGAATCCTCTTTGCTCTTAGTCCTTAAGCACCTTGCAAAGTTGAGGTGGCTTGCAACGGATTGTCTTAATCTTTCCTTTTTGTAAGGAAAAGGGTAAGCCAGGCAGAATGTCACTCTATATCAGTCAAAAACCAATTGGTTACAAGGATTTTTTTTTTTTAAACGCAAGGAAGTAGTTGCTACCAACTTGGGAAAACCTTGACGTGCTGACACCCAAGCGGTGCACAAATGCTTACATACCAGGTAATTTAATGTGTAATCATATGTGCGATTAATCCCTGTGTTATGAAGGGCCAATGCAATTTTTTATGCCCCATTCAGAGGTCAGATATCTTTTTTGCTGCTCTCAGGGCTTTCAGGAGAGGCTTAGCAATATTTAAATGAAGACGTTGCAGCCTTAAGTACAAGGAGTTGCTCCAGATTAAACATTAAAAATTGTCCCCGGTATCTGCGTGGCTTAGGCAGCCCCGTCCGAAACTCATTACGTAGATGGAGGCCGAGACAAGGGCCAAATCATTTCGCCGAGTTGCTCAAAGCACTTAAAATCCGAGGACATCCAATTTTCCCTGCGCTCCACACTTATCTAGCCAAACGTGTGGCACCTTGGAGGTGGATCACACCTTTCCAGTTTTTGCTTCTAAACAAAACTAAAAGCCCACTTCCTTCAATCTGGACAACAAAGAGGCAACGCTCGCTGTGCCTTGTACAATTTTTCACAGCTCAAGCAGAACTCAAACCGCCTTAGGTGCGCAACTTTGCCGTTTGGGAGAAAGCAGATGCTCAGTTGCAAATAGTATTTGAAAACTGAAAAAGCCTGGAATAAACCTGTTGTTTTAATTCATCTTTGGAAAAAAAAAAGTGTGCTCGGTTTAATTTTTTTCTCGTATGAGTTCCTATGTAACTTCTGTCGGAAGTTACTGGAATATGTGCTTCAATAACCAGCGTATCCAAGTCCTCTGTTCATTGTGGAATGAACCTTTGTTTACTCTGAGCTCTACCTTGCTTTGGAGAAAAGCATCCGCCAAACAAGTACAAGTAATGTAAACACGAACACACGTTTCCAGAATTCATTTGTTATGCTACATTTTTCAACTGATCCTATTGCAGCAGAGTTTCCAACATTCTCAGGGGTTCATGACACTCTCTTTGTGTAAAGTACAGCAGGCAACGATGAGCGTGGAAACATTAAAGACATAGATTAAAGGTATTAAAATCAATAACGCACATGAAGAATACGGTAGCGCCGGGCACCGATAACAACGGTTCCAGGGAGGAACGGAGCATTTCAGGGCAGGTTGGATCAGATGAGGGCAGGGCTGGAGGGCCAGAGGAGATGTAGGAGGGAGACACTTCCTGTTGACAGGCTGGCGGAGCCTCCCCCCGGGGGTAGTCGGAAAGCAGCTGCAAAGGGAGTCACCACGGACCACACAGAGAGATGCCAATCTAGCTTCCTTTCACAATCCCTTTACTCATCTGGAGTTAAACTGGAGATAAACGCACCAAGCCAAACTTGTGAAGCTTGAGATCTGTGTGTGTGTGTGTGTGTGTGTGTGTGTATTTTAGATGGGGGCTAGACATTTAAAGCTGAATTATTTTAAGCCTTGCAAGAAATCCATTAAAGGCATTATAAGTGTCTTATTTATTTCTCTATTTTTCACTAGCATATGGCAAATCACACTGAATAGTTACTCACATCATTCTGCAGACATAATAATAATCTTTCTGCGAACTATTCCCCAAACATTATAATTAGCCTGAAAGACTGGTTTTTGCAACATGTTCTTTTGATACAGGTTATAATGTGACTTACGCGCGTCACTGATTATATCAAGCACCGTAGCTCTGCATTAGTACTTTTCCAGTTAGATAAACAACGTTACCTAAATAAATATATGTTCACGCATTCCGCTGCGCTTACGCTGATCATATATTTCACACAGAGCAGCACTGGCCAGACTAAGACCTAACCGAAGCAGAAATTAATCTTCGCGACGTAGCTGCTCAAATTTAGCCTCGTGATTTAACGCATATGATTTGCAAGCGTTTTTACGCTGCCTATCGGCCGGCGGAGGATTTATTTAATTCCATTAGAGGATGTGCAGGCCGGACCTGAAAGCAGCTGAGCAGAGTTTGCTGAGCGGGATCAGGGACAAGAAGGTGGAGGGAGAGAGAGAGAGAGGGAGTGAGGGAGGGAGGGTGGGAGACGAGTGTGCTGACGACTGGGTGGGACTGTCCATCTGTCAGTCACCGGTCCGGAGGTCCAACCTGAGAAGGGCCGTTTGGAGCAGCAGGAGCAAGGGTTAACTCTGATAGAAGTTGGTAGCAATTCGACCATGACAGGGCTAATCCCCCAGCGCCTGTCGAGAAATAGGACCGGGCCCACCTTCACCCTGCAAGAATATGCAAACACTGATGAACCGTAGCAACCTGGGAGGGCTCTTCATGGGCGGGCCAGAAGGATCTAATCCAATGAATGCTTCCGATTACCAGGACTCTTC
The DNA here is from genome assembly GCF_900964775.1 of Scleropages formosus. Classification (NCBI taxonomy): domain Eukaryota; kingdom Metazoa; phylum Chordata; class Actinopteri; order Osteoglossiformes; family Osteoglossidae; genus Scleropages; species Scleropages formosus. Next base: position 23,931,373 of record NC_041813.1, read on the forward strand.
TGTGACGCTTCTGTTTCATATACTCTCCACCGCACCTTGGAAAGCTGCTCCGTGTCCCACCTTTCCTTCACTTCCAGCACTCCCGAAGGGAACGACCGGGCAGCACCGGTTGACATGCAATTCCGTACGCCTGCCGCGCCGAACCGCAAAAATGCGGCTCACGGCATCCTAATTGTAGCACAGCGTCGCTCGCAAAACTTTGATAAGCATCACAGGCCGGCGACCATGAATAAAACAGTGGCGTGTGTACTCTGCTAAGCTTTAACCCCCTGCCCCCGGAGATGTTATCAGCTGATTGGGCTGTTTCTTCAGGTGCTGTGTACAGTTACAGCAAGTCACACCACGCATACCTACTCTATCGTAGTGCCATTACTCCACCAGTGTCAGAGCTTTGATCTACCTGCCTTTGAATCTCAAACCATGGTGGCTGTACGGTATCCTGGGTGCGTGATCTAAACAAACATTTTCTTTTCCTCTCCCCCCTAAGCTCCCTCCTCCAAGTCTCCCTCCTTCTCTCCCAAATGGTTCAAAATGAACAGGTACTGGGTCTCCAAGCACGCAGATGTTTATCGCTCCCCCCAACGTGGCTGGCTTGAGCAATCATGTCACTTAAAATACTTCATGTGCGGCTGAGTGCACCGCAATCAGCTAGAGATGGTGCACTTATCCAGGTAAGGGAGAGACGTCTCAATTTCATTTACTAACGAGAGCGTGCAGACTTCCTCATTTGCATCTGGGCTGCGTGGGGAATGTGCTGAAGGTCAGAGAAGAAATATAACCCAAGATTAACAAAATTGTTTTATTCATTTTCATTTGATTTTAACCCTACACATGCTTGGGTTTGACAAAAGGAATATTTTTGGCACAAAGAATATGGTAACTCTAATATCACCGCTGAATTTTTGGGTCCTCTTCATGGATCCAGCCACAGCTGTTCATACATCGTTTTCTTATTTATAAGACCCTAATCAACCAAGTTATGATAGTATCATATCCTAGGCCTTTGCTGTGATGGTTATGAAAAAGGTATCATATCGTAATTCATTTAATGAGTGATAGCGCATGCAGTGTTATTTCAAAATTGTTCATTCATTTTCTAGTCTTATTTCAATGAAATTTGTGGTGAGGACATATGTTTTCTTTTCTCAAATCAGTTTGTACCAAATTTTAACAAATGATTAAAATTTTTACATCAGCACCTTTGAGTTCACAGCTCTTTCCCAGAAAAAAGTAGGTTCTCTCTTGGTGGGGGGGGGGGGGATCTACTGTTCCTTGTGGAAGAATTCAAGTATCTTGATGTCTTGTTCATAAGTAACGGAAGAAGGGAGTGGGAGACTGAAAGATGGATCGATGCAGCGGCAGCAGTTCCACGGGCGCTGTACTGTCGTGGTGAAGTGGGAGCTGAGTTTCTAGACAAAACTTCTGATTCTCTGCTCGATCCAAATTCCTGTTGTCACTTATGGCCATGAGCGTTGAGTAATGACTGAAAGAATGAGATTACGACTACAAGCAGCTGGAATGAGGTTTCTTGGCAAGATCGCTGGGCTCGCCCTCTGTCGTTGGGTGACAAGCTCACTGATGCGGGAGAGCCTAGGAGTAGAGACCCTGCTCCTCGGGATGAAGAAGAGTTCATTTGAGGTGGTTTGATCATGTCATAAGAATGGCTCCTGGTCAACAGCCGCTATAGTTACTCTAGACACATCCCACTGGGAGGAGACCCCAGGGCAGGCCAACGACACGTTAGAGGGATTATGTGTGTGGGCTGTGTGGGCTGGCCTAAAAACACCAAGGGATTTGGGCCTACCTCCCCAACCTTCAACTATCATGACCCACTCAGAAGGAAACTGTCTGATTGGCTACAACTTGCACAAGTAGTGGATGAGTTTATGAACTTGTGACCTGAAGAGTGCTGGTTCACTTCAGTTGACTCTCTACTACTCCTGCATTGCCGTTGTCTGAGGTAACCCATACGTCCAACAGCTAAGTGGTAAGGACACACATCTGTCTGAGCAATCCTAAAGTAACGCTAACAGCAAAATACAACTGAGCAGCCTGTTAAATGGACTTCTGATAGTATCTGCTGAGGGCAGTGCTTATACACGCACACGCACTGCTGTTGTGTTGTCTGAGTCATTTAGCTAAAGCAAACAGCCGCATCTTCTCCTTTTGTAACTTTCACCGGTCTGACCTGGGCGGGTCTGTCTGGATTTGCTGTTTGAATCGGCGAAGGCATTAGCAAAACAAAGCCCATTAAATGGGAATCAGGTGTCACTTACTTGTTGACCTTGTGGAAGTCACAGGCAGAAGTGTCAATAGGCTTCCTTTTCATGTTCTTTCTGTGAACTTTCCAAGCAAACACATATTCAATGTTAAAAGAACACAATATTGGATGTAAGACCTGTCTCACTAGAGCAATTGTACGCCCCCCACTTTACCGTACATTTAGTTGTCTACCAAGGCTAACATTTCCCGTGTATTTGGCTGGATCCCTTCTTCAATTTGTTTAGCATTAGCTTCGCTATAGAGACATGTTTCTGGTAAACACCCATTGTATTCAGACCATTTGAAGTAAATTGACTGGTATTGTCTGCTATTGTACCTTGCTGTACCATAAGAGGTTTGGAGAGTATGAAGCTTTTCATTGAAGTTTCTAAATGAAAAGGGAAATACCTACTCAAAACAGGCGCACAGGCGCACATACACACAGACGCACACACATATACACACACATTTACTTCCTGGGTGAAGTATAAAAAGGCTAAAAAAGTTCAAAAGCACACTAATCTGGGATGGAAAAGTTTCTCTTGAAGTTATTGTGACACTTGTTATAATAGCGAAACAATGACGGTGCTCCGATTCGGCTACTCGTGGGAGCGGCATCGCTTCTGGTAGGATGGTGCTGTGACCTATACTTTTCAGTTTTTTTTTTTTTCCTCATGTTTTGGCAAACTAACAAAAAAAAGATTATTTGAAATGACTTATTCAGTCAAAATGATTGTCAGTGACTAAAGAAAACACAACAATATAATTGTTATATTTTTAGCAAGGTGTGTCATTATGTGTAATAAAATCTGTTATGTGAATGTTGCCCAGAAATGAAAGGCTTCCCTCTGAACAAAAAAAATAAAGAGGACAACATTCATCAGAGTGGTGCATTATGGGTTTCTGTGTTCGCCGAGCCTCCCATGGGTTAAGTGAAAGCACTTCGTCTTTGGCAGTCTGTAGATGACGTATCCTGGATTATAACCAAGACTTAAGGTGGACCACACCTTAGATAAACCCCTAATGCTTCGGTCTTCTGCAAACATCTTGCGTGCAGCATGCTACAGCTTGCTGCATTCGTGTACTCGGGCACAGATTTTCCCTGTTTTCCGATATGACCAGTTTGTCCTTGGGCGGCCAGCAAATCTCAGAGCAACATTACTGCGCCTGCGTTTAAACCAGGAGGAACAATTACAGTGTCTGATGGTTTTCTTGCTTAATCTATAAAATAACCTGCAGTGCATGGTTGTAAAAAACTTTTATTTTTCTTGCATCCATATAATAAAGTTGCTACTGTCACGTACCTCAAATACCAAACAGACAAATTTACTGAACTCAGCCAAACTGTCAACATCTGGAAAAGTGGGCAAAAAATGAAATATAGTCTTTAGTGTAGTTTTAAACTGAAAGTGAATCGGTTTGATTATTCCACCTAACCCTACATCACACGAGTATAAGGAATGCAAATGCAGTACAAACATGTATTGCCTGGAAAATATCTGGAGGTTTTCCATAGTTTGTCAGTCCTGTTAGCTATTAATGAAGTTTACAAAAAAAACCCAAAAATGTGTGTGTGTGTGTTTCTCTTTTCAACATCCCTTCACTTTCACTTTGCCTGTTGAGCTTGTGAACGTCACATAGCTGTTTACAGAAGGCATTGAGGGGGGAAAGAAAGAGGGTGATAATGAACATCCTTTCTGTGGCGAAACTGGCAGCCAGGTGATCACATTTTGAGTGTTTAACAGCATAATTAGATTATTTATATCATCAGTCTTTGCTAACCTGATTAATGAAAATACTACAGAGCCCTCTGATCGCCCCTCAATACCTTTGACACCAGTTAACTTAACACAAAGCCTTAATAAGCTTGAAGCAGCTGCGGGGCATTAGAGGGTTATGATCTGTTTGTCCATTTCTGTGAAACCTGGCAGTGCTTCAGCAGTCTTTAACAACATATAATGGCTCTCCGTGTCAGGGAGGACAGGTTAAATGCTAATTCTCCAGGAATGCTAATCCCCCTGCCTTTCCGGCGCAGCCCTTCATAAAGTGGGAATATTAATTTGGTCGTTGCGAGTCGTCTCGTACCGCGGTCGAGGCGCGTGTCGTTCCAGAAGCGAGCGTCCCAAAACGGGATCAAACCTTCTGGAAAAAGGCACACGGATGTCACCTCGTGAAATTGGCAAACGGATCAGTCATAATACACACCGCCGTGCTGTCATCCCGATTCCATGAGCGGTCAGCCCCTGGGGGAGCGGGGAGACATCAGGCGTATCTTGGAGGAATATGTGTCAGAGGCAGGACGCGGAATGTCCGAAGGGCAGATCACAGCTGGGAACAGACAGGGTGAAAACACTGCGTTTATCCACAGCCGGTGGGGAGCTGCGGTGCGTCGTCTTCTGTGCAAGGATGAGCTCTAGCCTCACCCTGGGAACAGAGCATATACATCACTGCTGCCCTTCATATATCTGTATTTATGTGTGTGTGTGTTTCAGAGGACTCTAGAGTGGAATTCACGAAGGAAGGGCCAGTGATTAAAAGCACTATCTCCTCAGTCATGAGACAAAGATAAAAAGCAGAACTGCGTTGAAGAGACAGCAAAATCTTTAAAAATGGGATGGAGAGGCTGAGAAGAAGGGATTTTATTTAATTTGGATAATATTACTAAAGAAAGTCGTCTTGCCATTGATCTGGCCACATAAATATTTACAAATAACATTGACGAATGAATCACTGCTCTTCCTCCAATAGTGAGCCGTGTGGCAGTAGAACAAGGTAGCATTCGTACGCTCAAAGGTATCTGTGCCTCTTTTGGGAGGAGAATAATTGAAACATCCCAAGAAAGATGAAACGCAAGTGTGACGCTGACGAAGAAGGGCGAGGGTCGAGCTCACTCCTTTCCGGCTGAACGTCTGATGGCCCCAGAAATCTCAGTGCCTTCCAGGGATGTAATTTTGCTCTCGCGTTTTCTTTCGGCCGTAACTCGCATCTATCGCTTGTTACTTGCGTAGCTGTAAATAAATTGCTTTGAAAGGGCTATGAAGGATGGGGGGGGCAGGGGGCTTCAGTTTCACTGGATGTATCTACAAGTGCCACTCTGGTGAAAGATATGTTCTCAGAGTGCTGGTGTGGCTTCTGCACACCTATTATGGCGGGGAAATGCATTAGGAGTGTTTTCTGATGGCCGCTGTGCTGCGCGAAAAGCTGAAGGTAAAAGATTTGACCGGAGCCATCAATGCGCCGCACAGACCGCTTTTGGCGCGAGTGTATCGCCTCTGTCTCCGGGGACTTGTCGGCCTGAGAGGATTAAGTGGATGGTATTATCAGAACGAAATTCAGATCAAAAGGCTAAGTTGGGGCAGTTAAAAGGTTGCGGCCCTTTAGACCGCGAGGATTTCAAAGTGCATCAGTTTAACAGAAACCCCTTTTAATTTTCGGCTACCCGTCTTGTAATGTCGGACCGTGAAAATGGTACCATAGACACATCTTTGTTTTAGCTTGGACTATGAGCTCGATGAGCCTGGAGACTTTCCCCCCCTCTTCAGTAAAGAACGTTTAATCATTGCAATATATCACCGATATAACGTCTCTCAGCTATGTTTGCATGTCCGCAGATAGACTTTCAGTGTCTTGCTTTAAAAAAAAGTCATTATGGAGCCAATAATTAATTTGGCAACACAAAATATGAATTTTCCAGGTTAAAAGAAATTACATAGATTTGGATTAATATGTCTTGCTTTTAAAAGGCAGGCTTTTTTATTTTAAATGTGCTCAACCTCACTTCATGTTTATGTTTATTAATTTAGCATGCACTTCTACAGAGCAATGTTATTATTAATGCAACTTCTGTGATGCTTCATGTCCTCAGGCTGACCTGCAGGTCATTCGGTAGGTGCTGCTTAAGGGACAGTAATAACTTCCAACAAGATGGATGGGAAAGCTGTGACCTCAGATCTCAGATACCTGCCTATAATCAGTCCCTTGTGGCCCTAATTCAACACTCATTGGGGCCCCCCGTGGCTCATCATTAGCACAATTACTCAGTGCTCCTTGCGTGATCGCGTACGCACACACACACACACACACGACGGACATACGTGTCCACGAGACACTTGGCAGGAGTCCTGAAGAGGAAGTGGAGGCAAAAAAAGGTGTTGTCAGAAACTGCAAGAAACCACCTGTCGAGTTGTGTCTCGTAGCTTACAAAACATGAGAGATAATATGATGCGTATCATTAGAAATACAACATTTTTAGGACAAGGTGGGCGCAGTGGGTTGAACCGGGTCCTGCTCTCCGGTGGGTCTGGGGTTCTAGTCTCGCTTGGGGTGTCTTGCGATGGACTGGCGTCCCGTCCTGGGTGTGTCCCCGCCCCCTCCGACCTTGCGCCCTGTGTTGCCGGGTTAGGCTCCAGCTCCCTGCGACCCCATACGGGACACGCGGTTCAGATGATGTGCGTGTATATTTTGGACAGCAGGTAGCCTTCAGTACTTGTCCACACTGTGTATTTCTTAATGAAAACTGCAGGTTGTACATTTGAAAAAAGCACGTGCTTAGACATGAAGCGCATAAATGAGCAATGACCGTAAATTTACATTCTTTCATGTATTTATTCCTCTAGTCATTGCTTTTCTCCAAAGTTATGTGCAGGGAATTCTGGTGTCGCATATGACTTTAATTTTCGAAAGAGGTTATCTCAAAATTTTTAGTGTACAAAAAGGCATAAGTTGTGTAAAACACATGATGTGATACTATGTATTCCCTCATAACATGGAATAAGGTGAATCTTTATAGGCGAATATTTATACATAAGTGAAGAAATTAAAGTTGGGTGTAAATTTGTGTGTTTTATTCCCAGATATTATTTGCATTTATTAGCAACACTCAGACTCTGCGCACTGTGGTGAAAAGCCCAAGTGTAAAGGTCATCACAATATCGATGGGTGAGGTCAAAATTCAGCAGGGGAAAACCTAAAGTGAAACTCATCTCGTTTTGCCTTACTTTCACACACACACACACACATTTTCAGAACCGCTCGTCCCACATGGGGTCACGGGGAACCGGAGCCTACCCGGGAACACAGGGGCGTAAGGCCAGAGGGGGAGGGAACACACCCAGGACGGGACGCCAGTCCGTCACAAGGCACCCCAAGCGGGACTTGAACCCCAGACCCACCGGACAGCAGGACTGTGGGCCAACCCACTGCGCCACCGCACCCCCCGCCTTACTTTCATTTAAATACAAATGCAAGATGAAACAATTTTTGCTCAGATCATTTCTCTTTTTTCGTTGCAGATAATCTGCAACCCGACGCGCGATCCATGTGGACCGACACCTGGCATTTCAATTACGGCTCTCCCGCCGTACCCAGATCCAGTCGACGCCACAAATAACGCTGTCCTTGGAATCGGTTCAGAACAAATTAAAATGTTTATCAAATATCCTTCCCATCAGGACAAGCACTCTGCTTCTCATCTGCTAATTGAATCATTAAATAATTTTGCTTCCTCGGGAGATGGAAAAGCGCCGTTCGCAAAGAGTGTCATCCTGGGCCCTCCAGCTACCAAAGATTGCCTGATATATTTATTAATTTGAGCCCCCTGGTGTTTGGAGACAACACAGAAAGCTGCCATCCGCTGTCGGAGGCGTGCGCCTATCGCAGCTGGAGATCTGTGGATTACACAGTCGTGCACTTGTGGACAACGTATTAAAAAGCCACCCCATCGTGTAAATGTGCTGGAGCCCTAATGTGAAACAAAAATACGGTTTCATTACGTTGTGCGCTTCCTAGTGGCCTTGTCCCCAAAAATTACAAATGCAAAGACTTCTGCTCCCGACGACCTGCGTGAGTCTGTCGCTCAACGGTTCGGCCTCCGAGCGTCACGTGCGCTGCAGCGTCCGGGATTGCCGAGCTCTTGTTTGTTAGTTGCCATACATAAATGAGCTGTTATTTTCACGGAATAAGAAAGGAGTGGGTAATTACCTGAATATCCTGTTTTAACTGTAAACATTTGTCATCTACACAAAGTCAACGGTACTGGGAAAATACGTAAACATAAAGGCACTGTGACATTAACAACGGACACTTTATATCTGGTGCACGATATATCAACAGTTGCAAAATGGGACGGAAACGTTTTGCTTATTTTTATTGCACTTATGAGATTTCTAAATAAAAAAAAAAAAAACTTAGAATCATTAAAAAAACGATCAATGTGGTCATTCATAATTGTACTATTAGCTTGCCAGGAGGTGAGTATATTTCTTACATACGTCTCTTCCTGCTGATGTAACGTACATGTTGTATTTTCTATGAGAGGTGCATTGCTTTGGAGAAAAGCGTCTGCTAAATGAATAAATGTAAGTGTACGTTATTAATGGTGTTGCATCCTACAGTGTGTATATGGTGCGACTGGATATGTGTTCAATCTCTGCTCTGTCTGTATGGTGTCTGCATGTTTTCCCTGTGTTCATGTGGGTTTCCGCAAGGTGCTCTGGTTTCTTCCCACAGTCCAACGACCTGTGCTCTTCAGGTGAATCGGTGACTATAAATTGCCTGCACTGTGTATGGATGTGTGATGTGTTGCTATGTGTTGCTGTGCTGTACAGATGTGTGGATTGTAACGACCCCACGTTACTGTTTTAGGAGGGAAACGCCTAAACGGAGATAATTGCATTATGGGGAATAATGCGAAATGTGGGTGTGCAACCACTGGGGGCACTTCTGGGGAAATTGATGGGGTGACTGTGTCTAGGGGTGTGTGGGGGAGAGAGTCTGTGGGTGTTAAGGTAGTGGGGGAGGTTGGCTTGAGGTGCAGATTCTGAAAGAAATTGGGTTCTTGGATTGAGAGTATTTTTTCCCTTGGTGCTGATGTTCAAATAAATTGTTTGTAACGAAGGCTGCTTCTGCATCCTTCTTTGTTCTGTCCAAGCCTATGGTGCTGTGCACCACAGTATGATTATGGCGATTTCAGTGCAGTGTGTCTTAACACTGCAAGTCAACTGGGCCAAGTGTGTCAAATAATCATTGCAAGTCATTTCAGAGAGAAGTGTCTGCTGACTGACTGAATTGTGAGCGAGTGGGAGGTACAGCCCAGGACAGGTGGCAGGATCTTCCTAATGGACTGATGAGGACAGGCTGCTACCAACTATAGACAACTTTTTAAGCAGCTTGCCTGAAGCCTTTGAGAAAGGGCTGTTTGTGTCTTTGGTATCGTGGTTCTGATCCCCCCCCAAAAAAGGGGTCATGTCTCAGTTTTGAGTTCTTTTGTTGGATTTGGCCTTTGGTTGGAAAATATACTCTTGTTTGTCGGCACACTATGGCGAAACATTGAGCTTGAAGCCTGTCACCCGATAACTGCTCTACACCGGTGCGAAGCAACCAGCCGAAGATGGCCCTGCTGCAACTTCTGGGGTTGGAATTTAAATGATTTTAAAAAAGGAATTGCCAAGGAAAGGTAATTGCCATAAATGATACTCTAGCCTAAATGATTTTCAATGAGAGCATAATTGAAAGGTGAGACAAGATGCTTTCAAACACTGGGTGGGTGGATGGGTGGTATGAGTGTATAAAACAAGTGTTGAAAACTGATGGTGGGATAAAGTCAGAAGCTAGCTGCATTAAACTATGCAAAGCTCATCACTTAACACACACCGCTCCCCTACCCTGCACCTTTCAGAGACATTTGTTTACTTTTTTAATTTAGCAGATGATTCCCCCCACCCCACCCCACCCCACCCCCCCAAGAAGCTTGGTGAATACTCTGTAGTATTTAGTGGAAACCTTTTATTCTAAAGTAACTTAAAATGCCAGCTCCTGTGCTGTCTCACTTCCATACACAATATAGGCAATTTAGTTACCGGGTCACCCAAAACATGTCTTAGGACTATGAGCAAAAATGAGAGAAGCTGGAAGAAACCTGCACACACACAGGGAAAACATGTTAAAATGGTTGATCATAAATATTATAATCAGATAATTTAACTATTCTGACTGCAGTGATCAGCCACAATTTCTGCTCTTCTGATGAAAACTCCTAGAAGTTCAGTTAATTTAAAAATGTATGGGGGGGAAAAAAGCCATGAATAAATATTGAGGTTCTGTGAGGAAAATGTTACATTGCTGAAATTGACATTGAGTGTTCATTTTCATATGAAGCCTCATCGTATTGCTGCTTCATAAATAGGAGACATTTATGAAGTTGATCAAATAAATAAACTGGTGTAAGACAGCTTTAGCTGACTTCGGGTGTCTTAAATTTGGATTTAATTCAGCTTTTACTATAATTTAGAAATCTGAACCTTTTGTCTTTATAACAAAGTGCGACATTTAATTTGTTGACAATAAGTGAGAAAGTGATGCTGTGCAGCGGAGACATGGAGAACCGGAGCTCACGCAAGTCCTTTTGCGAGGCTCAGGAATTCTGGGGCTTTGTTTATGATGTCATTTATCACTACCTCTCTGTAAGGTTTTCTGGGATATCCTGTAGTTATGTTATTCAATTATTTTTCTTCTTTAATGTGCCAACTGTACATTGGTATTTAGTCAACCAGTGTAATTGTTCCACATGAAATATACCAGAACATTTATAGGAATCAAAGAACTATATTTACCCGAGGCACGTCAAAGATTTGCATTTCTCATCTGCAAATTGAGGCTCAGCAGCCAAAGCTGCGGAATTGGTTTCAAAACACTGTAAGCTCCTGTTAAGATGTAAGGGGCTGGTAGAGATGTCAGCTGAGCTCGATGTGTGTAATGCTGTGGTGTCTACAGTATTTGATACCTGCACGCTGCACGTCGTATATTTCTTCAAACAATATCTTGAGATTCATTCACGTGTCTACAGTCCTTCACATAGTTTTTTTTAAATATATATGTTTTTAGCAATTAAATGCAAGTGATTTGGGGTATTGCATGGTTAACAATGAGACATCCTTCAATACTGGACCCAAAAGACAGATGCTCCCCCTTCTAGCAAAAACAGAAACAAGCATTTATATCTAATGTACACCGAGCTCAGAAAGGTTTTAAAGTAATGGAAGATGGGTCTATAACAAATTCAGGATCATCCCCTAATAACTTACACATGGAACAGAACATCAAACACATTTTGCTTGGAAGCAAAATGTATCATGGGCCACTTTTATTAAGGCTTCTTTATATAACCAAGCCAGGTGTTGATTACGAATACCAGTACAGAAACTGAAGGTCCAAAGTCCTCTAAAATCAACCAGTTTTCATGCGTCACAAAGCATGAGTGTGAAGTTGGCTACGGTGGTTTCTTTGAATGATGTGATGCAAGAAGTAGTTATGAAGCACATCCAAAAAGTGAGAGTGTAAATGGAACAAAAATTGCAATAGTATACTCATGCATTGTGTTCTATTAAACATATTTAAGTGTCTCTGTCAATTCAGACAATATTAGGTGTAGAGAACTTTTGTGTGTTTGTTCATCGTTGTCAATCACTTGTCCAACGCAGGGTGGTGGTGATCCAGAACCTATCCCAGATGCATAGAGTGTGAGGCAGAGTACAGGGCAGATCAGATGTGCTCCATCACAAGGCTATCACACACATAACATTTATTTAACAGATGCTTTTCTCCAAAGCAACTTCTAGTGAACTCTATGTAGTATTATCAGCCCACACACCTTATTCACCAAGGTGACTTAAACTGCTAGATAGACTACTTACAATGGGTCACCCATCCATACATCAGTGGAACACACTCTCTCTGTGTCACTCACACACTATGGGTGAACCTGAACAGCATGTCTTTGGACTGTGGGAGGAAACCAGAGCATCCAGAGGAAAACCACAGAGACACGGGGAGAACATGGAAACTCTACGCAGACTGAGTGTGGATCGAACCCACGTCCTCTCGCGCCACCCAGGCACTGTGAGACAGCAGCACTACTCGCTGTACCACCCTTCACACACACTCACTCACATATGCACCCAGTAAAGGAAATTTCAAGTCACCAGTTAACCTGAAATGTGTGCCTTTGAGGTGTGGGAGGAAACCAGAGCTCAAGTGCTGCTGTGTTTACTGTATATTCATTAGTCTAAGAATCTATGTTAAAATAAATGTTCCTCAAATTCACATTTGTTTCAGAAACTGAGATGATATACAAGGGCTATATTCCGTGGGTAGCAAGGAAGTTAAAACATTAAGGTGGCTGGTGGAAAATACTGAAAATGCCTGAATGATCCGTTTCGCACATACTAGAATTGAACAGCTCTTCTGCGTGGCCAAATAAGAATAAGTGCGACTGACACGGATATTTAATTTCCTACCAGAAACACCATTAGCGATGAACACGTGTTCCTGAAATGACTGTCGCAGTTAAATTATAGACCTGCAGATTATTTCTGCTTCCTATTTTATAAGTTGGGACCTCTGAAACAATACATAATTTGTACGCACAGGCATTTGGTATCTCGTAAAAGCTAATATTTGACATTAAAAATGACAATTTTATTATTTGTGTGCGACAGACATCAACAGTGTCTGAATTCAGAGGGTCTGAGTTAACTTTTGTATTTCTTGTAAAAGTGGCGTTTTTAACATTTAGAACAGCATGGGCATTAAAAAAGGTTTTTGTTTTTTTTTTTTTTTTAAGAAATAAACTATAATAAAATTGCTCAGATCAAACATCTTAAATGTAAGCAGGTAGTTCTAACATTTCTAACAGCTTGTCAGATTTGTATGTATCTCCTGCTCGTTTCAGTGAAAAGTGTATGGAAACAACGAAAAATCGTCATCGCTGAAGTTCCATGAGAAGATGTACCAATATCAGCGCAGTCACTGTAACGAACACCAAGATATGACCAGTTTGCGAAGTTAATCAGGTGGGCAAGGTGGTGTAAAACGGGTTTTGAGGACAGCGCATATTCTTTGTTTACGTGACTTCTTGTGTCCCGGGTCTGAAATTTGGATTTAGCTCATTTAGCGCTCAGATCGGCCAAGTCTTTTATCCGCGAAGACAAGCAATAATTTACGGCTGAGGGTGAAATCCGGGCTAAAGAGGAGGAGGTTTAGTTGAGGTGACTTGTTTTGCAAGTGAATCGCAGTCGTAAGGAGGCGGTGAAGAAAGGATTCCTGTCTTGCGGAGAGCTCAGGTAATTCTACAGGACTGAGTCAGGGGTTCGGTGCCAAGAAACATAATCCTATTAATAAAACAAAAATCAAAGCAAACATGACGGTCCTACCCAGCGCACTCTCCTTCCTCTCCCTGGGCCTGCGCTGGAATCTTAAAAGCTGGCCGCAGACATGCTCGGACGGGGCGGTTTGGAGCCGTTGCGTGCCGCAGCAGTCCTGGAGGCACAGGTGGGAGCGACAAGCCTGGCATGGACTCACACACACACACACACACACACACACACACACAGTTGCATAACAAGTGTCTTTCGTCAAAGCAAAGCCTGAACGCTGGCAGGTGTGTCCAGTTTGCTGTGCGCCTATACTGGTGTACACACACACACACACACACACACACACACACACACACACAGAGAGACAGACAAACAGACCTTTTCCTTTAGCCAGACTGTTGAGATCAGAGTACCCCCATCCTTTGTTCAGAAGGAGGTTCAGTGCCAACAGTCCCACATAAAAGTGGAAAACCGGACCTGGGGAAGCGCTGCCCATACGGCTACACCAGACACTTTGTTCAGAATTATTCCCGGACAAGATTTCTGGTCTCGGGTGACTCTTACCTGTATGATAAGTGTAGCCAAGCCTTGGAAAAAAGGTCTCTCGGTGACACTAAATCACTGCGTTGGCTCTCTGCTTCCGAAATGAGCACAGAGAAGACAGTGTATTCATGTGGTAAACCTCACAACTGTCTTATGTAATTCAGTGCAGCAATACCACTTGTCTCGAAACCGGATGCCGTGAAGTCGGCCCGCGCGGAAGTATGAGGACCGGCCTGATGTTCGTGCAAACGTATGATGCGCATTCAGAATATTCCAAATTATTTGGGATTTGAGGGGTTATTTTAAGTCAAGCGGTAGGAAGAATATGAACCAGTATGAGTAGAATATCTTTTTTCCTCGTAAATAAATTAAGTAAATTAAGACATTGGATGTGATAGAAATCTTTGGGCATTAGAAGAAAATGCGCTTGATTCCCTGGCGTGACTAATGTATATTTGCATATTACTGCATTAGACATTATTTTACGTAATTACTAGAATTTATTTATATTGATTTTGTTCACCAATTTACAGCCCTAGGGTAATTTTTAATTGGAAGATATATTGGTATTATGAGTTTATTTTGCATGTAATATTTTTGGAGAATAATTTTTGCTATTTTGCTTGGGTAATTAAACGTTGCTTATGAAACGGTGCTTTACTGTTGTATATTCATTTGAAAGACGTATTTCATGGCCTAGAACAGGAGCGTATGCATGTTGCAGACTTCTGTTAAAGGAACAGAGTTTGGGCCACTTTTTAGCTTTTTTTTATTTGGAACTAGTCTGTTTTTCTGGAAAAAAGAATAAGTCTGAAAAGACTGCTGTCTTTCTGAAAAAAATGCAGTAATGATTACAAACTGTGTGATTTGGCACCTTTTCTTAGGAAAGTGCTGTGAACGTTTACACAGAACGAGGATTGTGTGTAATATATTCTACATTCTAGCAACTGATTCTCTGAGTTTGTTCAAAAGTTTATAGTGGTAGCGTATTTACACTTGTATGACCACCTATATTTATTCGCATATGAATTTTACAATGTATTAATGCAAGATACATATAAAAAGTGACACAAACTGAATAGAAGACACAACGTATCTCAATTGTAATTAAATCGGAAAACTTCGACCTTTCTTCTGCCTAGCAATTGTTTTTCTGTCTCGATGCAGTGTATGCAGAGTAATATTGTGTCTAGAATGAATATCCATCATAATCATAATAAGCCTCTTTAATGCTTATGCTGGATGTTGTTATCACCAGAGGATTCTTCCAGTTTTCAGTTTGTAGAAAATCCAGAGCTAGCCATGGAGAGCAGGAATTGTGTGGATGACTCCATGGAGACATAGATGTTTACAGTGTATTTACAGTGTATTTCAGACATGAAGGACCGTCTCGTGAAGCCGGCATGTAGAGTATGAAGAAAATAAGGACGCGTGGGCTCTAGGTCACTTCTCCACCCAATGACTGAATCCTCAAAATCCCTGGAAAAGATGTTAACTCCCCCCCGAAATTTCACTTCAAATGACATGACTGAATTTGGCACCGAAAACGAATGACCCCAACCAAATTGAAAAAGCATCACCTAAAACAAGACTGCTTTTTGCAGCAAACAAAGAAGGGCCATTCAAGGTGACATTGCTCATTATATAAGGATTAGCAGAACGAAGAGTTAAGAGTTAAGATGCTGGCTAACGCAGACTAAGTGAACATAACTAATTTCGGTTTCCTCATCTATTTATTTATTGTCTTTATGAGGCTACACTTGTGGCCACAAGCATGTTGTTAGATCTTGTTCTTCTTTCGTTCCCTTTAAATGTCAGCGACAAAGGGGTCCGGGACAAGATCTAAATCTCCCGAGGTCTGGGCCTCGAGTCCATTGTACCAGTACGGGACACCTGCTAGAAACATCCATTTAGTTGGACAGAAATGAGCACCATGCGAGGCTTGCCGCTGGAAGCCTAAAAATTCCCTTTTGTCTTAGCTAATGAATACATGGGACAGCTAAGTGAATGCGGTGTAGCTGCCAAGGAGGAATCTAAAACGTCCTGCTGATGAAAGGCAGGGTGGGGTGGGGTGGGGTGGGGGAAGCGTGCCTTTGAAAAGGAGCGCACATATGGGAGTCTCCCCATGCTTCGGACGAAGTGGTAGTTAATGTATAGTGAGCGACTCTCAAAGAGCCTTAATAGGGCCCAGACAATGGGGGCTCTGGGCGCTGAGGTAGCAGTGGGCGAGAGCAGAGCCAGAAAAAGCTGTGAAAAGATGTGTGCTGCGAGGCCGGCCTCCCGGCTCCATTCTGACCTCTCCTTTATCACCTGGGCCGCCATCGGCTTTCTTTACGTCGCGTCGTCACGCATGCGACGAATCTCGGCAGCTTCCCCTGCTCTCAGGGGGGGGGGGGGGGGGAGGTCCCAGCGACAGGGAAGATATTTAATGAAATGAAAATATTTCTCATTGTATGTCATCACACTTCTAATAAGTGAAAATTAGACTGTAGGCTGTGTAACATGTGAAATTTCACCTGCAACCAGTTCTTTCTTGCGAAGCCGAAAAACAAGCCTGTCCAGTATGGAATGAAAATTTACGGAACATACGGAAAATATTTCAAGTAAACAAAATAAAAACTAAAAAAAAAATGGAGTCGGGGGGGGGTACACATTCAAGCCATCTTTTTTTTTTTCCTGGCATTCACTGTGTTGCTCCAAGAAAACACCTGTGGTTTTTAAATGCCCGATGTTTTTCCAGGGTGATGTGTTAAATAAACAGACTATTTTCATGGAATTCCACGAGTACTTCAAAATCAGCCAAGCTTGCTCCCTCCGACCATGTAAAATACTTTGGCCTGCACTGGCAAGTTAGAAATGTTCTTGAAATCAGGAAATTAATCCTTAACATTACTTATTTTACTTATTTATTTACTTATTTATTTAGCTGACACATTTGTCCAAGCTGAGTCATGATGTTCAGTTTGCGCAACACCAAAGTGCGTACGAGGATGCAGAGTATCCAGCAGGTTATGATAATCCCACATGAAATATTACACTGCAGCTAACATCAGATCATCTTAGGACAAGATGTGATTGTCACAATTCAACAAAATGACAGATTGTGCAAAGAGCAAAGAAATTACCAGTTTTGCAAAAAAAAAAAAAAAAAAAATCATGAGAAAGCTTTTCCACGTTAGTGGCACGGCTGGCCATGGCCCCATAGGGGTGGGGGGGTGGACACACACAAACTACACCTTTTCATAATGTCATGGTTATTAAATTTCTTGTTAAAACTTCTGCATAAGTCTAAGCTTTAACTGGTCAAGTGTGTTACTAATATATATATATATATATATATATATATATATATATACAGTATATTTTTAATGAAACTGAAATGTAAACTCTTTTCACATGGATCCATTTGTCTGGAATAAAGTGTCTCTCACCTGTCAGTTTTAGTTCAAGCAGCTTTTGTCTTGATAAGAGACTATATACTATGAAATATTTAACAGTTTTGTTCAGCTCTTTTTCATAAGCAGGAGTGAATGCAAATCCATCCATCCATCCATCCATCTTCCTCCGCTTATCCAGTTTCCAAAATCACTCAAAAACTGGCTTGAATTACTGAGTGGGAAAGTAACGTGTGACACTGGAGAGGTGGTTCAACAAGGTGATGTTTATGAAATAGGTGGTTGAAAGCACTGATACGTTTCGTCAGTGACACATACCACTCTCCACACTCTCGGCAAACATTTTGCAATGTTTGCGTTACACTGCTAACGTTATTTTACGCTTCCTTAGTTCATTAGACTCCAAAGTCTCTTTCGCCACCTTAGGATCTTTCAGAAGTTTCATAGATATGTTGGACAGTGTTGTGTATATTGAAAAACATTAATATTCCCGTGTGCCGGCAATTTGCGAGCCAATTAGAGTAAAACAGTTGAAATGCAGCGGGGATCCTGCAACGTAATCTAGAAGAGCGTTCTCGTGTTCTTCTGGGAAGTCGGCGGATTTGCAAGGACTCCTGGCAATGCATGGTGGCGTTTCTCCATGGTGGTCGCCCTTCTTCGGTAGGTGAGGTGGAAAGGGAATAATCAAGAGATTAGGGCAAATGCATATGGCATGTCGAGCCCCTCAACCTCATTGTGTGCGTTTCCTGGTGGCCGCTTTGACAGGAAAAGGCCCTGGCTGGAGTCACAAGATGGGCAAGCGCGGTCGAGCGAGACGTGCCCTTCCCGGCGTTGCCAACTTCGTGTGATTTCAAGAGCGACCGCTAAACGTTCACTTTGCTTCGAGGTGTTGTCACACTGCAAACAAAGGCTGAAATGTACATGTGGATTTTCAGTGAATCTGAGCAATGTACATGCAGGTCATATATTGAAATATATCGTTAAAGCGGCCTGGGGATACTCGAGTCCTGGCAAGAACGTAGAGCTTCAGAAATCCAGTGCAAATTTTTATTCCTAGATGATTAAAACTTGGTCTTCCCTAAAGCACCCTACAGCAAAGTTACATCTGAAGAAAGTGAGTTAATTACATTTTGAAAATTGTTTTACCACAAGTGTTTTCACTCCGCAGAAAAATCGAGAAAAGAGACTAGACTTTTTCGACTGTTTTGGTCAACAGGTTTGAGCAACAGGAACCAGCGGGGAAAAAAAATCGTAGGACAAGTAACAGGGGAGGTGAGAAAGAGGGCTTATGTTAAACGGTACTGCAGTAACGCCTCAAGGGCAATCCACACATCCAAGGATATTGGGAAATTAACTCTTCCACCCTCCTTCACATGGCAACCTTCAAGAGGTGCCCCTGCTAATTCAAATTTGTCACATGCGTCATGTGTGGAACTGCTATTAAATATGAATAAAAGCCATTCCCTCTTAATACGGAGCCTGGCCTCACAAGTTTGCTTAGGAATACCATGCTTTTCATTTACACACAAAGGTAAAATTTCTGGCGTGTCTATACTGCACGCTGATCCATGACTTTTTTTCCCAGTGCTCAATGATCTACGTAATTTAATGGTGGAGGTGGAAGGGTGACAGGTCCATGACCTTTTTTTTTTTTTTTTTTTTTTTTTTTCTCTCACCCACATCATAACCTTAACCATCCTTAAAAAAAAACATGCATTTTTTTTTTTTTTTTGCAAAGAAATGCAAGACTATGCAGAATGGAAAAGTTTTAAAAAAAATCTTTCTCTAAAATTTCTTATTCATCCATGTTACTATGTTAACATTATATATACTCTTTGCAAAGTTTAAGAGGAAAAAGTGACAAATAATCAGTTATGATGTTTTTCCTTAATACTGATGTATTGCTCTGTTAATTACGAAGGAACATGGATGTTTTATGTTCAAGAGTCAGGAAGTTTTTTAAAATTTTTCTTCTTCAAGATGGTAAGATGCCGAAAGCTTTGGTTGAATGAGGCAACCCTGTCAATCAGACAGCTAAACAATGGGTAATTAAAAAATCAAATTAGCAGCAGGAAATACAGTTGGGGAGCAGACAGAGGAATCAACAAAGAACAAATTGGAAGCCATATGGAAAAATTGAACTGAATACCATGAGGAAGATTTTATTATTATTATTATTATTATTATTATTATTATTCTCTGTTTAGCTGTCCTCACACAGCAATTTCCTTACACAGCTTCCTGCCAAGAGTCATGGGTTTTTGAGATAAGTCTTTAATTGGTCTTTTCCCCTAATGCAGCTAACCTTGTAACATGCCTTTATGCACAAATATTCACCTTTCTAGAATCTTTTCTCATTTACAAATAGTTTCGAGCCCTTCTTGATGTCAGGAGCGGTAAGGACTAGGGTGCGAAGGAGTCGCACATGACATTTTGAAAATAAGGTGTTGAATATATGTTATCCAGATATGGTACGAAGGAGGAAAAAAGTGACACCACCCCGCCCCCAATTTCCATTTCCGAAGGTTTTTTTGTAGCTGTACCATGTTAGTCGTAATACAGTGACTGTACGCAAGTATACACAAGTGGGTTTGTACATAATAAAGAAAATTCTACTTATTCCGAGTACCGTAACTTTGTTTTGAGCTATACTACCTAGTTTTTGGTTAAAGTGAGTAAAATATGAAAAACCCAGTTTAGTTTCCTCAAATTTAAAGCTGTTTAAAACCACAGAAACTGTTTCAGTTTTCAGTCAGTCTCGCAAAATTATTTCCATTACTTTTTATTTCTCTGTCCATCTGTGAACACTTAGTCTTCTTCTGGAGTATTTGTGCTTTTCATCCCCTTCAGATATTTTTAAACCTTCTTACACTCTGCTCCCAGTGACTACTCTCTAACCTTCTCTAAGAATATTAATATTGCCTTCACTGATCTTCAATCTCCATTTATTCTTTCAGATTCCTTCCATTTCCCAAAGGCTAAGTAGCCACTCCTTTGAAGTCATCAAGACAACCTAGTCATGATCTGGTTAAGAAATAATCACCGAGCTATGCTGCACACCCGCCAGAGACACCCCGAAGAATGACAGACCAGTTGAGAAGCTATACTATGGACCGTGCGCTGTACATCACTATGTTGAATAGGGTTCAATATATAGTGTCTCACCTGAAAGTCTAATAATCTTTGCTCATTTTACACAAATTTTGATTTGCAATCATGGTTTGCAAGAACAAAAATTTCAAAATGCAAGTCTTGGTAATGTCGGGCACCGCGTAAAGAGAGCATCATCCAAGAGGCGGGGAGGGTGAGGAGAAAAAATTCCCAATCAATGAGACAGCATTGACAAATGGTAGACTGCGTCTGTTGAGCAAAACAAGAGCTTTGCTCCCAAACTGGAATATAAACTGAACGGAGGTGTAAGATCTTTGGACCTCCCAAAATAATTTTCCAGGTCGGCGAGGGCAGCGAGGTAAAAGCATTATTTACTGGTAATTCACTTTACAACAAAAACAAATTGCGCTTGCTATGCAAGGTTAACCGGGGAGGTCTGGCTGAAAATATCGTCTGTCCCATGAGTTCTCAAAAAAAAAAAATAGTCATGACTCCATTCATCAGCAGCGAAATCCTCATCACCACATATGAATATATAACAAAAAATTGCCAAAGCATTCCATATTTCTATTGGAAAAATCTTTGCTTTGATTCATGATAAGGGTTCAGACCGCAGCATGTATTTCTCCTCACATTTACCATCCTTATCAATGTAACTAAAGGAATTTCAAGTGAACTTTCCACGTCACCTCAAATTTTTTCACATTTAGAAACATTTTTATATTTTTTACATAAGATCATGCTCAGTGGGGGATTCTGGGGGAGAAAAAGCTCGATTAAAAGAACTAACAGTGGTTGAGAACATCCAGAGGGAATAGTACGTTTATTTAACACAATCCCAGTCCACAGGCTTTCCATTTAACTGGAAACCTGCAGTTCCACCTCCATATGAAGGAAGACTTCATATAACATGGCACAGATAGCTCCAGAGGCCCTCTGGCTACTCTTCTTCAATCCCACATATGCCTAGCCACTCATCCTTATATATAGCAGTTGAAATACGTGAAGCACCCTCAAAGTGTCCTACTTATATACTGAGGAATAAATACTCTGTTCAGAGTTAGAAACTGTGATTTCATATTTTCAGTTTTTTTTTTTTTCAGTTCAGTAGAATCTACTAAATCTACATTATAAATTCAGTTTGTCTGCTCCATCTACAGCAAGCTGCCAGGAAGCAACTGACTACTCGTGTATGCTTGCCAGTAGCGTCCGAATGCGGGACATAAAGGGTACATATTGACAGGACATCATAAGATCGGTTAGAAGATGTGCCGAAGAGAAAAGGGATGCAAATGGCTGTCCATCACCTTACTCTCCCCTCCTCATGTGACACGTGAAAGCTTATTGTAACAGTCAAGCTCCTCTTGTGATTTGAGGGATGTTGTAAATCTGTGTGCCAGAGTTAAGAGGAAATCAGAAGAAATATTTTCCTTAGTGCTTTTTCTCTTCCTAATATGCAAAACTGCCTGAGCAGTACTGATTTTGTTGTTTCTTTTTGGTTTTGGTTATTGGTTATTTTGTTTGGTTTTAATTTTGGTAATTAAATATATCTCGGTACCTTAAACCATTCTTTGCAGAATGTTACTGATAAGTATGAGTTTGTGCTCCTTGGTCCTGAGACTATCAAACTTTATCATCAACCAAGACTTGAAACCCTACCAGATACGTTCCCTGTAGTCAAAGTTACGCGTTCAACCCCTCCAAAACCAATCCGATTTGGTTCTCAGACTGATGCGATGCAATTTACTGAGTAGTATTTGTGGCTGCCATTATCTATTATTGCAGGTCATTAAAAATGAAAAATTGCCTACAGTTGCAAACAAATGTAGCAGCGTTAAAGTAATCTGAAATGTGATGTTAGTGCCCCAACACTTTTTTTTTTTTTTTTTTTTTTTAAGTAATATCCAGTGTTTGTGTGAGTGAGTGAGTGAGTGAAGCCGTTCCTCAAATTAAACTGGGGTGTCAAAAGGAAAAATCATTTTCTGAGTGGCATTTCTTCATGGCTTTACTGGTCCTGGATGTGCATGGGTGTCGGTGTGAGGGAAAAAAAACTGGTCAAAGTAAAATCTTCAACGACAGCTGAATGCCTTGCAGTTCTCTGTATGTATACACCTGCGGAATCACAGGAGTAGGTGAATCACCTCTGAGTCAATCCATCACCAAGTGCCTCGAGGGACACGGCTACCAGTTTGTTCTTGCTGCTAAATAGCACAATTAATGGTGATAAAAATTAATAACCGTATCAGTAATCCATAGAGGGCTGTAAAGAGGTTTAAAACCATCAGGAGATGAATCACAGCTATAAACAGCACAATTATACATTCTGTATGTGTTCTCATATATATAAAATATCGTTTAAAGAAGCACAAGATAATGTCTTTATCGGATTCATTAGACAGGATGAGGCAGAAGAATAAATGTTCTCAGCTGTACGAGGCTGTGAATAAATGGTACGGAACACCGGAGCCATAGATCAAAGTGTTTCAGGTGGTGTCCGTGCAGATAAAGCAGGCTTAGTAATTTACAGTTCCAACTGAGCAAATAATCGCCCTTGTGGATTCCGCTCTGGGCGAGTGATACAGAGCTGTTTGTTATGGGGACTACTTTTCCGGACAGCTCGTAACGCTCCCTTCTAATTTGATTTACCCCACCCTCCCTCCCTGATACATTTTTAATCAATTCAAATAGATTAGCTTGTTATGTAATGCTCTTTTCCAAGGTGTATTAGGAACGTCGCAAAATTCATACCCTGGACTTGGGACGTGCGCACTTTATTAATTGTGCTAAAATAATGGCTCTTATTAATTCCCTGCACTCTTATCTCTCTGTAGCCTACCAGCTTGGCCCGATGATATGCACACCTGTGGAGTAAGCTCTTAAACCCCCAAACAGAATGTTTAATAGGCATTATTTCAAACAGCAGATATTTACTCTCTAATAATCTATTGATATTTTAGTCTTCTAAAATCCTGATGAATACTTTATCCTTTTATTACTGTAATAAATTTATCGTTTCTACAGCAATGACTTCATGATGTGTGAGATGCAAAAATACATTTTATTTTCACTTCGTAATGTACTCCGAAAGTGCTGCAGCCTTCGTGTGTTTCAGAATGTCGTGCAATTTAAATGGATACCGGTACCAAACATCTTGTGTCCAGTGGATTTTATTATTATTATTATTATCGCTGTTTTCCTTGTCCTCCATGGGCAGGTATTTGTTACGTGTATTTTTTATTTTTATTTGTTTATTTCTGATACGTTTATTAATTTAGCCGGTGCTTTCCTCCAAAGCGACCTACGGGTTTTAGTTACTTATGTTGATTTACACAGCTGGGAATTATTTTACCAGAGCTGGTATTTTACTGGAAGTAACTTGATTAAACATCGTACAGCAGGACACGGGATTCGAAACTGAGTCCTTTGAGGGCATCCTGCCCAAAGGCATCGACATTGACCACAACCCCTCGATTTATTCGCTATTTGCACTAGTTTCTTCGTAACATTTTGTAAATGGTGCAGCACACAGAAAGAAAGCGATGAACAGCCATACAAACAGCAAGACCGGATTTTTTTTTTTTTTTTTTTTTTTTTTTTAGTCATTACGGTAATTAGGTTTGGGTTTTTTTTTTCTCCCCCCCTTCATATTTCATCTCCCCTCCCGCATCAGCATGAACACACACACACACACACACGTGTGTCAGTCCACATTGAAAGGTGGCCTGCAGGAGTGTGCAAGCTACGTATCTACGAAACGGCAAAAGGCCAGCGGTCTAATCTCGCTACTCATGGCGTCCCCGGTCCCCTGAGGTCCCCACCTTGCACGACAAACCCACATTGCCCTTTTCCCCCCAAGAAATGTACACAAAGCTGCATTTACTCAGCGCTCCTCCGCGAGCGGCTTCCCCGGAGCCAGGCACGGCGCTGTGTGTTCTTTCCAAACCTGCCTCGGCCGCCTCTTTCAGAGGAAGGGCACACGTGGCCCTTGTGATCCCACGCGCTGTTTACCAGTATTGCAAAAGCGCAGACCTGCTCAAACAAGGTGCGCAGCTGCGGCGTCAAATGGCATCAAACCAAATTTCCTGGTCACGCAAAACAGCAGCAGCAGCAGCAGCAGCAGCGCCCACAGAGCTGCGTGGGATGTGGATCATAAGTCATGCAACAGATGATGTCATGATGCAAACATGTCAAGATCCGAGGACGATCGGGCACTAGACTAATGGGCTCCCTGACCTTCATTTAGCTTCAAATTTATATTCATTGCGGCCGATTAGGGGAGGTGACGGGTAATGGCACTAACCATGACTTTTCTGTTTAAGATGGTTAGATGTGGCTTCACATACTGTAGTTAAATGGAAAACAGTGGAAGCAAACCTGTCACCTGTATTTTTAGGGTCAAACGCAGTAATAGAAAAATGTTTTAAACAGAGCAGCCTGTTTTTTTTTTTTTTATTTTCCTTCTCTCAGTTCTTCGCATTTAGTTCAGGCGGAAAAGTGGCACAGCGAGTTGTGCTGTTGTCTTACAGCACCTGGGTGGCGCGAGAGGACGTGGGTTTGATCCAGAATTGGTCTGTGTGGAGACTGCATGTTGTGCCCGTGTCTGCGTGGGTTTCCTCTGGGTGCTCTGGTTTCCTCCCACAGTCCAAAGGCATGCTGTTCAGGTTCATCTGTAGTGTATGAGTGACAGATAGTGTGTTCCACTGACGTATGGATGAGGGACCCAGTGTAAGTAGTGTATCTAGCAGTGCGAGTCACCTTGGTGAATAAGGTGTGTGGGCTGATAACACTACAAAGAGTTCATTGGAAGTCGCTCTAGAGAAAAGTGTCGGCTAAATAAATGTATTTGCATTAAATACAATAGCTGTAAATATATTTATAGCACCTTGAAATTTTTTTTGTCTTCTAACTGGCTTGTTGAGACAGTCGTAGTTAAATTAGAAGCAGGTGAGCTGAAAGGACAGGCTTATTAATAAGGTGACTAGTAAAATTTTGAACGTTGCAATAGCGGCTCTTTTCTTTCATATGCACTCAGACTTGGAGGCTTAACCAGAGAGCTTCCCTCCATCTCTCCATCTCTCTCCTGAGGGAAACTTTTCAGCGACTAACAATATCCAATTATACTCCGTGATAAACGCATCAAATGCCCATTTTAATTGTTCCATCTTCAGATTGGAATGAAATTAGAATAAAATTGGTCTTTTATACTACTTTCAGTCTTCCAAACTGACTCATTCCGCAACAATAAAGAAGCAGTTTAATTTGTAAATACACAATGGCTCTTTGTTTCCTTTGTTGCTCCTGACTTTCAGAAGCAGCACTAAATCTTAACAAAAATGCATTATTAATCATTTGCTGCCTACGTTTATATCATGTGAAATGAGAGAGTGTCATATAGCGCCGTTTTAATCGTCGTGAACATGACTGAATAAGTGCCACATGTCAATGTCACATTTAAAGAAGCACCACATGATATCTTTGTCATTAAACAGAATGAAATCATGCCTCTAGACAACCTAGGAGCCTTTCTGTCAAAACAGCCCTCATTTGCTCTAAAGCCACGGCCGAAAGTTGTAATTTACATTAAACTTAATTGTCTTTCATAATTAAACTTGTGCAGTAAACGCAGACTGAAAAGGCACACGCCCGACGTCATTGTTCGTAGTTCAAAAGACAGAAATGGCTTGCATGTATTTCTTAATACTCTTGTTTACTGGAACTGCGGTTAAAAACCTGAGCAGGAAAAGAGCAGAAAATCTATATAATGTATATACTAGAGAGACTGGCACCGCACACAGCCAGCTGTGATTTTCAGCACAGCTCACACTTGAGCGAGGTTCAGATAAAATGGCCCGAGAGGTTATTTCTGTACATCTATTTCTCGTTATTTCCGAAAGTCTTTAAAACAAAAAATAAATAGGACGCGTGCTGGGTGCGTGAACGTGGCAGCATCCCGGGCAACGTCACCTGCGCACTGTTGACTCTATCGAAATGCACTGTGTTCATTCATCCGCTGAGCCTTTGCGTTTATTTTTTTACCCGTTTTATCCAAAGCACTTGGTCGAAACAACACACGGATAGACGAAACGCCGAGATAAAGCAAATGTGTTCACGTACATAGAGTGAGGTGAAAAGGGTCAAAAGGTTACAGTTTATCGCGGGTATGATTATGTATCACTTTCTAATAACTTCCAGAAGGGTTTCCAGATACTGAGCTGTGACTAACATCTCACTTCCTCCAAAATTTTGTGGGCATACGCTTTGGCTGCACGTCATTGAGAGAGAGGAAACGTGAAAATCCAAAAAGGCAACGAGTCAGTGATATGGAAAACGGTGAACAAACGCCCTGTGGTCATCGTGGATGTTGACAAAGACACAAATACGCCTCGTGCGCGCGAGCGGTGCGCTCGGTGGCTCGAGAGGGACGCGGTGGCAAGAGGCCAGGGCTGCGCCGTGCGTGCCACTGCGACTTTGACCGTGCACCGTTCGCACTGTGGGATCAGTACGCTTCCTCGAGGCGGCGGGCTCCATGTTTTTCACTGATGAGGTTGGGAAAACAAAGCGCGCAACGGTTCTTGCGCTCTCCCTCGGAAAAAGGGGAAAAGCCATAGCGGGGGCCTCATTCGCTTGTTGGCCCTGTTTGCTGTACGAGAAAAAAGAAGAACTTTTAGGAAACCCCTAGACACAATATCAGCTGTCATGTCACATTTCTGTTCTCTGAAAGACCTCTTCTTGAACATTTTCACTGTACGCTGCTCACTGTATTTCAAGTGAGGAAATGAGCAACCTGTAGAGTCGGCGCCGGTTTTTGTTGTCCTTTGTGCTCCGCTAACTGGGGACTGCTCCTAATGTGTGCCATCTTTTAAAATCGATATCCACAGCAGGGCATGCGGTGGCGCGGTGGGTTGGCCAACAGTCCTGCTCTCCGGTGGGTCTGGGGTTCGAGTCCCGCTTGGGGTGCCTTGCGATGGACTGGCGTCCCGTCCTGGGTGTGTCCCCTCCCCCTCCGGCCTTATGCCCTGTGTCACTGGGTAGGCTCCCGTGACCCTGTATGGGACAAGCGGTTCTGAAAATGTGTGTGTGTGTGTGTATATATATCCACAGCAGTGCTGGGTTTGCTCTGTTTACTACTGTGCTCATCTTTCATAAACAAAACGCTGATAAATGATAACTGAAACGCACAAGTTTCCTGGTACTGAAAAAATTGCACTGTACGAAATGAATAAATGCAAATGCAACGATCCTGACGTTGTACGTAGTAGAAGCACTAATAATAATAATTTCACCTATTTCAACGTGTGGCCTGTTTTATTAAGTGCAGAAGCAGGTAAAGTGAAAGCACTACAGCCTCTTAGCAGACCACGCCCCTTAGCAGGCCACGCCTCAAATAAGGCCACACCCATTGACTGGCCACACCCCTCAGTTTGCCTCTTCGCTCATATGGCTCCTCTGCCATTCTGCAGAAAATCTTCACTGGCAGCATTTTGAAGCACAGTACATGAAGCTAGTAAACAGTGAATAGGAATGGAAAAAAAAAGGGTGATTTTCATAATTTTTGCCATTTTTCCTTTCCTTTTGATTAGACAACACCGAGAACCAAATACCATTAAATTGGACCAAATGATTAACATCTTCTAAGTGGTACAAACCCTATTAACTACTGCCACTGAAAAAAAATGACAGAATAATTTCACAAACAGCAGTAATTATACGGGCCCCTTTAACTAAACTCTGTGACTTTTTTTGAACCTAGCAAGAAAAAGTGACAGCATCTTTACACACAAAATACAACAAATTTGACCAAAAAATTGCTTATTTTGTCAGGGTTGTGAAAGCCGTGTCAAAATGCACAATGTTTCGCGTGCAAACTGTGTCTAGAATTCATCCACTATTTAATCTTTTATCCACACTTGGAAACCGAGGAAATTTGCAGTCTGACTTTAATCTCGCATGGTTTGTCCTAGTTCTCTATGGTAATCTAGCATGGTAAATTTAAATGATATTTTACTATTTGCAGCACTTATACAGTATATGCAGATACCACTTTGCAAAACACAGCCCACCAAAGGGTCATATTGCCAAGTTAGAAACATGATAAGGAAGGCTCTTTTAAGTAATTTAAAGTTTTAAATTATATTTCAAAGTTCTGCAAAAGTTTATACTAAATGTGTAATGCAGTATGTAACACATGATTGTAAAGAGGGGAAAGTCTCTGAATAAACATAATTCTGAGTAACAGTATTATGTGCATAATTACATAGTTATTTTAATTCAATCTGTGCTACCAGTGAAAATTTAAGTACTTTGGGGTGTGTGTTCTTTACTTTTTCGAGCAACAGTGTTACTTTAGCGTGTTTTAAATGCACATTTTGAAAAAAGTGCAAGATGAAAACTCCTCCGACAAATATTGTAGGTTTCGGAAAATATCCCATTAAATAGAATCCATCTCGAGGTTTGTTATTTTGCATGTACGGGAGGGGGAAAAAAAAAAAAACTTTATCACGTTACAGAGTACCGCGAGGCCGAATTAAATTTGGTCCTGAGAAGACAGATTTGGTGGCGAATCCGAAAAGCTTTAATTAATTTTAAATGGTGCTTTTCAGAGGGTGAGGGGCTCAACGCAGTGGAGTGGAAAGCAGCTGAAGTGGCCAGTGCTTGGCAACCTCTGCCTTCGAGCCTTACATCACCCTATTGCTATCCCAAGGTAGGGCTGCAGGGGAGCAAAGGTCCCCCAGCAACATTGTTTTATTCATTTCCAACAAATGTGGCATCAACATACGCTGATATACCGCATGTGCATAAAGTACCACGGTAAATGACAGCAAAGCCAAGGCTCCGTACCTCCATGTAGCTGGGTGATGATTTTTTCAAGCAAGTGGTTCTGTTCATATTTTAAAAGCTGTCTGCACCGAAAACACGAAATGAGATGGGGTGTGGGGATGTTTTCCGATTCATAACAAACCAGAGGTTCAGCTTCGTAAGTTTGCGCCGTAAACACTTCTTCCAGTAACTTTAAAATGTTTGTCTTGTACACGTTTTTGAACGCGCTTTTACTCATGTTTCGGCACCCGAACATATAGTTCGCATCTCATACGCCGATTACAAGGTTTTTTAAATACATTTCGGAAAAACTGCACGTCGAAAAACTTGTCGAAATAGGTCATACAAAGTTTTTTTTTTGTTTTTTTTTTTTTCCCTCCCCCTTTTTAATGAGGCCGCTGTGAACGCTGCAAGAAAACGCCACGGTGGCCGCATGAGGACCGCACTCGCGGGTCTCTGCTCTCTCGATGCCTGCGAATATCAGTTTTTGCTCTGGGTGATGTCGGCACAAAGAAAATAAACTGACAAGTCAGGGGGAAGAGCTCCCGGTTTCTGTTAAATGGCCAGAAACAGTCTCTTCCTTGTTGCGACGGAGTGGCAACGGCTTATCGCTTACACGGCCTACATGACGTCCCGGACGCGATAAGAGACGCACAAATGCGCTCTTTATTCCTGAGTGCAATATGAACCTCGCACATGCTCAGATGAGTGGCGGGGGCCATTCTCGACAATTTATACATTATTCACAATTCCAAGCCACTGACTGGGAATCAAAGGACTTGTTTTCTTAGTCTTGCGTGTGTGTGTGTGTGTGTATATATATATATATATATATATGTATATGTATATATACACACACACACATATAAATATATGTTGAAAGTGTACAAACATTTTGCATCATCTTCAGCATCAATATGCATATGCATCAGTATGGAACTGTATGAATGTCTATTCTTGATGCTGAATATGGAAATGGTTATTCCAGAAAGTGCACGGCATAATTTGTTGTGTTGTTTTACATAATGCTTCGTGCGGTGTAGAAAAAGGCAGTACATAGTTACAAGGAAGTGTTTTATGCGGGATAATCCCAGCAAGCGAAGCGTGCCAAAAACGTCTTTATGATGTCGCTGTAACCGTTTCAAGTTTTCGAACGGACGTCTTCCGAAGGCCGTCCGAGGAAGCGGGAAGGATGAGGCGGCGAGCGCTCGGCCGTCGCCGTCGGCGGCGAAAGAGCTGCCGAAAGCGTCCCTGAAAGTTCGCGTCCGCCGACCGCACGAGTGAGGACGTCGCTCTCCCGGAGACGCGGCCATCGGTCGACTTGAGAACGGCCCGATGTTGAAACAATGGCGGCCATCATATCTAATAAATTTTTAAGGCATTTCTGAGCAGGCGCCCCTGTTGCGGCGAGCGAGAGAACCCATTTGCTTTCTGTGAGGAGAGTTTGTGTTTGTCAGGAAGGTTCCCGGGGGGCTTTGTGTTCAGGCCTTGATGTGTGACCGGTAGCCCGAGGGCCTCCCCGGACCCCCGGCCCATTGGGCCCGCGCTCTGCCCACCCATACTGACACAGCAGGGGGAAGGGTTTCAGAGGAGACTGAATCAAAAGCTCCCGGAGAAAAAATTGCTTTTCAGGGTCTGATGTGTGGGAATCGAACGAGGGGCCTAGCTGAAATCCGGTCTCCGGGCAACCGTGGTGATATGTTGGGGGAATATCATTAAAGCTGAAAAACGGAGGGTTCTCTCAGAATTAGTAAACTTAATCACAACGGTGAAGGAAGGAAGGGAGTTGGGGGGGGGGTGGGGGTCGGGGGGGTGCTGCCACCAAAGTTTTTTCTTCTTCTTCTTCTTCTTCGCTTGTTTGTTTTTCTTTCACTTTTTCCGCCACTTTTTGCCGCCGTTTGTTGTTGTTTGTTTATGCCGTAAGAGCGAGAATCGAGTTTCGGCTGAAAATTGCGCTCGGCGAACAGGGGGGATGTAGAGGATCTGTCGGAGAAGCGAGGGGAAAAGAACGCGGGGCACAGACGCGGGTCGACGGTGAAATATGGCGAGTGCCAGAAGTGCAGCTGGCCCTGCATCGCAAGATTAATAAGTTGCTGTTTCCAGGCCGACCAGAACCGAGTGGGAACTATCCAGCGCTTCCGAGAATTGTGGGTAACGGCCTCACCACAAGCTGGCCCGGTTTACTGCTCTGTTTTGTCCTACGCTCTTAAAGTGGGGAAAACATCTGTGACTAGAATGATGTCACCATGAAGGGTGTCCAGCAGGTTCAAGCCGAGAAAAAGGAGCCCAACTCTGCCAGGTTTGCTGGCTAAATACAAATAGGCCATTAGCCAAGTATTCCAATGGCCCCCATTGTCCTCCTCCTCGCACAAGGGTACTTCAGGTTATGGCACAGTGAATTTCAATGAACACACACGGGTATTTTCCACGGGTATAAAAACACTTTCTAGCAGCACTCATATGATGCTCTGAAAGGGTTAACTTTTTGTTTGTCTTCATTAAAGGCTTAAACCTCATTTATTAGTCTTTAAATGCATATATATATATATATAGATATGGAATTGAGGAAATCCCTATAAACACTTCCATTTGTCATCCAAATGTACTTAATTCCTTTATGCTGATAAATGACATAGGCGTCAGTTTAAATGCTTAGATGTATAAAAACAACAACTTTTATTCACATGAAAGGTCCAACAGAGAACCAAAGGTTTTCTTGACTGTATGATGGACGTTTGTCCTTGAACTACACGGACCTTGATCCACTGAGCTGCAGTTTTAAGAAATGTACTCATGCAACATGTGGTCCTGCGTAGGGTAAATTCAGTACCATGTTCATGTACTATACTGTATATACACACAATATATAGTACTATATACAATATATGTATAAATGTATATGTCCTATATATACAACCTGATGTGTGTGTGTGTTTTTGAGTGTATTATGATGCAGCTGATAAATTTTGGCAAGTTGCTTTTGTTCGAGAAAATATACGTGCTTTTCGCTGCTTCTCTCCGAAATATCTATACATGTTGTGCGATAACACTGAATGAGTTGAGATTCGTTTTGCGTGTACCCTGTTGTAACATCCTGGTCTTTTCTCATGGATCGAATAAAATCAGATGTTTTCATTATTATTTTGCTTATAATACAGAAAATGAAAAGTCCAAGTATCAGTAATGTAGTGAAAGGCAGCTAGTGAAGAGGGTATGCGGTGGTACTGCCCCCTAGTGATTAAGGCACAGAATTGGTGGGGTTGGGGGGGTGGGGACTACTGGATTTTCTTATTATCATACATTTTGACACAAGAGCACTTGTCATTCTTCTTATACATCTAAAATTTGTGCCACACCAAATAAATTAAAAGAATTAACTTATCATCATCATCATCATCATCATCATCATCATTTATCAGTGATCATCGTTCAAAATTCAAAGTGCAGCTGAACTGTGAACTGTGTTAACCTTAAGATTTGAAAACAGATAATCTTTTAAAAATATGCATATATATATATTACATTTAAAAGCTTATTTATCTAAGCTATGTGTATATGCGCATTTTTTTTCCAGCGTTGAACTTGCTGTCAGTTTTGAGTTCTTCCCCACCGAGTCTGTTCTGTTTACTAGAGTGAATGCAGCTTTGTGCGAGGAGTCGTACAAGTTTTAATGAATCCAAAATACCTTTTAACATTTAAACCGGGCCTTTGATTCAGGTTTCACTGCACTGTAAGGTATACAGTGGGTGTAATGAACCAGCAGCCAGACGAGATAAGAGCTTATATTATAGGTAATCATGACTCCACTGGGGTAATTATTTAACTTTAACACATAAAAAGGAACCTTTACAATGGTTTCTTAGACATTACATTTATTCAGCATATATAAAGACTGTCATTCCATAAATTACCCATCATGGGGGGGGGGGGAAACAGCAATTATTTGTAATTGCCGTTGACATACTTTCACCGAGCTCGTCTTTTCCAATGTCTTACTTTTTTGTCCCCTGGTGCCGCTTTTGAGTTCGTGACAAAAAAAGAGGTGCCCGTACGGAGCCCGCAACCCGTGCGTGCTCTCCTGGCTCTGGCGCTGTTCAAGTGTTTTGTCGGTGCCGAGTGGCAGGCACCCCCCAGAGATGTCAGCTCTCGTGAGCCTTGCGGGGCAACCCTCTACCGGCACCAGACACCGCGATGAACTTTCGCCGGGCTCCTCCGCTCGTCCGGCGCCCGACGTCGCTCCGCACAAAAAGGCGCGAGGTCTCCGAGGCCCCGGCCGGCCATCCTCCGCCTGCGTAAGACAAAGACGGGCCCCAAAGAAAATTAGCGCATTTACCTGTCAGCGCCCGACTCGCTTTTCAATCCAGACCAATAGTCACAGAGCCATGCTTTTCTCCCCCCTTCCCTTTCTTTCGCTCGAAACCCGATCTCTGTGTGGCTCAAAGGCCGAGAAAAAAAGGTGTAAACTGCACATAAATGTGATCGAGTGTCCCCCTATCGAATCTTTTAGATCTGAACCTCTCGCTGT
Source organism: Scleropages formosus (assembly GCF_900964775.1). Classification (NCBI taxonomy): domain Eukaryota; kingdom Metazoa; phylum Chordata; class Actinopteri; order Osteoglossiformes; family Osteoglossidae; genus Scleropages; species Scleropages formosus. Next base: position 23,965,176 of record NC_041813.1, read on the forward strand.
ATATCCTACCCCGGGAGAACTGTCCGCTCTTTGTGCTTCGGGGAACTTTTATTATTATCATCATCATAATTATTATTATCATCATCGCGTGTTTAAAATTTGCTGAGATGCGTGTTTCTGGTGTCGGCCGCTTCAGTACGCAACAGACCCAGCGAAACGCATATGATGATGTCACTGGATTTCAAAAAGGTGACAAGATAACCTACCTTCATACCTGGAACATCCAAACCCCATTGAGGTCCAATACCCGTGTAACTCTATGTGTGAATCACTAGTGTACTGCTGGATCCTGTCATGTACAGTACATGTAAAATACACCAGTGTGAACCTGGACTCTTTCTCTTTTCTACTTCACGACTCGGTCTGACACTCCCGGAGAATACCGAGTTCCTTTCGAATGACTTGTGGAAGACCCCGTTGGCCTACACGGTCTGAATATGAGGAGCGTCCAGGATGGGGAGGAAACACGGGTGGTTCCGGTTGTGTAAGGCACTCTTCCACCTGGGTCTATTTCAGATTGCTCGACGAAACGGCGTGCTCCTTCGTGAACCGCTCTGGATCGTGATGTGCGTATGCTAAGCAGCACCGGGGCGATACCTACGTGGGTGGTGCGCTGGCAGCTCGGCCTTGCCGTGCGTGTGACCCAGACCGCAGCATCGTTCCAGCCTAGGACGAGCACTTCTCGTCAGTCCGTTGACGGGAACAACAAGCCGTTTGTGCCCTACGAGGACGGACCCCCCTGGGGCACAGACTGATGAGCCTCCTGCTGAATGCACGCCTTTCTCTTGGCGTAAACAGAACTGCATGAGAAACGCACAGATCACCGGCGGCACTGCTGGGTTTCACCTGCCGTGCGCTCTCTGGGAAAGGGGCTCAACTCTTACCGCTACCAAAGGGCGCTGCTGCTTCTGCTGCCGTTAATGCTAATGGTGCCCCTTCCGCTGCTGCCAGACAGGAGGCTTGAGAGAGCTCATTCAGACCAGCCTGAGTCAGGAGGCTCTGCAGAGATCTAGACTGAGTATCCAGTGAGGATCCAGAAATCAGATCTGGAGAGAAGGATAATCTAGAAATAAAATGCAATGAAAGGCCCTCGGAAAAATAATGCAACGCCCTGGACAGGGAAGGTTTGGGGGATATGATGCTTTTTCACTTTTTAGAACCATATTGGGTCTTCCAGCAGTCTTACCATGCGGGCCTTAGGAAAAGTCGCTGTGCAGTGGTAACCGTAATGCTTAGGGCCTTGACCTTGTAATCCGAAGGTCTAGATGCAAATCCCATGTCCCTCTGCAGTGTCTGATTACCTGGTCCATCATGAGCTGTTTCATGAAGTTTACGATAATCGGAGGTTGGTAGTATCTACGCTAATGGACACCAATGTAGGTTACATATACTGTTGGTCATATATAAAAACTGGTAATCCATGTAAGAATTAAATAGCTGGAGTTATTTTTTAAAATATTTAATATTGCCACCAAAAAAACTTAGAATGAAAAGTTGCGCAAACACAGTGAATATTCACACTAGAGTTTCAAGACCAAGGGCAAAAAAAAAAAAAAAAAAAAAACGACCCTCTGGATTTTACTGCGCCGTAAAATAGATTATTGTAATATCAAGTCACAACAGAGATATCACAAATCTGCCGAAATGCTCAAGACAATAAACAATTAAGACTTGCTCAAATCCAATTCTCTCGCAAGGAATAAATGACGAACGTTCTGCCTCGCGCAAAAAATAAAACGAAACTTTCTCAGAGTTTTCCTTCAGATCCCCATTATCTTTCGAGAAAGTTAATTAAAGTGGCAAAGTTTACATCAATGGGGATTTTTTCCCGCTGTCCTGGGCTCGCAAGCCGATGGTCAGAGATGAGTGATGGCCATGACAGGCACTTCACAAGATTACCCAGGGACACAAAACCTCCGATGTCCAGAGAACACACTGCGCCCTGGATTACACGCACATTTCGCTCTTCCCCATTCTGAGAGAAGAAAATGTACGTCGTGCTCAAAAGTCCCCCTTTTCCCCGTTAATGTGGCCGCATCATGTAATTCCATAGATCATTACCAACTTTCCAAAACTTAATTTTGCAATTACACATGCAATTAATTAATAACTGTGCTGTCATTACACCCCGCAATGTACTTCGGTATTAATGCCACATGAAATAAAGTGGTCAGAATGAACTGGGGGAAGGAAATTGTTATTAAAGGATTGGGAAATTAATCTGGTCAGAAGCTGGGGATACAGATAGTTTTCAAGTCAGCTCGCTATCCTTGCAAAGGCCTTGAGAAATCCACAGACGTTTATTGAGAGCGACGGAGAGCTCCCAGAGGATAGATTAATGAGATCGCTCCGCTTTGAGAATGTCATGCGTGTCAGTGGCGCCGTGTTAATGATGTGTGCCGCCTTGCGCCGCGCAAGATCCTCAGATCGGAGTGGCAATCGCGGCCAGGAAGCCAGGACATTTATGAAAATACACATTTGGAAATATTGCGAAATAATGCAGTAATTAAGCTCGGCCTATTTCAGGGAGGCACCCCGCTAATGCGATGGGAGAGATGGAGGCGGACGTGGGATAATTTTACTTACACGGAGTACTTTTCTTTTTTCTCCCCTCTTCCAAAGTTGCCCAGTCGCTCTTGCCCCTTCTGCTTGTTTTCTGCATTTTTTCGTTCTTTATTTATGTGTGAGAACTTCTGCTTGGTTTCGGTGTTTTTTTTTTTAATTCTTTATATGTGAGCGCTCATGTGTCCGTATGTCTGGGAGATCGCTGATTCCATATGGAAGCGCTCTTAATTTTTGTTGTCCGCAAAATGCCCGAGTGTATTTTCCGTACTATTCACAATTCAGCGATAGATTATGTATAATTGTCCAAAGTTTTTCCTGTGTTTGAATGACAGAGAATACAGTTTACTGAGACAGGTATAGTTTTTCACCACACTTTTTTGGAGGCCGCTTTTTCCAGCTCTAGCAACGGGCAGCTTTCGCGATTGGCAGCAAAATTTACCACTATTAATGCGGGCAAAATTTCACGGGAACAGCAGGCTTGACGTGCCAGGCTTCTCCGTCTCGGACTCGCATGTGCTGAGAAATGGGGTACTAATAAGGTGAAGAAGTGAACTCAATCCCCAGAGCTACTAGTGAACAAGCGCTTAGTGGAGTGAACATACAGCTTCTGTTCCCTGGGATCCATTCAGAGCAGGAAACCCAGCGATGTTTCTGCTTGACTCTTGGTGAACTCCACCTGACCTGTAATTATCTACTCAGTGACCCATGAACTTACAAGAAGATTAATTTGTGTTTCTTCACCACCCCCCCCCCAGCCTATATGACATTGCTGTAGAATCTTTGCTTAAAAAAATGATTTTTGCTTATAGAAAATGTAAACAATTTAGTGCACAACTGGCTTCAGTAAAAAAAAAAAAAAAAAAAAAGATGATCACCTGATTAGTATTGTGGAATAATAAAGTAATATGTTAACGTGACGAAGGAGCCATGAAATATATTGTAGCTACGGATTGATACACTAAGTGCAAATAACATATTTGTTTTGGCATCATATTAAGGTTAACCTTATCTCAGTTTACCTGCTTTGTTTCTCCTTTACTCGGGAAAGCTGCATCCGACATTGTCCTGTTAAGAACAGTTTCGTTCCGTTGAACGTTTTAAGGTCCTGCGAGCATCTCAAACAGATACTGAGGTGTTTCATTACCGCTGACAGCTAAGAGCTCGGTGACGCCGGTGACATGACGGACCGAAGGGAAGCCGTGTTCTTTGTTCCCAACAAGTTCACTGACAGTTAAAGGCACTTTTGACAACAAACCTGAGCGCCGCTGTTCTTCACCCCTCTTCAGTTACTAGATGATGTGTTTGAAGTGTGTGAATTAATAATAAGGGTTAAGCACTTCAGTTTCTCTGTTAAAGCCTCTGCTAGTGGAAAGAAATGAGTCATCTCCTGAAACCACGAGCACATGTGCATAACACACAAATGACATACGTGCGGATTAATTTCAGATGTTATAATCTACTGCATCAGCAGTCATTGCAATACAAAAAAAGAAAAATCTGTGTAAAACGAGAGCACGTCAGGTAAAGAAAAAAAGTGTGTGCATGTGTGTGGGCACATATGCATTTAAAGCTATAAAGCTGCTTGTATTCCATTCATGTCTTACACCATGTATGAGTTTTTTGAAAAAAAAAAATTATTAGTATTGACCATGCATGGCACCGATTTCGAAAACTCCTTGGATTTGTGCTTCATACTTTTATTGAACTTTTCCTTTCCTGAATACATGTACTATGTGCCAAAAATAATTCTCTGAACTAAAATGCATAAATGACAGTCAATCATCCTTGTAATATTCGCAGGTAATTAGTGACTGGGCAACCTAATGACTCTTTTGAAACTTGATTCATCTGTCTCTGGTTTCCTCGACATGGTTCACCAGATCGGTCAAATTACGGCCATCAAACTCATACTTCCTTTTTCACAGTACTTCCGTGATCCGATTAACTAAGAACGACCGCACAAGGCTTCGGCACTTTTACTGGACAGCAAGAGTTGCCCTTGCTTATACACGTAAATTGGGCCTCGGTCACTTTTAATTAAAATACGTTATAATCATTTCCCTTGGAATGCGTTTAAATTTCACGAGTTTATTGTTATGACATACTGTGTACATGCATATAAAAATGCCTAATTTGAGAGAAAATGTCTTGTATATTCACACTTGCTTCTATTAAAAATGCTGATGTAATGTCTTCAGGTGTTGCATTCAGACCAGTGTGCTTCTGATTCCCATTATTTGCCCTGTGCATCATGTGTTTGGGATCATATGTTGGGTTTCAAGCGAATGAAGAAAGGCACTGCGGGTGACGTGGTAGAGGGGAACACGGTTGGTGACTGGCACGCTCTACAACAGAGGGTGGCAGAAAGTGCCTCGAAAGTCACCATGCTTGTTGGGGGAAGGGTAGCAGAGCTGTTGCTTTCTCCAGCTTCCTGGGTGCTGTGCCTGTGTGCGTGCGCGCGCGCGTGTGTGTGTGTGTGTGTGTGTGTGTGCGCGCCCTCCCACTCACCATCCCCCATGGGCTGTCTTTGCTCACGTACCTGCAATTCCTTACCTTTACCAGATGCAATGACTCGTCACCAACCCCAAGGATTGTAATGAATCTCCAGTTACCCACAGCAGCCCTTTCTGCTTGTCGCACTTCCCCTAATACACTGAATCATCCATAAAACACACTTGCTGGCCACTTTATTAGGTACACAAGTTCAGCCCCACAAAGATTTTGCTCCTTCAAGCACTGAATTGTGTGGCTGCAACTGTACACATAAAATAGGCAGACAGTGTCTTCAGTTTAATACCTGCTAGACCACACATTAGATAGGGCAAGATGTGTGTTCTGAGTGATTTTGAATCTGGTTTGATTGTTGATGTCAGACGTTGTGGTGCCAGTATCTCAGGAACAGCTACACTCCTTCAGTTCCAGAGGTTATGGAAAATGGTACGATAAACAAACATACACATAGTGGAACTTCTGTGGGTCAAAACACCTGGTTAATGGGAGAGATCAGAGCAGGATTGCCAGATTTTTGGAGGTCATAAGTGAAAGAATTCAGCTTAGTATTACCGTGGTGACCAGAGAGGCATCTCTCAACACAAAACCCATCTAACCATGAAGTGGATGAGCTGCAGCAGCAAAATTTCATACTGGATTCATCTCGTTTGAGCTCAGAAAATGAAGATGAGGTTCTACTCTAGGTAAGGGGTGCGGTGGCGCAGTGGGTTGGACCACGATCCTCTTCTCCGGTGGGTCTTGGGTTCGAGTCCTGCTTGGGGTGCCTTGCAACGGACTGGCGTCCCGTCCTGGGTGTGTCTCCGGCCTTACGCCCTGTGTTGCCGGGTAGGCTCCGTGACCCCGTATGGGACAAGCGGTTCTGAAAATGTGTGTGTGTTCTAGTCGACAACGGGGAGTCCAACAAGTCCAAAATGTTGCCTGGGCTGTTAAATGCAGGTTTTTGCTGCCACATGCTGATGGCAAGGTCAGAAAAAGGCATAAAAGGAATGGATCCATTGACCCATCATGTCTGGTTTCAATGGTACATACTGCTGGTGGTGGTGGTGTAATGACACGAAGATGTTTTCTTGGCTCTTGGTAGGTTTTTAGTACCAGTTGTTGCTGACCAGGGCCATCCTTTTATGGTCAGTCCAGCCTTCTTCAAATTGATAATTCCTGCGAGATAATGTGCCGTATTACAAAGCACACATCATCTCAGGGTGGTTCCACAAACATAATGCTGCCTTTATTCAAATGGCTTGAATGGACCCTGCCTCTAAAGCCAGTAGAGAATCTTTGGATTGAGATGGACCGCAATGTTTGCAGAATGAACGGATCTTCAAAAAATCGGCAGAAACTGTGTGATAGTGTCAAGTCAGCATGGAATAAGAACCCAGTGGAATGTGCCCAATGCCTTGATGTTCAATTCCTGTTGTTCCAGAAGCAAAAGAGGGTCCCACCTGGGACTAGCTAGGTGAGCCTAATATAATGGCTGGCGAATGTACATTTCAGCTTATGTGAGAGATGCAATTAACTGGTAAAGAAAATTTCCAGCATTTGACACAGCTGATATGGTAAAACTTAATGACAAGGGGTATCAAAGAGGTGCTGAAAACATTGGGCACAACCCAAGCTGAAGTATTTTGCTGTCAATGTTCCATGAGCTTCAGCAAAAAAATGGAGTGCTGTTTTCCAAATATCGCCCTGGTGTTCCATATGCTAAGGAATATCTTGGGATTGAGTCAGTTTATAAGGATAGGATTCGTTTCAGAGAAGGAGAAACCAATGGAAATTCAGTTTAACTGTATATTATCCTAATGAAACACAGTTTCGGTCAGGAATACTTGTTCGAAACAGCCAGTTAAAGCAGATTAACCTGCTATCAGAGCAGCAATAAATACCCATATTTACATGAATGCTTCTAAGGCTTGTATTTAACCCCTGTTATTTTTCACTCATCCTTGAAATAAGCTCCCAGTCACTGCTGGGCTGTTTCATTTAGAATTTTGAATACCAGTTTCGAAAGAAAATGTTTAACTGCAGATTAGTTCCGCTCTCTCCTGCCTTATAATAACCGGAGGAAATGGTTCAGTGAAAAAAAAATGTGCAAGGGTTTTTTTTTTTTTTTTTTTTTTATAATAAAAAAATGTTACAATACCTTTGTTTTACTGTAGATGCATACATTAAAAGTCATGTTCGAAAAGGTCAGTAAATCTTTTCGAACACCATCTTTCGCCGTCAGTGCAGGAAGGTAAATCTGAACTAACTAATATGGAGGCAGATTATGTTTCTCCATCTCTGTGAGTCACCTTTCATCGGGCACACAGCGGAAATATCATTGTTCTGGAAAAACACAATACTGGGCTTCAATTTAAAGTTTGGTCTGAGGCTATGGCTGCGGGCTGAAAAATTAGATTCCAGAGGAGGATCACACTTCACGCCATTCAGCTCGAGAAAGACAATCCTGAAAAAACTGTACCTTGAAAGATGAATCTCGGCGGGACACGGAGACACCTATAGCATCTGCCTTCCAGTGATAGCATTTCAGAGTCAGCGAGCTTTTCTAAGCCGAGGAGTCGCTTGTTGCCATGTGGCGCACGCACAGCTCGAAAATAACCGGGAAACCATATTCGTTCAGTTGCGCCTCAATGAAGAATTCCACTTATTGCGTAATATTATTAATAATGGAGAGTCGAATTTGCTCTTTAACGTTCGACACGGTTGTTTTCTTGTTTGCGTTACTGTTATCTGTGTCAAGTGAGTGTCTTTATTTTCCGGTAAGAATTACATGTTCCCCCGTAGCAAATGTCACCTTACGCTGTACGGCTGATTCAAAAATAAGAGGTGGGTAGTTGTTACCAGGACAACAGAGTCTCATTTTACCTCACAGCCCATTTCCAACCTGTTACCAAATTACTAAGTGCCGGGGCAGAGCTTCAAAGAGCAGAGACTGACGCTGTTAATGTAATGAAACTGTACACTCATCTATTTAAAATGTGGTGTGTCAGCTTGGAAGTAAGAGGACCAATTTTTTAACCCTCTTGGCAAAAAATCAACATCTCGGAGCTTCAAAGTTAGATTCCCAACATATGCTTCTGGCAAGGCGTCATTAATAAAGACATTTTTGGTTTTTAAATAAAGAGACTGCTCGGCTGCTTCAATTCTTCCTGGCTGCATGTTTGAAGATGTACCGCGGAAGTACAATTTTCAAGACATCCCGACTTCATAGAAGCGCGTGAAAAAACAAAGTTGGTCGCACAGTTCCGCAAAGAAATGTACGTATTTTGCTTAACGTAATGGAGAAAAGATGACTCGGTGCCAATATAGAGTTACGTTAAAACAGATATGTGTTGGGCCAAGCCAGTGCTGTGCCAGCTGTTTATTTTACTGGCAGTTCCTGGAAGGACCGGAGACTTTGCCCTGGTGCCAAGTGGCTGCAGCAACACACACTGAAGCATTTCAGACATAAAGGGAGGAGCGAGCGAGGCGCCGAGCCAAACGGACTTTTTAAAAAAGATGCAATAAAGCTAGCAAATGTCAGACTTTGCAGCGCTCTTCAGTACACCCAGCCCTGGACTCTTGAGAAAGGCTGAAAGCAGCCGCTCCTCCTCATTTCGTAGCGAGAGGCTTCGAAACGCGATTAACTGGGGGTCGGCAGAGCAGGGCAAGACGTTGGCATTTTACAGGAACGCTCCTGACCTTCAAAAGCGGAGCTGTTTCGGACGCAGAGATGTCCGCTCTTTACGTGAAACGATGGGCGGAGAGCTGTAGTCCCGCTTGAGAAGGCGAATGAAACCGATTGACGCCTAGACATCGCTTGATTCGCAGAGCATCTGCTTCCCACTTCTACACATCTGTATTTGATCAGGTCCAGCTAGACTGTATTGTATGTAAATGTTTGTGTGCCTTTTAAAAAAAAAAAAACAATTGTAGGAACGTAATCAGGATTAGTCTATTATGAGTTTTGTGCACATACTCGAGCGATGAACATGGGTGCATAAAGTGGAAAGAAACTAAGTTTACTTAAGAATCACATGTCTGCAGCTATGTCTCTCTTTCTCCTAATGTGATGCACAAATCGTATTTCTCTGAGATGTATGTTGCTTTGGAAAAAAGCATCTGCTAAATGAATAAATGTAGATGTAGACAAAGGGTTTTAATGTGAATTTATCATTGAAGAGGACAGTCTTTATTTATGGGTCTGTTTTTAAGTGCCATCGCTCTATTGACCATTTCTATACTCTATGGCGAAAAGAGGGAATATTTAGGGAAATTACCCACCTCCAGTCGATCTCCCGTGCAGGTCAGGTGGCACCTGTCTCCACGAGGCCTGCAGCCCTTTGGGCACGTTCTACTGCTTCGGCAGGACTCATAAATTATTTAATATCTGGGAAGATTTACTGTTAAAAAGCCTGCTGGGCCATGGCAACTAGCAGTTTTGGCATTGAATATAACAGGCTAAATGAATAAATAAAATGGAAATATATGATGGGCAACAGTGCTCAACACATTTAAACTTTTTATCTTGCCACATACAGCTAGGTCCAAATGGTGATGTAAAACAAGTATCTTCAGTGAGATGTTGACACCCAAAGCTTTGTATGTTTCAAGCACATGTTGATAGTAATTTTCAGCCCTAACAACAACCACAACAAGAGGGACCGCTTCAGCTACACCAAATATGTGTATAACACAAAAAACTAGGTAATTTATGTAAACTTTAGGTGAAGAAAAATAGCTCTTTCTGAATCATTTTTTCAATAAGTGCATCCAATTGCATCAGAGTCACACATTTCATCTAGGGGCAAAATTCGCTGCTAGTGTTATAATTGTGTATTATAACAATGCTATAATGCTCCTTATAAATAAAAAATTGTCTCTTATGGTGTGTTGTAATTAGTTGGAATATTATATGTTATATTTGTATGTTTATTATAAATGAAATATCACACTTTGGTGGTCATACGTATCAAATGTGATGCCCTGTCATTATTGGTGCTTCCATCTCTAGAAAAGGGCACAGAAATGAGTGTTTGCGCTGAGCCTACTGTTTGTAGACGGATAGATGGAGAGCGCAGATGCTGCAGGCTGCATAATCAAATCTGTGAATAAGAGCTAAAATGAAGTCAAGCTGTTATTGCATACAAGTTGCATACTGGTGGCAGATGAAAACAGATTAGTTTGCCCCTGCTATATAAATGCCACCATTACACTCTTGTAAAGGAGTGGATGCAAATTGTTTCCAGCGGCAAGGAAAGCCGAGCAAAGAGGGGTACAATGGGCAGCCGCTGAAGGCCAAGCCTATGCCCTGTCTGTCCGTTCCCACTTTTCGATCCCGCGCGTAGATCGGTTCTCACAGTGTTTAAGGGCACGGACCAGCTCCGCCCAGTAATCCGACCCACGGATTTACCCCGTACCTCGCCTCCGCCCGCTAGCTTCCGCGTATTATTCGAGTATCCCCATGATAGCTGACACATTTTACAGCTTCGGGATGCTCCCACAGCACCTTGCGCAAATTCTCCCCGTCTCCCATCTTGTTAGTCGGCTAATTTAATACTATCCGCGAGATGGAGGCAACTTTTCCTGCCGAGCCAATTGCCCCGGATTCGATTTCACATTAAGTAGATATGGTAAACTGAGTCATCAGTGCTCTCAGGAGGGGGCTTCCATTGTTCGTTTAATAGACATTCTTGTAAAATGTCTTCCTACTGGCAAAAGTTTGTTAGAGCCAACGTGCCATTCTAGAATTTCCAGTAGATATCTTGCAGTAAAGCATGATACCAGCGATGAGACAAAAATGATCCTATTAACCTCTGTGACTGACCCAGATTTCAGTCCTTTTTAACGGAGACTTATATACAGTACTGCATCCTTACATCGCCTGGTACTCTGTAAATACTGGCAAGTGTTTTTATTCACTTCGTGAGTGTGCTGTCATGAACCTCTTGCAGTTTGTGTTTCCTTTTATTGCTCCCTTTTCTTGAAGTCCAGCTGAGCTTCACAACTATGCAATTATGCCATTTCCTTTGCGGGGGTAAGGTGTCTTCTTAATCCCCCACTTAGGCTATGGGTAAAGTACTTGTTTTCCCCTCTATACTGTGTGGGAACCTTGACTGCAACAAAATGGGTTATGGAACAGGAGTGTGAACATGTGGTTTGCAGTAAGTAACTCAACCACTTTGGGATGAACTCAAAGATTGATAGCAAGGCTGAGATGGCTGCCTTCCGCGGTGGAGGTAAGTGATGCTTTGAACGAGGAGAGGAGGACAATAGCACGCGCTTCCTGTTGTGCCTTAGCCGTCCGTAATTCACTTGCACAGCCGTGGTGAACATTGTTGAGTCAGCGCAGAATTCATTGCTTAGACTTTTAAGTCGTTACTTTATATGTACCATGATTTTTGATGGTGCAGAAGCAAAGTTAAAGTTTTATTCTCATTTATTGATTCTTTTTTTTTTTACATATCTGTTTTTTATGGAGCCGCTGGTGGCGTCGTGGTTGGAGCGGCTGCCTTTGGCTCAAAAGATTGCCGGTTTGGTCCCCGCTTCCAGCTGTGGTGTCCCGCGATTGCTCCAGCACCTTCACCCAGCCGCGTGCCTGGGTAACTAGTCGTGGTCCTGCAATGGACTGGCGTACCGTCCAGGGTGTGCCCCCACCCCCTCTGCCTTGCACCCAGTGTTTCCGGGAGAGGCTGAAGCTTTCCACAACCCCGCTCGGGACAAGTGGTTATTGAAATTTGGTTGGTTGTTTTTTTATGAAAGGATAGACAGGACATTCTGGAAAATAATAATCCTAGGGTGGAGGGCTATGGTCACTGTGTCTTCAAGTGTCCATATTTCATCGTCCTTCAGGTTCCACAGTCACCTTGTCTTGAAGGCTTCGTGTTTGGTCATACTCAGCGTTCAAGTCCATACCTTTTACTTTCTGCACTTGTTAGGGTTAGAAATTGGGGTTAGTGTTATAAAGGACAAAGCTGTAAGATGTAATCGTATGGCAGTTCAAGAATGGATCTACCTCAAGAAAGCAAACGCACGTTCGGCATTTTGGGTCTTAAATTGCTTCTGTGGAGAGGCTTTGCTCTGAGGCCATTTGAACACCATTATGAGCTCAACGTGACCCTTTTTGGATGGTGGCAGCTGAGCGGAGCTTCTCCATGCCACACACTGAGCTGTGTTGGCTGTTATTACGAATGACAGCGTTAAAACAGCGTCACATTAGTCCCTCCCTTTTCTGCCACCCAATGTGCTCAAACCATCTCCTTATTACTTTGTCATTATTGCAAATAATGTGACAGCAATTTTTCACTTCATTGTCTTTCAGGTCTGTTTTTTGGTTTTTTTCCCACACTTTGTAAAGTAACGTTGGGGATAATGAGAAGTCTTTGTACATCTGCCTGTATAACTTCTGATTTAGTTTATGCTGATATGAAAAGCAGTTATTTTCAAGAAATATGTTGTTATATAATTTTTGTAACGATTATTTTGGGTTTTGCATGACAGCAGTATGATTGTCTTGCTTTCAGAAAAGACAAAATCTTGCCTTTTTGTCAACGTAAGATATCACATGGTACTTCAAGTCTGAAAACAAGCAGTTTTTCCTTCCTGACCGAAGTCTTACTTTCAATGAAAGATATGACAGACTCTTAAAACAGTCAGTAATCTACCCTTAATGGCCACAGGAAAATGTAAACTTGTAGAAATGAAATATCTACTGATACTATTGCAGGATGCTTGAGAGATAATAAACAGCATTAAAAGTACAGAATGCTGACAAAGACTCATTACTCATGGTACTAAACCAAGAGATGAAGAAAAACAAATGGAACAGAAATTTCGGGACTCCTTCCACTTCCATTATTTCACTATTTTAACGGTATTTGGTTCTAAGTGATCTACTCAGTGAACAATACACAACATACTGTGTGTGAGTGCATGCAGGATCTCTGAAGGATCCTTGAGATCCTTGAATACTAAATTCAAATCCTCTTGGTGCATATCTTTAGATATACAGTATGAGATATAGACAAGATGACCCCAGTCATCTTCTCAATGGGTCATTAGGATTCTGCTTAGGTTCTTGTTCTGACCAGGAGCTTCAAACAGTAATGTCACTGTCAAATTTTTGAAGACCACTTCTGGGCTCACTTTGTAACTTACTATTTACGTCTTTCAGAGGTGCCTGAACTGGTGATCCTACCCCAACAGCATTATTGCCAGATTAATAAAACCCATCAGGAGTAAATTTACGCCATAAATTTGGGTTTGTTCAGCCAACCATAATACCATCCATTATTTCACTTTGTTCATAGCCAAACATAATAACATCACCTGTCCTTCAGCTGAATCATTAGTCACAGTTAATTAACAGATTGGTTCTATTTGTCAGAAGCACAAACATTGTTGTGGCGCCCACATCTTTTCCACCGTTGAGTCGCCATTGCTTTTCCCGTCTTTGGTGTGCTGCAATGTAATGTAATGTTTTCCCATCAGAACCACAATAAAGGAATAAAGGATAAAAGCCTTTCTCGTTTCATCCCTACCACGTATTCCGACTCCATGGTGATGACTCTCTTTACAAGCTAATTGGTATTCAGCAACCAAGCCAACACTGCAAAGTCCTATAGCTATATCTATTCATTTGCTCAATTATTTGTTTATTTTAGCTTGTTGCTTCATAAAGTCTGCAGTGTTTTCAAGAGGTTATTAAAACATTAGAAGTTTTCTTTAAAATAAATGTGAAAGAAAATAATCCGCTGGTAACATTGCTTTTTCATTCGGGATTTGGTGCTGGGAGATGATCTATACTGAGAGTTCAGAATCCCACGGGGCATATTTCCATCCTTTAGTGAGTGTAGGGGACTATGTATGTAGGTCTAAGGATACTTGTTTGTGAGATGATGTGTGTTTATATCTGTGGAAATCAACCATAAATACAGTATATATGCCTTATACCTAGCATGTTTTTTTTTTTTTTTTCCAGTGTGTGAGTCATGAGTTTGCCACTACTTGTGCAAGTTATATTTCTGCCTTTACTGCATATTTACACTTGTCAGGATATTTTTGAAGAATTTGTCTCAACAATGTTGAGACACACGAGAAATTAGACCTTGGAGGGGCATTGCCATCAAAAAAAGTCAGATTTTTTATTTATAATACAAAATATACAAGATCAAGAAAAATATGCAAATGCTTCATTTTGCTTTCACTGAATTAAAGCGAGTCAATGTGAAATTTCCACAAAGAGAGGACGAAACGTGTATGTTGCCGTGCATGTATGTGTGCTTTCCTGCGGTGAGGAGCAGCAGCACTTTGATCCTGGCTCAGGTGACAGTGACTCCAGCAGAGAGGTAGAAGTTGCCTTCAGCCCAGGAGGGTCTCTGGGGAGGTGTCTGGTTGACCAGAGAGCTCAACATGGCCATGTGAGCACTGAAGGGTGATCTTTCAGGAAGGGAAGGTGACTGGCACCATATTTTATCATATATTCATAACCTTATGATATGCTACCATAGTTAAACATGAATATCCTTCCGGAACACAAGAACATCTTGTATTTCATCAACACCAATAAAAGAAAGCATTCATTTGGCACTTAGAGCACAGTGATTTGGAAGGCAGCGTAGCAGTAAAATAAACCTTTTTTTTGCTTTGTTTGTTTTATTTTGTTTCTTTTAATCTCAGATTCATCCATTCCACAAGATAACTTTGTGCAGTTCATTATAAAATATTCTTGCAGTCATATGTAGGGACATTTATATTTAAATTTTTCCATTCAAAACTGCTGTCAGCAAGGCAGGAAAACAAACATTACGAATGGCCTGTTGACTTTTGTTGTGTCACACCACCCCTTTGTTTGATTATGAGCACCAGACTACCTGCGTTAAATAATTAAGGCACGTTGAGCTCCCCTGGGGCAGGGGCTCTTCATGCAGATGGCAAGCTGAATTATTCATGACCCAATATCCAGGTAAAACAGGTCCGCACGTGGAATGGATGTTTACCTGCCCTGGGGCCACGGCTGTATATCAAACTACACAGCCTTCCAGTGTCACCGTTACACTGCGCAGTGATCACCCATTTTAAAAGTCTTAATTCACTCTATCTTCAGTTTAGCAGGTGTTGATGTTGTTCACCTTCAATAAATAAATGCTGTACATTTTTCTGTCTGAGATTCACCGGCGACCTTTCGCTCAGCAGTGAAAAATTGGCGCAATATGGATATTTATTAGACATTTTAATACCTGTTGTTATATTTAAGCTTCTGTGCAGAATAATGTTAAGGACAAATGTGCAAACGCTTGTTCTTGCCTTCTCTTTTAAATAATAATCACCCAGGGCCCTGCAGACTACCTGCTGCCCTGCCTTGACCAGAGGCCTTTTCCTGTCACTTTATCGGTCTGTAATCAGGTAAATGAGACAGGTAACAAGTTATCTTCTGCGGAGCCCGGAGGAGATATTCGACAGAAGGAGAAAGGGCCGCCCCTACAGGCCTGACATATGGAGCCTTGATCATTAAGATCAGAATAAAGAGAATTTCCATAATCTCCCAGCACCCCACGCCATTCACAACTTGGGTACTGTTGGCCTTAACGGCACCGGGAACCTTCGTCGTGTTAGGCTTACGTGACACACGACGTGACGCTCTGCCTGCCGTTACAATTTTGTGCGTACACCGCTTGTTTTGAAGAATAACGTTTAATGTCAACCACACTTTCGTTGACTGATGCACCGAAAATGTTCCACCTGTGTTGCCAGGTACAGTGATTTCCGTTTGTGCTTGTCTGACTGCTTTGCCTTCGATGCACTTTGTCTAAAATTCACAAATTTTCAAATTTTAAATAGTTTTTGGCATAAAGCAGTATATTCTGCAAGAGCCTAGATTATTGCTGTATGTAAAACTAATTTGATTGTGTGGACACACTTCCTGTTTTCAAGACTTCCAGTTTCCAGAGGAGTTATTTCTAGAATTAGATCATGAATACAAAAAACTTAATAAAAAAACAGCTTTATTATTATTATTATTATTATTATTATTAGTGTATTCTAGAGACACATGAAGTCCTACTGAGTACATTAAAAATTGCTGTTAATTAGTTTCGTGTAAGTAATGTAATTACTGTCAATGCAATTAATGTTAGTTTTAAAATCAACAGATGACAATGTTTGAGGTACTTTGAAGCATTGATTATTTGTTCCATATTTGTCTTTCACACAAGTGGGTTTTCTCTGTCACCTTCATCCCATCATTCTCTGTCCGCACAGTGTGTTTCAGTAACTAACCCTGACCCTAATTTCCCTTCGGGTGACGGGTTCCTGCATGCATAAACCAGTAAAGGAACACGTTGAGGTTTAGAGTACCTACTAAAACTTGATCCAGCGCATTGTCAACCTCCAGGTGTGACTGCTACTTCGGAGCGGTTAAGGCACCTAAGGTGTCATCAGTGAATTTCATATAAGCACCTCCTACAGGCCTGTCAGGTGCCTGCAGGTTGTTGTTTTCCGCCACCAAGAGACACGTTTCCCCTTCCTATGATTACTAGCTCTCCAGCAGACGGTCGGATGACTTTCTAGTGTGTAAAGGAGGCAATTGCCCTGTGATAGAGTGTAGGCAAGCAGCGGGTATACAGTACCCTGTGGTTGAGGCATTCAAACAACTGTCAAGGGGTTTTGCACACATCTTAGTCACAAAATTCCCTAACTGGGATAAAATTTCTGCCAATAAACCCTGTCATTCACAAACACATACACACATACAAAATGAAGCAAAATATTTCCCCTGCAATTTATACGAGAAGTTAATTTCTCCTATGAGTGCTCCTGTTTTTGCAGTAACAGCCATCCCTAGCCTTAAAAAAATAAAAAAATAAAAAATAAAAAGCCATGACAGTGATGATCCTACCATCCCAGAAATAGTGGAATTGCAATAAATTGGAAGCAGATTTATCTTTTCCCCATGCAATGTTAAGGTCAAATATGTAATTAACCTTGCAGTTGAAGTAAAGACTCCAAATCCTGACAGTGTAAACTTTTTTGTCAAAATTGTGCTGACTTCTGATTTCAAAATAAAATTTAAAAAAAAAAAAAAAAAAAAAAGGAAAAAAAAAATTCTGCAGCCCGTATTGGTGGAAATATGAGAGAGCAGATAAAAGAATACAGGCAGTACGGACACAAACTTCCTTTTAACACTGTTACGGAATATGAAGTCGCAAGGAAGGGCTCCTTGTGTCAGTGAGATTACACTGCCCCTGTTAGGGCAAAATCTTTCATGTTCCCTTCTTGTTATAACCGAACAATACCAGGGTACAGAAAGAGAAGCCTCAGATATTGGTATCAGGTCACACTTCCGCTACATCGGTGGGAAAAGGAGGGAGTTTGTGTTCTGGAGAAGCCCCCCGGAGAGGAGCCGGAGAGCACGGTGGCCCACCGCTGGATGTTCCAGGTAGAGGGAGTCCTCCCACCGCCGTCCCCAAAGGGACCGGAACCAGAACCACGCAACGTCGACTCGCCGAACAAACTGCAACCCCGCTGCGCAGCAGGATCCCTGGAGGAAAGCGACGGTCTTCAACCGCCACGTCGTTCCCTGCATGAGCCGAACCCGTAAAGGAAGGTCCCTCGCACTGTCTGTGTATTTAAATATCGGCAGTAACGCTGAGCACTTCTCACCTTTTCAACCTAAAAACACATAACTCAGAGCCAGCAAATACTTTCGAGGTTTACCGTACAGATTTTTCCTTTTTTTTCCACGTTTTTCTCGTGTAATTATATGTCCTGTATAAACGTACGGTACATCTCCATAAAGGCAACGTACATAATAAAAAAACATCGCCACCATAACGCATGTAGCCGTTAATATTATCAGTATTTTTTGTTATATTACTATTGTTGATTTTGTTTTATGTTTTAATTCTGCATGATTCATTTGGAGATGCAATACTAGTGAAAAGTCGGAGTGCACCCAAGCAACCGGGGAAAACAGAAATCGACAGCTGGTAGCGTGGTGGTTAGAGCTGCTTCCTTTGGGCCTGAAAGTCACAGGTTTGATCACCACCTCTGGCTGTACTACCCTTGAGCAAGGTACCCAAAATTGCTCCAGGTAAAAGAGAAAAAAAAAAAAAACTAAATTACCCAGCTGTATAAATAGGTAAATAACTGTAGCCTTACCATTCCAAAGTCACTTTGGAGAAAAGTGTCAGCTAAATGAATAAATTTAATTGGGACATATTGCATAGTGGTGTCAAAATAAGCAGTGCATGAGTGTTCTGCATGTCTAGGACCTGCTGGGGAGGCACAGCGCCTGTTTTCTTAATCAAAATTGTTCACGGAATGCCTCGTGGAAAAATGGAATATATATCTATGTTTTTTTCTGTATTATATGTTCATATGTGATTTAATATTGGATACCTGTCCCATCGCTTTCTTTACGTAATATTACGCCAAAGGGTTCTGCTTAGAAAGGCACGCATAGCACTACTACCAGGTGCAAACCTGCACCTCCTGACAGGTGTGTACCAGGTGCCGAAGTGTCAGGGTTCACTTCAACGTACCTCTGCTTCGTTCGAAACGCGTTGTAGCTACATACACGCGAGTGAACGCACGCTGGCTGAAATCGCTTGTCCCAAGCGGGGTCTCGGCAAACCGGAGCCTAAATCGGCAACGCGGGGCACAGGGTCGAAGGGGGAGGGGACGCACCCAGGACGGGAAGCCAGGTCGTCACAAGGCACCCCAAGCGGGACTCGAACCCCAGACCCACCGGAGAACAGGACTCAGCCAAACCCGCTGCGCCGCCGTGCCCCCCCTGCACACAAGTATTAAATCTAAATTAATGTGTGCCCACATACGGATACAAACACCGTATGAACGATACAATTTCAGCTTATTACATTCATCAGACTGAGAGAAGAGGGGAAGCTTTCGTATTGTTCTTTGGTTCCCTCTAGTGCCCGTCCGTGCAGCTATGTGTCCACGTGTGGGACACGTTCATCAAGGGAACCGTGAAACTCTGACACGCATGGCAGCCTGCTCCTGTCGATGAGTTATCCGAAGTCAAACCGAGAGGTTATGGCTTACATTTTTACCTTAAATGCCATTTAGGTAAAAAGGAGAATATTTCGTTTTGTCGCTGGTATGTTATTTAAATATTATTGCAGGATTAAAGCACTGGCTGTGCTGCGTTGATGACTACAGCCGGAGTCCGTCACCCCATCACCCCGTCGCCAAGGAATCCCGAAAGCACTTCTGCATTTTTGGAACACGCTCTATTCGAATTCTTCAGCTCACGTCCACCAGCGCGTCCGGCGTGCGTGCGCCGTGCCGAGGGGCAGCGGGGGACAATGACGCCACAATCTGAAAATATTTGTTTTAAAAAGGGGGCGTCACGGGAAGAGGTGCACAATGGACAGGTTGTTGTAATGTCAGCTTCGATAGGCGGGCCCCTCCACCGCCCCCACAGCACCTGTGTACAAAGCCCACCTTAACCAGCTCCCACACACTCATCGAGATCTGGGCTCCGACAGCTTCGCATGAAAGCAAAGGTGAAACAGAATCTGAAAATTGCAGAGCAGAAAGAGAGGAGGCAGCTATCAGAGGGCTCCAGCTGAAACCCCATCGGCGGGATAAGATTTCCAGCATGTTCTTACACCCGGGTCAGCTGACCGCAGCCTCTGGGCTCCATTGGCCGCCCGGCGTCTAAAACTCCGTAATGATGTAACCAGAGTGTGTGGGAACCAGAGCTGCGCAGCACACCGTGTGATAAACGCTACTTTCCCACTCCTCGCTCGAGACTCGACGGGAGCTCGCTGAGTGGCCTCAGCGCTGCCGCCCGTTATCGAGAAATCCAACCTGGCCGCTTGCTTCCAGAAGCCACCCACTTCCTGCCACCGTGGTCGCGGCACGGCCCGCTCCTCATCGTGATGCTCATTCAGAAGCCTGATGAGGAACACGGAGGAGCGAAGCGTCACCTCGAGATGCTGACGCCACGGCTCGCTGCCATTCCCTCCGTCCCGACACCGTGTTCGTGAGGAAACGGCCCCTAATTATCCCAAATTTGCCCGAGCCGCTTTCTGAAAGTGGCAAATCAAGGCCAGGGTTACGCTGAATTATACCGTGGATCTAAGTTCTTCGGGCAGAGCTGAGCTGCAGACTTTTGCCGAGTTCCAACCTCACACAGGTTAGGCGGGAGCAAAATAATACTGATTATTGCTAGCACCCGGAAACTGGCCCAGACGACCCATTCGGCACCTTCCCTCACGGTAGCTGTGACCCAGTGACCCCCCAAAGCAATCCACAGCATGATAATTTGCCACTTTTACAAGACCGCATTGGAAACGCACTAAATGGAAGATAAAACTGCAACGCGGTTGTGCCTCCCGTGTTAATTTGAACCGGCAGCTCGAGCATTCGCGGTAATCATACCGCACACGCTTCCAGTTTCTCGCCTTAATCATCTTGATTATACTTGATTATGCAAACCAACATCGCCTTTTTCGTCAAAATCTCAACCGCTCACTTTCACGCTGTGTTCCAGATTGATCAGCTCTGCCTGACCTCCTTGACTTGACCCAAACCGCTTGGCGCTCAGACTGTGTGTCAGTTGTACAAAGTACTAGTTAAAACGGGAGTTTCTTGTGCTCAAACTACAGGCAAAAAAAGACAATCCATCTTTCCAGTGTATTACACTGGAATTACACTCGCTGGAACTCCAGTATACTTACGCGCTACGCTTTCCGATACACTAAAAATGAAGAGCAGGGTGGTGCGAGAGAATGTGGGTTTGGTCCCCACTCAGTCTGTGTGGAGTCTGCATGTTCTCCCTGTGTCTGCGTGGGTTTCCTCCGAGTGCTCTGGTTTCCTCCCACACTCCAAAGACATGCTGTGTGAGTGACGGAGAGAGTGTGTTCCTCCAATGTATGAATGAGTGACCCAGTGTAAGTAGTGTATCTAGCAGTGTAAGTCACCATGGTGAATTAGGTGTGTGGGCTCGTAACACTACATAGAGTTCATTGGAAGTCACTTTGGAGAAAAGCATCTGCTAAGTAAATGATAGCTGATCACTGGGTAGGGCAAAGGCAAAATTCAGAATTTATTTTCTATAATTTTTCCTAGATTATCTATTTTTTTTTAAGTGCCTTTACTTTAACAGCTGAAATGGATAAACCTTCCAACAGCTGGTTTCCTGAAGTGTATTGATTTGGGGTGGTGGTGGTGGTGGGGGGGGGGGGGTTCCTACAGAGCATTGGTGAAAACTTTGAGGCAGACTTAGAATATTCATTTATTCATGTTCAGATTTATTCTTTCCAATGTTCTGATCTGACTGCATACACCAAAGTGCCTTAGTCCTTTGAAAAACTAGACAGTATTTCACAGACTATTTAACAGATGTATTCTTTGGCAGACTGAAATGTTTCCAGAGCCACAAATTAAGTTTTGCCGAAGGCTGTAAACTGTAGGGTATGAATGGAGAATAAAACTTGAATTACATGAATAGAGAATAAAAACAAATTAATATAAACATCAGTCATTAGTTTTTCACCCAAGTGTCAAGAAATCAGCGAATGATCTGTATGATAATTCAAATAAAAATCTGAAACATTTGGAAATTAAAGAAACAGGTTTACCTGTGCTAAATATTGTAATTTCTTGCACTTTGTGCTGAATTATTATTTGTATGTGTTTGCAGTTTTGTTAGTAAACTGCTTCTGTCCCTGTATTGGTACAACCCAGTGCAGTTCAAGTGTAGATAGATAGATAGATAGATAGATAGATAGATAGACAATAAATTAAAAAAAATCTCAGGAAAACTGATCAATTACTGTTTTTGTAACGATAAGCAATATGTTTAGCTGTGTGGTCAGGCTGTGTCGTACAAAAGTAGAAAAAAATAAAGCATAACGAAAGTGAAGTAAAGCTTTTCCGGCTGATCAGCAACACACAGCAACCACACATTCGACTTTTTGCTTACTTTTCACCCCTCCCTGCGCTGCCTACAGCTCTTGTCGCCGCTCACGTTCGCAGCGGCGCTGCCATTAAGAGAGCGAAGGGGTTAACCCAGAGCCCTTCCGCCGCACCCCTGGTGTCCCCCTCCACGCTGGCCAATCCCGACCTTAATTAATACGAGGCTGAGTGGAAACGGGAACGTGGCCGAATATCACCCCCGACGCCCCCGGCTCCCCACCCTTAAGCCACTCCCCCGAGTAATGAGAGAGGGGCGCACTCGGGGTCCGCCAGCTGAGGGGACGGGGGTCACTGGGAATGGATTTGCAGGGCTCTCAATGAGAAGCCTTCCATGCTGAGAGGAGCTGGCCTGCTCTGGGACACCTGGTCATTAACATTGCTAATTAGCCACCATTAATCAGGGCCCTGGGTTTTTTCGTTTTTTTTTTTTTTTTTTTTAATGGTGTGTGCTCACAGGATCTGCCGTGAATAAGAAGATTGTTCCTCCGTACCTCCACAAGAGGTGGGATAAAGGAGGTCCCCGTCGGTTTGAGATGAGGAGGATTAAGAGGAAGGTTAGACAACAGAGCGCAAGACGAGCACGGACCGCGGCGGAGGGCAGGGGGAGCAGAGTGGGACTAAATCTATTACCCATAATTAAAGCAACCAAACCTGCGTCGTTCAGTATGACGAGTCTCCCGTTACCTTTCCGACTTCTTACCGGGACTGAAAACCGAAATTAGGAGACAAAACATGTCAAGAACATGTGCTCAGTACATCTATTTTTGAACTTTGCATGGTGCATATGATTAAAAAAAAAAAGTTATATCACATTATTAATAAAAAAGTAAAATAGGAGAAAGCTGGAGAGCAACCATGAATGGCAAAATACATCACAATCAAAGTTACCGGATCTATAAACATCTGAATATATGAAGACTGAAGTGTATGTTTAAAAAAAAAAAAATCTGTTTACGTAATTTCCTATGTTTTCAGGGTAATTTTTACATTTCACGTGATCGGTTGTGCGCTTATAAAACTTTGAGAGTATTAATTGTTAAGGAGTGAACCCACAGGACAGCAGAACCCACAGTCATTATAAGGAATATTTCCTCAGGCCTTATAGCCAGTGGTAATTAGAATAACAGTGGATTAATAGTGTGGTAATTACACTTGATTAGCATTACATGTCTGAAACAACAAAAACGAAAAAATTTGCTGCGTGGGGTATAAAGCAGATCATTCTGAATGGGCCAAACTTTCCAAACAACCCAGGATTAGAAGAATTTGCGTCTTATTCTATGTTAATTTCACTTTCTCGCAACCTTTCCTTTGACGTACAACACAAGATGTGGACGTCTTTAATAACTAGAAACAAATGCATAGTTTCGAAAATGATTCTACTGCAATTCTGCCTCCCTCAGATGTTGTTCGATTCAGAATTTGTTTTATTGTTTCAACCAACAGTTTTAATGTACGTGTTATGTGCAGTGATTTATTTTTCACTTTTTTTAAAAAAAAAATCCTCGTTTTACAAATAACTTATGTTCCGACGGTGAAGATATTATAAATGTGAATCTCATCAGTTTACAGTAACATTGTAAAATAATGTCATTATTAGTCTTACAATCTGCGAATAGCATCATCATGCACGCAATAGGAGTATGTGGCAACACGCACGTACTGTTGTATGATTTTGGTGATTTTCCTGGGAAAGCTCGATGCCCAGAGGCAGATTACAATGACAAAATAGGGGAAAATGTTCCGTTTGGCACAGATTCATGCAAATGGGGCACATTCTTCCGTTTTCTCATGACGGATTGCCTCTGAACCTAGTGAAGCGAGCTGCTAAAATGCTAATGAGAGATGCATCAATGAGCTGTGTCATCCCTGGGGGCTCTGAGAGGGGGGCAGAAGGGTCCCTGCTAGGAGCACAAGAATTTTTGTTCGGCTGGGTCAGGGGGTGGGGTGGGAGGGGACTCTCTGCTTCCAGCGCATTCCTCCAGTTCCAGCGAGAACGAAATCCAACAAGTGTTCAAACAGGCCGAAAGCCGCTCGGCCCACGGCGTATCGCGGCACTTCACACATCGGCGTGGAGAAATCCAACTTTCCGCTCCCTTTTTCGCCTCGTCTCAACGTCTGCGGACTTCGGACGCCGCACGGAGACGGCCGCAGCGCCTTGCGCTTATTTGCTCATTTATGCAGGAGGGTAATTTCGCCGCATCAGTTTGGGGTGAGTACCGTGCTCTAGGGTACTGCAGCACGACGTGGGATTCAAACGTGGGTCCTTTGAGACCCAGGCAGCCACTCTAACCACTACGCCACCTGCTGCCCCGCATGTTCAACTAACACTTCTAAGTTAGTTCTCACATCCCCTCAACAGTGCAGCAGGGATACATGCCGCTATACCTTCATATTGCATGTACCTGCACTGTAATCCAACATAATGTCACGAAATGATTTATTTTTTTCTTTTGTCTTTCTATTTTGTAAAAGTAAGATACTGATAATGTATGCAAAATACAGACCTGATGATCCTTTTGAAAAACATGTCACGACTGGGCCGGCAGGTGGTGTGGTTGTTGGAATTGCCACCTTGCACCTTAAAGAAGCAGATTTGAATCTCACCTTCTGCTGTAATACCCTTGATTAATGCACTTACCCTGAATAGATACAGTAAAAGTGACCCAACTCTATAAATGGGGGAATCAGCGTAAGTAGCTTACGTTTTGTGTCGCTGTGGAGAAAATAATATAATGAGCCGAACGTAACGTTACCTTGCAAAATATTTTCAATTCGGACGACTACAGAAGTCAGTGTGTGTGATGCTTTGTAGTGGATAAAATGTATTCCTTCTTTGTTTGTTCATAGTATTTGTTTCTTTGTCCTCCCCCGACTTGCACGCCATTGATTCTGGGATAGGCTCTGGACCGCGGCAGCCCCGAACGGGACAAGTGGTAAATGGAAATGGATGGAACTGTTTGTTTGTTTATTTGCTTGCTTATTTGTCTGTTGATACGTCGAAAGTGAAAGCAGCGCCCGGGCAGCATTCGGCGAACTCGCTCGCAGATCCCCGGGTACGAAAGAAGAGAACAAACCGGCAGAGCGCTCAATAATGCAAAAATGAAGGATTTTGTACTGCCGTTTATACAGTAAAATCTTGGCATCGCCGCGCAGAAGCTTTCACAAGCAGGCAGACAGCGCAACGCCCTCGTTTAATTACGGGCGCATCCAGTGAGGCCTTGGAGGGGAAAAGCGCCCGGCGAGACAATAGTCGCCGTCGCAGGCAACCTACGCGCCACACTCCATCTCAACTTGTTGACCATGCCAGCAGCACAATGAGGAGCGCATGGATTGCGCTCGCGTGAACACGTCCTTGGACACACACACACACACACACACACACACACACACACACACAGACACACACACGAAAGTGCCGCTCCTGCTGTACGTCCACGGCTCCGTGTGATGAATTGACGTTTCAAACCCCAGTCTTCCTGAGGACGATCTCTGCCGCTGAAGGAAAGCAGCCCCGGCAGCTCGAACCCCCCGCAATTACAGCGGCAGTTGCACGAGAGGATTATGTGAAGTGCCGGGGGAGGGTGGGCGGGGGGGTTGGGGGGTTTGCCCCATCTCGAGGGCCCGAAAACAGCTGCCTGCAGTTCGCCCACCTGCCTGCTACCAACTGTCTCTATCATTCTGTTTTTACAATCGCGCGTCTTCGAAAGAAGAAAAAAACAGGACAAAGTAAGTCAGGCAGGCTAGCGTCTTTCCGGAAAGAAGTGTGAAATTTTGTTCACATTTTTTACTAAATAGGTTTATTTAACTTAAGGACTTTCTAGGCATGCAGTGGGTTATTGCGCCAAGCATCACATTCACTTTTCATTTTTGCCATGTTATAAATGCATTTATTCAGTTGTCTGACACTTTCCTCCAAAGTAACTTAAATGTCAAGCTATACATTTGCACAGCTTAGTAATTTCTACTCAGTCAGTTCAAGAAAAGTACTTTGTTTAAGTGTAGCACGGCATTAGGTGGGATTTCAGTCATCATTTATGCTACCAGTCAGCAAAAAACAAAAAAGAAACAAATTGTTAGGACAAGATTGTTCTGAATACTACTTCAAATGTTGGATATGTTCAGATATAACATATATTCAATTCAATTCAATTCAACTTATTTTTATAGAGCACTCTTCTCACACAGTGATACAGAGCACTTGAACAAAGGAGTAAGGCAAAAAAACAAATAGATCAGACAATATACTGTATATATGTAAAAAATCCAGTGGAATTACCCAGCTGTAGAAATGGATAAATACTTGTAGGTAGTTTAACATTGTAAGTTGCTTTAAAGAGAAGCTTGAGCGAAATTAAATGATATAAATGTGAATATGTGGTGAATTCAGTAAAGTTTTGAGCAATTTCTCAACTGGCACCTGGGGTACAGCAGCACCACACAGTGGCCAGTCTTCGAAATTACTGACTGTACCACCCATAACAATGTATGTGAAATGCCACATACACTTTGCAGTTCAAAATTCGTACAATAAAATTTCTAGACAACAAGAAAGGATGGTCATTAATGGCATGTTCATTTATTAAAACAGCAGCTCAAATATCTTTGGGGTGAAAAAAGTTTTTTTAAATCTATCTATCTATCTATCTATCTATCTATCTATCTATCTAATATAATACAAAGAAATCTATACATGCTCTTGAAATCTATTGCTGTAAGACCTAGTGTTTTTGGTAAATATTTACAGTGTGCTCCGGGGTGATGTGCTGTTTCTCAGTTAATGCCCCAGTGAATGACTGAACATTGTGAGACACTTTATGTTGTCCTGACCTCACCTATGGTGAGGTACCTGTCCACAGGTGATAAGCTCAACCACCAGAATTCCCTCCAAATCACAATGGCAAAGGTTGGTGTAGCTAGAACTAAGCACAAGGTGAGTGATTAGCTGCAAACCATTCATATTTCAGATTATCGGGACCAGTGACCGACAGAGTGAGGGCTGGTTTTGTACGTTTCGAAGTGTGTGGACAAACGAACTAACGAATGAACGAACGAACAAACGAACGAACGAACGAATGAATAAATATGCAACAACATCAGACCTAACGCTCCTCCCGACCGGCTTTCCCGCAACAAAATCCTGTGGATCGGCATCGACTTGGCTGAGCGTGGCCAGCATAGCAATGAGGGACAGTAATGGTGTCCAATGTGTCCACACAAATAAAACAGACCCCCCCCTCCCTGCTGCCTCCTGGTGGACAAATATTGAACAGCTCAGCTAGTTTCAAATTACATGAAGTCAAATTACATTTAGATTAAATTTACATGTATGCACTTAACAGATACTTTTAATTCAGAATGGCATGTAGCTCAGAGTCAACAAAAGTGCATCCTTAATAGGGCTTAGATACAAAAGCAATTATCTAAGGTTTTCTTACTGAGTGTCAAAAACTGGAATCTAAATCTGTTCATATTGTGTGCCGCATGGGACCGTTCAAGACCGAGATCATCTTCAAAAACCCGGAAACCCACTGAGGCCTGGCAAGAAGTTCTCTCTGTACTTATATAGCCTCATATGGGATCACGAGGCTTAACGCAGGGAGGCCCCGAGGGATCACTGGATGTCCACGTGAATAACCATATAATGGTGTATGTTTCTTTTCACAGCCAATTAGGATGAGGGGTTATTTCTTTACACCTCCCCTCAGGGACCCGTTCATTGACTAACGTTGAAAACGTACAAAGACAATCATTTACTATAAACGTATTATAATTTACCATAAATTTCTTATAATTTACCACAAATGTGTTATTTACCTTGTCTCAGATTTACAACTCAAAACAAAAAGGTACTCGGATCACAGGACAGCACATATATGAAATGTTTATTTTACATGTCAGATACATTTAACTGAGACTCTAAACAGGGAAACTCGAGTAACAAATAGACTGCAAATAATGTTGGGGGAAGAAAAGGCACCAATTTCAATTCAAGGTCTATTCCCATAGTCCCTTAGTGTACTTTCTGTAAATTAGGTGTAATTGAACTGCTATCAAAGTACTTCAATTACCCATAATCAATTATTTGCCACTAATTATAAGCCTTGGCATAATAACAGCATAATTTCAATTAGCCGGGTGTAATTCATCTCCGTTATCTTGAGGTCGGGCACACACAATCGCAGTGGAGATTTACCAAAGGCATTGCTCTCAGAGAATCAGATGCTCGAGCCCGGCTGCATTACGGCGTAAACAGTTTTTTCTCCTCCCCGCCCGGCTTTAAAAAATAAATGAGCCTTTATTCCGGCACTTTGTTGCTGCGTATTTGTGGAAAAGCCCTACAGGAGAGCGTTATGCTTTAAATAATAATGGAAATAGAGAGCGGGGAGCAACAGCGGGGGCCCCACAGGTATGAGCCGTACGTAATAAATATTCTAGGAGCAACTTTTTCTCAATTTTAGCCAGCCTTCCACTGCTGCCAGCCTTTGCTGACTGTAGAGTAACACGTAATAGCGCGATGTACCCCATCAACATGTCCACTTCTTGTGGGTTATAACGTGTTCGGTGGTGCTGCGATGATCTACGTAATGCAAGTGGTTGGAGGACTCTGCTTGGTGATAGACATCTGAAATTAGAAAAAAATCGGAGGACCCTGTTGCTTAAATAGAGAATATACTGTGTATATATATATATGAGCATTAAGAGGGGTACATATATATGTGTGTATATATAAGACATATATAACACTATATATGTACACACACATATTTATAAAATGTGAATCAATGTTTTATTAGCGCTTTTATGTCATTTATATTAAGAAATCATCCTCAGATCCTCTGTGGTGCAGCTACAGAAGTACATATTGTATCTGTCACTTCAGTTTAAATTTTCTGTGCTCATTCTTTCAATCGCTCTGCCCCCGTAGCCCTGTTACGGCATTGGTTCAAAGGTCTGTAGTGTGTGTGTGTGTGTGTGTGTGTGTGTGTGTGTGTGTGTGTGTGTCCGTCCACAGGTGGACCTGGGCAGGCTAATTGACGTCCAGCTGCTACTGGCCATCAGAAATGGAATAAGGCTGTTAAGCCACATAGACACCTGAGCAGAAGGAGTCTCACTCTACCACAATGAGTAATATGTGAGTAAATAGTTTATTGTAAGTAAGTGTCAAAAGGCAACTGCCGGAACGGGGTGAGTATCGTATTTTTTTGCATGGTTTTCTACAGATTTTCTCTAATCAGGAGTCATGTTGGATTTTGTATTTTTCTTTTATTTGAGAAAGTAGATGGGCATCAATAGGGGAGGGTTCACTTTTGTTTATTGTGTTGAGGTGCCCCCCCCCCCCCGCCACCCATGGAGAGACGGCTTATGGGTTACGAATGATCAATGAAGCAGACTACCTCCAGTCTGCAGTCAGAAAGTATTGGCGTCCTTCTTGCCAGTCTCTCGAACCCAACCCTGGGCTGGGCTGAGCTGGGCTGGAACAGGCCTTCTGAAAACTATGACTCCGAAAGCAGAACAAATCACATTTTTTCTCTCTTTTGCTTTCCCCTTTTCACCTCTTTTTGCCCTGAGCATGTTTAAAGATTTCTGCACCACAGATTTCACAGAAAAAAAAAGGGAAGCCTTCTCATGTTTTATTGATAAACTTCTACTTTGGGTTGATGTCTTCCAAGCAAGGATCTGCAGTACGTCCACCTTACAGCACGTAGCGTGTTTGTTTTTTTTTTCAGGGTATTTCATGTCCTGTGGGAGGGATTACTAATTCTTAATTAATTTTAAGTTTGCAATTAAAAAGAGGCAAAATACAAATGCAGGGCTATGCACCTTTAAAATAATAAAATGACACAAAGATTTTTTTTGTTATATCTGAAATGTCTTGATATAAATCACACTTCTAGTGCATTTTCAGACTTTAGCTTCTACAAATTTAGTGAAATAAAACAATGTGTATATGTACAGTATATAAAAATGAAATTGTATGCTGTATGTTGTGCACTATTCAGAATAAAAGCCATGAGAAACATCAAAGATCTCAAACACCTTTCGTAATCTTACACTAGGACCCAAATTCTTTAATACATCTTAAAAATGTCCAGATAATCATAATAATTGACCTCAGCATATGAAGAGTCGATGGAAATAACGTCGCAGGCCAACTGAAGGAATTGTTTTATGACACCGCCCCCTAGTGGCTAAATAGTGAACTACAGCTCACCTGCAGAGTGAACAGACAAAACATTTCACATTTAATATAAGGCAAAGAGGTCAAATTACTGACTTCCTCAGATTTCATTCAGATCTCAGGACAAACAAATAAATGGAGAAAATACACACAGGGAGATGGATTTACATTAGTCTGCCTGTTCTGTGTAGGTTCATTTGCTGGTTATTAAAATGTTTCATTTTTTTCACTAACATTTATTAGATAAAAACCTTCTGATTATTATAAAAACTTATCAAGCTTCGGGGTGCTGCACATGGATGAAGCTAATCCATTATTCTTCCCATATCTGAAGCTGAACATTTTACGGAAGGAGTTAAGACACCGGGTTTCCAGGTACAGCATGTAAGAGTGCCCATATATCTGAATGTTCACCTTTCTGCTACTACATAAGTTACCATAAGTTTACATATTTTACAGTGCATGACTTGCTGGATACTCTGTAAGATTTGGGGTACAGAAATTAAGAAGTCAGCAAAATATTTCACACTAGACTATATCGAAGTCACACCAAATCATGAGCTTCCGATTCCCGTAAAGGTGCAGTTGGTTACAGAAATAATAAACTGATGAATTAATAGAAACTTTGATTCTTCACAACAGACATACACTTCGGTTGCCTGTGTCGTTTTTTTAAATACGAACCTTAGCATTTTGTTGCCAACACAACCGGTGGCTATAAATTTGAGTACAGCCTGAGCGACGTTACCAACTCCAAATAGACATTTTAGCCACACAACCTTAAAAAGTTGAATTAAAAACCAGAGCCTAAGTGGCGTCGTGTTCCTTGTTGCCAGCTCTAACCAAGCGACTTTACGCACGTGCCTAACGGCCGACAATAAATAATCGCTGCGCATCGCTCGCATTCCTCGAACCTCAGCTGTCTAGAGTAGATTCTTAAGCAATGTGACACTTGACACCAACAGAGGACAACTAAACATAACAGTGCAGTTGCGAAGGAACAGTTGCTGAGATGAAGTGGAGTTGGTGACACTGCGCTCAATTTGCAAGCATAATTCATAAGGCAGAGGCCTCCGTGGGAGCAGTAAACCCTGCGGAGGCAGCATCCGGCGACCGCGCGGGGGAGACTGGTGCTGTTTGCACACAGCCGCTGAAGATGTGAAAGAAGTTACTCATGCGGTAAAGAGTAGGTAAGCAGAGCACAGCTGGTAACAAACAGCTGGAATGCAGAAGAGCAGCATCAAGGTACCATGAACACGGAAGCACAAGGACAGCAGGGCTCCATCGGTTATATTGTATAACATCACGAGAAGAGCACTTTGGGAGCTCTTTTCCGTGAACTTTTTGCGCGTCTTGTCCGCGGACCCCCTGCGAACGCACGTTTTTACACCAGGAAGGCTCTCAATTAATTAGTCTTAATTATAGCGCTGCCAAATAACGGTCCAGATGCCACATCTGTCAGCAGATACAAGCAAAAGGCCATCGTAATGAGAACGGCTCTGCGCCTGTAGGCGATGCGCTGCCTTGTCTTCATTTGGCTCCTTTTTGTCCTTAAAGCAAAGCAGTAAAAATTCACGTTTAATTTAATTAAAATTGATCAATTGTTCAAACGCTTAATTGTCCAAACCAACGAGCCATCGGGCGAGTTGTTCATTTAAGTTAATGAATGGACCAAAAATAGGTTAAATACATTACAATCTGTGTTATTGTCCTAAATTTTTCTTTTTTTTTTTTTGAAAAAAAAGGAAAAATTAAACATCTTGTACAACTTGTATTTATTATTGTGCTACTGGAATAAACGCCCATCCGAAAACCTGTCACCAATAATTAAATGTCAAGCTATGTCAAGTCCCGCTTCAAACACAATGAAGACTGAAATACAGGCCATCTGAATAACTCCGTCGTGAATTCCCAGCATGTTTTTTTTCTTTTTTTTGCGGGTTATAAAGCGTTTTCTTCACTCGGCATTTCTTAACAAAAGGAACGGACGGAGAATCCGGAATTATTCGAAAAAGAGCGTAATCGTCTCGCTTAATCTGCTGCTCGTCCGCTTGGAATTCCGCAGCCAATGCTGTTTTGCTCCTCGCGCCAAGGGGCTCCTTTGCGGCGCGAAACATCTGAGGGCGGCTGCGGACAAACAAACGACGGCAACCGCGTCGAACAACCGTCAATCTTTCGACTGTAACGTGTAATTAGTCGCCCTGTTTACGGTCGCCGCTCGGCTGCTCCGCGGAGACCCTAGCCATGGCAACCCCTGGGACCCGCGGCAAAGCTCAGGTGGCGGACCCCTCCTCCTGTCCCAGTCCTGGTGATCACGATCCACCCCAGGCCTCACACAGGATGACAGTTCATGGAAGCAGTGACACGTATAAGAGCAAGTTTTGGGCTCTTCCGTTAAAGACCCATTTGAACAACAGCACGTGAGCCGCGCGCTCTCTTCCTACCTGTTCGGTGAAGGCACCGGAAGGAGGAACGGCATCGAGCGGCCTTGCCGATGAACTTGCCGTGAGTCCCTCGCACCTGGTTCTCACACTCTATCCTCTATACTATACTGGCTCCTCAACTTATATATGGTCAAGTCACAAATTCTTGGAGAAACAAACGTTTTTTTTTCGAGTTCTTTGAAATTTTCTTTAAGCATCTTTTCATTTACATTCCAGTCTGTAGCCAAGAAAACATGACCTGTATTTACCCGCCGGGCTGATGAATGGCAGTGAAACCGGTCGAGACCGGAGCGCGGGGCCGCTTTTGTCCAACTCGCCACCGCAGCGTTTACAGCTGGTGTCGGGAGCTGGTGATTCGAGCGGTGCCGGGAAGACGGCGGTTACCCGGACGAGGAAAGTGTAGGTGATAAAGAGGTGAAAGTGGCAAGAAGACGACGGTGACCGCACACGTTTAAGAGATGAAGCAGTCTGGATTGAACAGTATTTTCCGGTGATGTTTCTGTGACTTTGAATTGTTAGAGCAGCTCAATTTTTTTTTTAAAAGAAGAAGTCAAACATTTTCTGTTAAGCTATGTCAGAGGTTTTCACAGAACCCATCCTGCAAAAAAAAATTGAGGAGCACCTATATCATTGCGGGGGTGGTGCGGCGGCGCAGCGGGTTTGACCAGGTCCCGCTCTTCGAGTCCCGCTCGGGGTGCCTTGCGATGGACTGGCGTCCCGTCCTGGGTGTGTCCCCTCCCCCTCCGGCCTTTCTCCCTGTGTTGCCGGGTTAGGCTCCGGCTCCCCGCCACCCCGTACGGGACAAACGGTTTCGGATGGTGTGTGTGTGTTTGTACATCATTGCATTTTTATTGATTATGATTTAGGGGTTAAAGTGACTTACATGCAAAACAAGGTGGAAACAGTGGTGGCGCGAAATGCGTCAAGAACACAACAATAGTAGTTTTGAATCTCCGCAGCAAGGTCATCGCTCAGCCTCGTGCTCATTAAGATTGTTTGTTTCAGTCACTTCTTTAAAACATAGAAATGTGCACTTTCAACCGCTGAAAAAGCAGAAAGAAATTCTATTACAGAGTAATGCTACGAGAGGGGCAGAGCAGCGGCGAGCGCATGAATTCTATTAAATAAATTCTATCATAAACTAAAGATCTGTCAGGTATCGCGCAGTTAATGTTATTTTTTTTTTCCCGCTTTTCCTAAATGACCTCGTTCTGGCACCAAGGCTAGACAATGAGGCACCGCCGCTTCCGTAAAGTTTCAGATGAATCATCTTTTTGTGGCCTCGCCAGGCGGAACACGCGGTGCCGCAGCAACGGCTGTGACACAATAGCCGCGAGAGGCCTTCGCTTCCGGCGATGTTCGCGCCCCGCGCTTTTTTTTTCCCTGGCGTTCCGTGCCTTTCGTTTTCAGTCGCGTGCTGTCGCGATGGGATTCGTCTCTCGTTCCCTCATTCAGGCGCGTAGGCCGTCAGCCTTGCGCCCCGCAGACACGCCGATGCCGGCAAGTCTTGCTCCATTTGGAGCCGCGCTGCGGCTTCTCGGAGGATAAAACTTTCCAATAAAAGCATGTAGCAGAGACTGGAAGCAGAGGACTGATGAGCCTTTTAGATGAATTAACCCCCCCCACCACCACCCCCAACCCCAACCCCCCACCGAATCGTTCTCCACCAACAAAGCAGGACTAAGAAATTCAGGGATGGTGTTGACATAAAGGATATGGTGAAAGCTTCTGAAGGATCTTAAGCCAATATTTACAAGCAGAGAAGAAATTTTTTTTTTTCCTTCTTTCTTTCTTTTTCAAAATAATTTCTATATCAGTCGTCCTTCCGTAGGTCTTAGGCACCTGAATGCCAGCACGCACTCCCACACTTGTCTTTTGTCCCGGGGATAATCAGCAGAAGGAAAGTTTGAGCTGTCGACTTTGAGAGCGACAGGAAAATTCCTGCGTGCGCCAAAGGGGGATTTGCGCGTAAGAATTTTGAGCGTACAAAGCGCGTGCTTCCCAATGAAGGCTAACATTTCTCTTAATTGGCCCTGCGTATAATTTAGCTTTGACGTATCGATGCTTTAATCTATTTGTTGATATTATCGTTCACAGCAGTAATAATTAAAATTTTCAGCGTGGAATAAATGTCAGAAACCAATACAAGGTGCAGCCGGAGAGGACATCAGTTCATCGCGGTGTAAAAATCATAATAATAAGAAAAAGAAGCGTCACCTACGTAATGGAGATAAACTGCCCGCAGACGGCTTGCAGGAAATGACTCTTCATGCTTGAGAAAGACATTTTCTGGATGAGAGTGTGGGGTACACACAGTAATCCAGAGGCTAAACCCTCATTGAAATATTCATAAAACAAAAATCACAGCCATTCAGAATAAGGTACACAGAGGACGTGGTGGAATGAAGCGGCGATGATGCCTCCCTGTCCTGCAGAGCTCAAGGCATCTCACACCTTCCCTCCTCCTCCTCGCTCCAGCGGGGCCCACGCCCTCAGCACCACGCTGCACGTAAACACCCAGCTGTTCTCTCTCCCGGGCAGGACATCTCTTCCTCACCCTCTCCGCAGTACTGATCCCTCCACCATCCTGGTGGGAAACGGACACGCGTGGGTATTGCAAGACCAACACGTCTGCGATGCCTCAGAAGCAAGACTTGTTTTGCAGCCAGTTCGAAGTAGCACCTCACCCTGTAAAGTGAAGCATGGCACATTAAATGGAATAAGTTACAGTGATGGCACTGCGGGGGCATGGTGGCGCAGTGGGTTGGACCACAGTCCTGCTCTCCTGTGCGTCTAGGGTTCGAGTCCCACTTGGGGTGCCCTGCGATGAACTGGTGTCCTGTCTTGGGTGTGTCCCCTCTGGCCTTACGCCCTGTGTTGCCGGGTAGGCTCTGGTTCCCTGTGACCCCCTATGGGACAAGTGGTTCTGAAAATGTGTGTGATGGCACTGCCAGGTCACTCCCTTGTGACACACCCAGGATGGGATGCCAGTCTATCACAAGACACCCCAAGCAGGACTTGAACCCCAGACCCACTGGAGAGTAGGACTGTGGTCCAACCCACTGTGCCACCACACCCCCTGTATGTGTATATATACATATATATAGGGGGGTGTGGTGGGTTGGACTAGGGTTCTGCTCTCTGGTGGGTCTGGGGTTCAAGTCCTGCTTGGGGTGCCTTGTGATGGATTGGTGTCCCCTTC
Source organism: Scleropages formosus (assembly GCF_900964775.1). NCBI lineage: Eukaryota > Metazoa > Chordata > Actinopteri > Osteoglossiformes > Osteoglossidae > Scleropages > Scleropages formosus. Next base: position 24,001,003 of record NC_041813.1, read on the forward strand.
CCCTCCTGTGTTATGCCCTCAGTTGCCAGGTTAGGCTCCTGTTCCCTGTATGGGACAAGCGGTTCAGAAAATGTGTGTGTATTGATATATATAATATATGTGTGTGTCCATAGATACACACATCTTTATATACATATTTCTGTAGATACACACACACACATTTTCAGAACCGCTTGTCCCATACGGGGTCACGGGGAACCGGAGCCTAACCCGGCAACTCAGGGCGCAAGGCTGGAGGGGGAGGGGACACACCCAGGACGGGACGCCAGTCCGTCGCAAGGCACCCCAAGCGGGACTCGAACCCCAGACCCACCGGAAAGCAGGACCGTGGTCCAACCCACTGCGCCACCGCACCCCCAACCTGTATATATACATATACATACAAAATTAAGTTGTTTAGTGTCAGTCTAGGTGTACTGCCAATTTTTTTGTTATTTCAGAACTATCACAAATTTCACTCCAATATTTAATTCAGTTTAATTCATTTTTATAGAGCGCTCTTCTTACGCAGTGACACAGAGCGCTTTAACACATGCGTAAGGCGAGAAAAACGGATACAAACAAAGAAGGCAGTCGAAATATGTTCAGTAAGACCACAGACATTTATCACTGCAAAGATGATTTATTGCAAAGCTTTACTGTAATCAAGGTCCCCGACTGGCTGATTGATCGACTGATCGTCACATGTCTTACTGCTTACTTTTACTGTACCAGCAACCGACGGCATTTTAGTTTGTAAACCGGCCAGAACTCTTCGGAGTTAAATATTATTCACCTGCCAGAGCTAAGAACAATTACATTTTTTCTGCTGATATGCAAAGGATTTGCTTTGCAAGATTATGCAAATGAGAGCAGTTTACCCTGCGTGGCAGTGCGCGAGTACAAGCGCCCTTCTCCAAACAGCTGACCTTCTCAGGCAGCTTTCCCACGTCTGGCCTCGGCTGATACCCCGCGAGCAGATGGAAGGCGTCCAGAGCGCGAGGGCTGCATGCTGGAGCACGGCTCGTTTCGCGCTTTCATCCGCATCCAGGAAGCAGGACACCCCTGGCGTGGAGATGAAGGCGATCGTTACCTTTGGCCACTGATGGAGATACATGGTCTCTCCTTCTGGAGTGGAGGACTGCGATGATCCTGCAGACACTCCGAAGACCAACAGGGCCGGTCAAGGGGCTGAGCACTGAGCATCTATACCTTGTTTCCATGTTGCCAATCCGAGACAGTCGAGATAAAACCGCTGACAGCTTCTCAGGGGTGGTTCATGGAGACCGCATTCCATCTGTACCTATATTCACCCGAGTAAATATGTCCTGTGCCTCCTGCGCGACCCTGGCCTCATTTGCTCATTTGTCTCAGGTGCTCTCGGCTCGGCCCCTCGTCTTCAGGCTCTCGCAGGCCCACTGCTAATGACGCGTGTCGGGTAACGCGGAAAAGCAATGCGCATTCCTTCACACTCCGTCCATCAAGCAGTGAACCCTGCCGCCTGCCGCCATCCTGGCCACCTACCTGCTCGCAGATTTCCGCCATCCCACCTCTCTCTGGCTGCACCGCGCTCAAGCGTGCCGTTAAATGGTCGAGCGACAGGACGCTTGACGCTGCTAGTTAGGACATTGCACGTGTGGCCAGCAGGTGGTGTAGTTGTTAGAACTGCCAGCTTTGGATTCAAAGGAACCACTTTTCAATCCCACCTCCTGCTGCAGTGCCCGTGATCAAGGTATCACCCAGAACTGACAAGCTGGACACCTGGGTAAATCACTGTAGGTAGCACTGGAGTCACTTTGGAGAAAAGCATCAGCGAAATAAATTTTTTTAAATTTATCTGTTCATCAGCTGCTCCACATAAATCGAGAGATCAAGGAGTGCATTTTTTAAATTCATTAATTTCTCAAAACATTCATGAGACAAGTAGCGGTAGGTTTTTGAAAAGGCGATGCAGACGAAGTACAACATTCATCCGGAGAATATTAATTCTAGTAAATGTTGAAACAGGTAAAGAGGTTTAAAGGGGAAACACCGACTGAATTAGAAAAGTTCAGCTCTGCACGGCCAGAGGTAAATGTGAAAGTTTTACTACAGTAGGATATCCAACTGAAATTAACACATTAAAATGTTATGCTCTTTAACTTTTTCACAGTTTTTTCCGGGAGAATAACCTTTTGAAGTGTTCCTTTTTTCTTTAATTCCATCCCCTCGGTGCAACGTAGCAAACATGGGCTTGTGTCTAAAAAGGTTCCCCGTATTCCGTATCTGGGAGTCTTTCTGTCTTCATTTGGAATAGAGGTAAGAACAAGAAATTTTCTTTTTATTTCATTATGTTTTTTGTTTTCTTATATTTTGTTGCACTGAATCTAATATCTGCATTTGTAATTTAATTCTGTTTTGGTGAGCATCTTATTTACCTCCTACAGAGGGCAGGCTTTGCCGGAGAAAAATCTTTAAAGAAGGTTTTTCTAGTGCTTAACTTAGTATCGGAAATGCTGAACTCCACCCAGCCATCTAAATAATTAAGAGAAATGGACTAACATTGAGAAAGGTGTCAGACAGTTTAATTTTACCACAGTAAACAGAGAGGTGAACACATAATGGCGACACTCCGGACATCCAGGTAACCAGTTGTCCGCCCACTAAAAATTCATTTGCAGTTACATTTATTCACATAGCTGATGCTTTTCTCCAAAGCGACTTACGCTGTTAAGGTACTTATAATTATTTACTCATTTATCCGACTTGGGGGGGGGCATAGTGGCGCAGTGGGTTGGACCGGGTCCTGCTCTCCGGTGGGTCTGGGGTTCGAGTCCCGCTTGGGCAGCCTTGCGACAGACTGGCGTCCTGTCCTGGGTGTGTCCCCCTCCCCTCCCCTCCCGCCCTACACCCTGTGTTGTCGGGTTAGGCTCCGGCTCCCCGTGACCCCGAATGGGACAAGCAGTTCAAATGATGTGTGTATGTATGTGTGTACACAACTGGGTAAGTTTACAGGAGCAATTGAGAGCAAGTAACTTGCTCAAGGGCACTATAGCTGGCAATAGGAATCGAATCTGTGACCTGTGATCCAAAGGCAGTAACAGTAACCACAACACTAGCGGATGGGCCAGTTACATTCCACCCAGGGCCTTCACTGTGATGGTTAATTTAATGGATGAATTTGACTGTAAAAATTCAGAGCTAGTACCTTGTTGAAGGAGTCTACAGCAAAAAGTGGGATCTGAACCTGCAATCTCTCAGTCCAGAAGTGGCAGCTCTATTCGCGACACAATACTCACTCACGACGGCGATCGGCTCACGTATTATGCACGGACTACCCCGGCAAGCCGTTGTTCAGGCAGCCAGTGCACGGTGGTCTGTGACAGTAAACAACTGTAAGAGCATCTGACCGCGTGTTAAGAAGAAACGGAAAGCTAGAAGAGGAACTGGAAGTGAAGGGTGTCCGTTATTAAATGGTTGATGAGCTTCAGTAACCACACTTTATTCGAGCACCAAGACAGCTCCTGTGAAACGAAACCAAAAAATTCCAACCAGCAGAGCATCATATTAATTTATGGATGCAATAATGCACTTTATACAGCAGGCCGTGCCAGATAGAACTGTAGCTACAAAATCAAATTATACACATTGAGGTGCAGAAAGAGCAGTACAGGAAAGAGAGAATTAATAACTCTTCCGCCTGCTGCCTTAACGTTCCTTTCAGGGCTGTGCCTCATTTCCATGGCTGTCTTTGTGTTAAAATAAAAAAGAGTGGGAAATACTGAAGTCGTCTTTTGCTCTCTTGGTAAATGGGTTTCCGGCCGACATTGCTTCAAAGTAGTGAACTAATTTCTCCGCTGCTGGTGCCAGGACTCAATGAAGCATAGAATATTAATGCTATTTGCAGATGAAGCGTGACAATTTACAAGGGATTTAAGTTTTATTTAGGTCAGTTCAGCTCGAACACCTTGTAGCACCACCGGGCTTCATTATGAATGACAAAATCACCATGAAAAGGCTTTACGGTATTTCCTGTTCATGCAGGCGTGGAAGTATGAAAACATCATGGTGTGATTATGCATGAAGAAGGTTATGAAGTTCCACTATAATACAAAAACAAAAGTCAAACACATAATGTAAAGCAAACAGTGTTAAACTGTAAAGTTTCTGTACATAAATATTTATTTTAAAAAGATAGTGACTAAATGTTAAATGAAATGGGTAAACACATGATAGTATTTTTTTGGGAGAAAGAATGACATAAATGATAAGTTATATGTAGCCTGAGGCACAACTGTGGACAAATTGGATTGTGTAAAAAATAATTAATGAGGCAGAAAGAATGATTGCAGTCCTGTTCAAGTCAGCAGAGGATAATTCCGAAAGAGAACAAGACAATCTTGATGTTAAAATTTCCACTTAGAAAATAGATTACTTTCTTGTTTAAGTGTAAATTTGTTTAGCAATTCAGAACATTGGTAAACAATAAAAAAAATATAATACATTTTTTTTCATTCCTTTGTTCTGCCAGTGCTGTTTTTATTGGGGATTATGCAGGAATCATCCTTAGAACGATTTACGTATGAATTTTTTAAAAATACTATAAAAAGATCTCTTTTGACTAAAAAGTGGGCTAAACTGTACGAGATTTAAAGGACTACGAAGATGCCACTTTCGCTCTGTCCCAAAATTTACGAACAAGCGGTGACGTGAGTAACACGCCTTCGTTTTCATTTCGTCAGGCCGCACCCACGACTTCCGGGCGTCATCACTTCCGGAAGCTGTCAGACGCTTCCCTACTCGGAGGGCGGAAGTTGCGCGAACCGATCACCAGCGGTGGGCGGCGAACGCCTAGAAATGAGCGCCGGGCTGCGGCTGCGCTTCACCGCACTATCTGACCTGACGCAGTCCTCGGGACGCTGAGAAGACGATGTTGAGGAAGTGCAGCGGCCGCCCGGGGTTTTTAAAAAGCAAACGGGACCGACTCTGAGGACTATGTAGTGGCTTGTTCGCTGCTCTTTTTTTTTTGAGACATTTCTGCGAGGATGCTGCGCTGGATGCGAGAACAGCTGGTGAGCAAAGTGCCGTCGCGCGTCCTTAGTGTTAGGAATGTCTAGCCCTGGGTAAATCAGTCTAAAGAGCGTTGTCTTAGTGTCTGCGAGTCACCTGGGACAAGGTTTTGATCTTCGTGGTAGAAATACGAAAACAAGGCGAGGAGGCCCTTCACAAGCGCGGAGCTCTGGGCAGTAAACACCACTGACGTGGAACACGGCGCGTACACCGAGGTTCATATTACGTCGTTCAGAGGGGGGGAACAAAACTGAAAGGTGTGTGCGCACAGCGAACACGTATCGTATCGCCACACGCAGTCATTGCCCGTCTGAGGCACGACGACGAGCTGAAGTAAATTAGTAATGATTACTGTACAAGAAGATGATTACTAATTTACTGTAATCTTAAAGATTATTTTGGATATTTTGCGAATAGGATTCAACAATAGTTCGGAAAACTTATTGTGTTCTGTCACTGTGCGCAGCGTTACAGCATCAGACACACACAGCGAGCCGGTTCTCGATACCATGGGCATGTTTATAAACGTGTCTGTTACGTCGGGGGGGGGATTAAAAACCCGTGCAGACGTTAGTAACCGTTTGGCGGGAAAGTGTTTCGTTAAGCAGCGCGAGGTTGGGCACGCGCTCGGCTCGAGGCGCCGCGGTGCCTCTCCGTTACTGACGCGTTCGCTCAGCTGGAAACTGCCCAGAAGTGAGATCATTCTTAGGATAAACAAAGAAGCAACCACTCGGTGAATCCGTGTTTGCGCCATACCCAAGTTTTAAACGTACAATTAAGACGGACTCGGCTTTCTACGAAGTTAAATGTTAATTCTGGCTACGTAACATGGGTATTTTTTGTATGCGTTATTTGTATGCCATCATGGTATGCCTGTGTGTGTGTGTCAGTTTTGTCTCTGTCTACACAAGTTGCACATTTTCAAAGATGCAAACATTTCCGAGTTCTATATTTCGATCAAATCAAGGGCGAAGCTGTTGTTTTTTTTATAAAGCATTTTGACGTCGTATATCATAGATTCTGATGGTGTTTCGAGGTAGAGTTTGTGATACATGCATGCTTCTGCACCCAGTTGTTTAAAAGGTGAGTTAGAAGTGAATGAGATGATCTTTCTGTCTGTATTTATTGGCCAGATGCAGTGGACAGTGTTGCTGCTTCTCACTGTGCTTGAGCACTGCAAGAGAATGCAGGTTCAGTCTTCTCGGTCCGTGATGAGTTTGCATGTTCTCCCTGTGCTCGCATGAGTTTTCACCTGGTGCTCTGGTTTCCTCCTACGGTTCAAAGAGAGTCCGATATTAAAGTTGTTTTTGAACCTGCGAAATGCATCAATGCCTTGATAGAGGGATGTTCTGCCTTGTTACAGAGGCAATAGACTTCACGTATTGTTTCACGATGCTGGGCACTTATTCCACACTGAGGCATTTTCTGAGTTATTGAAATATGGCACATCGCTAGCCACCTGACTGAATTTTCCCATGGGGATTAATAAAGGATCCTTGTTATGTTTTTGTTATACAGGTTGAGTCACTGTTGACCTTAAGAGTCAGCTGGTTGTACCTCGTGTTTTTAGTAAACACAGTAAAGGAGGACAAGGAGTTCTTGAATCTTTAGCATGTTTGACATCTGAATATTTATTCAAATCAGCTTGCAGTGTTTCATAATCACTTTTACAGTGATGTACCCATTTACACAGCAAGGTATACTTACTGGTGTAATTCAAGGTAAATGATTTGATCGAAGCTACTTTAGCAGAAGCTGAGTGGGAGCTTTCAGATTGCAAGGTGAGGACTAGTGGCCACACTACCAACTTCTGCCTTTTTTTTTAAATATTTGCAGAGTTATTTGGTTATAACATATTAATACGCGACATAGCAATGATAAGGTGGGTTAAGTCTGAAGTTAAATTCGACTCGTAGCGAACAATTGCGTGGTTTTCTTGGTTAGGGAGGGTAGAGAAGTGGTTGACTTTAGTGTGCTTCTGCACATTTTAGAATTGCAAACACACGAAGGACATGCCAGCTCCCCATACCCTGACTTGGATTCGAACTTATGTTGAAGAAGCAGCTCAGAACTGTGAGACACCGGCTTTACCTGCTGCACCTGACATAACTTCACATACTGTGTAAAGAAAATGCTTTATAACCAAGGTTAAAAATATTTAAAAAAAAGTTGTAGAACTCTTGTCCTGATAGTGAAAACCTTAGACATGGTCATATGAAGACATCAGACAATCCTGAACTCTCAGGAGGGGTATTTCTCGAATTAGGAACCAACCCATAATGTAATATGACAGGAGAGTTTTCTTCATTGACTTGGCTGGCAGGACTGAGTGTCTCCACTCACAGAGCTGTCTGTGTTGACATGTCGTGTTCTCCTTGTTCCGCTTCCTCAAGACCATTGCATTGGTGACCAGATTCTCCGTACTCCCCGATGAATAGATTTGTTCAATGGTGTGTCACATCTGGGGGGCACGGTGGCGCAGTGGGTTGGACCAGGTCCTGCTTTCCGGTGGGTCTGGGGTTCGAGTCCCGCTTGGGGTGCCTTGCAGCGGACTGGCGTCCCGTCCTGGGTGTGTCCCCTCCCCCTCCGGCCTTACGCCCTGTGTTGCCGGGTAGGCTCCGGTTCCCCGCGACCCCCTATGGGACAAGCGGTTCAGATGGTGTGTGTGTGTGTGTGTGTGTGTGTGTGTGTCACATCTGGGGTTTACTGTTTTATTAAATCCATGCTACCTTTTCCTTCACTGACTGCGGCTTACCACAGCCCTTACTGCATAAAGATGGCTAGACATTCACTAAATTTGCGATGGTGTTTCACTTGGAGTTGTGGCCTGTGACATTGACACAGTGGCGCTAACTTGTAGCTAAGACTCTAATGATCAATATCTATATTACAGAATAGGCAGGGTATGAACAGATGAAAACATGTAAAGTAGTAGTATTGTACTGAGTACTGTAATAGCTGACTTGGTACTGTTTAGTTTTCTGCTCCCGTCTTCATCATGTCACATGCCGTATGTGGAGTGCTGCCCCCGGTCTTGTCATGATGTATTTCATCATCAGTGTTATTTTAAGGAATGTCCATTGTATGGAACAAGGGCAGTTTTCTTTCTTCTTTCCTGTTACTGTTAATTTAGCTGGCAATTTCTCCAAGGCCACAATGATTTACTTTTTTTTTTTTTTAAAGCTTTGCTATCAATTCAGGGTATGAAATTTGTTCAAGGGCATCATGGCAAGAGTGGATATTTGAACCTAGGATATGTTGCATGTAGTTTCAGGACCTTTTTAGGAAAATGCTTGTTCTGTTAGTTCTTAACTCACAACTAGGTTATATTAACTGATGTATTTGTCTGCGAAGTGAGTAATTTTCTTGGATGGCCCAGCACAATATTTTGAGTGATTCATTGTGAGTAGCATTTCTTTTGGGTAGCAAATATGGTAATTGCATTATGAAAGTTCTTAGTAATTGCTGATGAGATGCATGCTGACATTTGTTATATTTGTGTTTTGGGTAATGCTTTTCCCTGGCCTTTTTAAATTGGATAAGATGGGTGAAGGCTAAGTTTTGTTTACACTGTTCCGCAAGTGCTGACAAATTGCTGACCGGTACATTAGTCCCACTGACCTTCTCACCTGCAGGTAAACTTGAGTGTGCAAAATGAGATTTGAGCTATGTGCCTTACAGCTGTTCTTGCTTACCTAAGAATCACATTTACCTTCCTAATTTTTTGTGTGAATCCTGAATACTTCTTGTGGTGGGCTGCTGGGTGTTAATTTCACATTTAACTGGAGATGTGACAATACATTTACCATTCCTCTTGCTAGGTGCGATATTTCATTTGAGTCAGTGTGTTGCAGTTTTTCCATTTATAAAATCATTAGTTTTTTCAAATCTGTGTGGCTAAAATATGAAAGGAAACAATGTTCTGAAAAGGTGTTTATAGTCATTGGCTGTAGCTATTCAGTTTTCATCTTGCAATTCTGTTTTTAATAGTATTTGCTTTGTCTGTAATGATTTGGTCAAACTCTGATCCCCTTGTTGCTTTCTCTGAATTGATTTAAAGCTCCAAAGTGCATTATGTCCAACTATAAAATAGTGCAAAGATCATACTGTCTTAATGTTATAGTTTATGGTCAGTTATGTACTGCTTATCTCTTAGGAAACTTTTCTATTGTGCTGTGCTGACTAGATTAATATTGTCTATTAAGATATGCTTGATAGCATTTAAGTCTGCTTGGTTGAATGGATGTCCTATTCTTAAAATCGAAAAGTTTGCTTAATGTTTTTTTTGGGGGAATTTCACAGGGAAGTGGCATTTTATATAGAATTAATTTACCAATAATAAAACGCATACATTAACATAAGAAGATGGTGTGTCAGGACAAGGAATAAAGCATAAGAGCAAACTTCACATAATATCAGAATATCTGGCCTCAATATATGAGTCAAGTGCCTCCAGGTTACTGGTTACTTCATCCTTCAGTGAGCACTTTGAGTTCTGCCATGATGAGTGACTCAGCATGTGAAGATAAGGTTGATGGGTAGTAAAATGAACTGGAGAACTAATTGTGGAGGAAAGAAAGATGTCTGTGTAGTTCAGTTAGAGCAGTGTGATGGCCATGGTTATGAAAATAATTTGAAGTCTTAAATATTTGTTGCTGAACATGAAGAAAAAGCTCATGTAAATTGCTTAAACAAAGTTAACATATTCCCACTGTTTCATATTGTCTAGGGTTTTGACCCACCACATCAGAGTGATACAAGAACAGTTTACATAGCAAACCATTTCCCTCAGCATGGACACTATGTCCCCCAGAGGTTTGCAGACAACAGAATCATATCTTCAAAGGTAAATTATAAAAAATCAGCTTCTCTTCTGTGTTCAAACATATTGTAACCCTGTTTTAGGTTTTTGTTTCTTTTTAATTTTGTGTTTCATTTATATTTCTTTTCCCTTGTTTCTTTGCAGTACACAGTTTGGAATTTTGTTCCTAAAAATTTGTTTGAACAGTTCAGAAGAATAGCCAACTTTTATTTTCTTATAATTTTTCTTGTCCAGGTAAGTGCATTGCTGTATGTCATACATTGGTTTTGTCAATATGATGGTATTTAAAAGCCTTCAACAGGTATTAATTTTTACAAAATCTTTCTTAAACTCATGATGTAGAGTTCACCTAGTTCTGATCTAGTTCTGCCTGTTGTACACCTTAATATTTTGTCACACAAACTCTCAACTGAACCCATCACCTTGTTCTGTTTAGTTAATGATAGACACTCCTACTTCACCTGTGACAAGTGGACTTCCTTTATTCTTTGTCATCACAGTAACAGCTATTAAACAGGTAAGTCTACTGTATCCCTCTGCTTATATTTTTTTTCCCCCTTGTTTTAGTATAAATCTGGAACAAGAATTTCTGTTTTGGTAGAGCTGTAGCCATTAATGCGTTAAACAAAATATTACGTTCAAAACGTAATCCTTACAATTCAGATGAAGCCTTGCAGCAGTGTAATCTGCTTGAAAATCTCATGGTCGAGAGTGGGCATACAAAATCAAGAAACTAAAAGTTCTAGTGTCCCAAGTTTAATAGTCTTGGTTTTGTCTAGAATCGCACAACCTCACATTGTCCATTCCATTTTGGCAGGGTTACGAGGACTGGCTGCGGCACAAAGCTGACAACGAGGTGAACGGGGCGCCTGTGTTTGTAGTGCGCAGTGGAAGCCTGGTGCAGACCAGGTCGAAAAGTATCAGAGTAAGTGGCAAGTTAGAGTTCATGTGCTCATCATTAACTCGAAGGAAGTGGCTCTCGCAGATGGATGGAATGTTCTTATCCATCCTCGTCAGTCTCAGGACTGCATTTAATTTCTGTTCTTCTACATACGATCTCTCCGTTTTGGTACAGTTGAAACACTACAGGCTTTGTATTCATACCACAGTTTCCCAGAAACTTGTACCACAGTTTCAGATTTTTCTTTGAAGTGGAATTGCACTCAAAAATGGTGGTTTTATTTTACATTGTCAGGTTTTATATGCATCCCACAATTGCATGAGATGTGTACAGAGAAGTGTGTCTGGGTTCTTTTGAGAATGTTCACTAGTCACTGAGAACCATTAAGAATTATTGGAAGTTTGTGGATTAGGAATCAACAGTTAACCAGTTATCCATAAAAAATAAAACAAGCAGTTTAGCTTTAATTTTAATATTATTGCAATACCTGATCACTCCATAAACCCCAGCCTGAATACTGAACCCCTCTGCCTCTGGTTGTTTGCTTGTCCCATTCGCAAGGATTTTGGCTCTGGTGTAGTGGAATGAGCTTGCTTTGTCCCTCAGAACTTCTGCAACCCTCATCGTTCATGGCTGGTCTCCAAAACCACCTTTCTAGGGCTCACTTCTTACTTGATCTCCTGGTAGCTATGTAAATTAATGAACGAAATCAATCATGAATATCTTTATATTTGCTGTTTGAATGTTCCTTATAGGCAGACACTTGAGGGATGTGTACAATCAAATTGATTGTATCAAACAAACCTGCTGTATTGATTCTTGTCTACTTTGTTATACCTCAGTTTTCTGCCAAATGAATGCAAGTGTCTTGGAAAATTTCAGATGAACACTCCTGACTTCTAAGAATGGAATTGAAAAGATTAGCAGAAAAGACAAACATTGTTCTAGTAGTTCATTTAGGATATTGCTGTACAAATTTCCACATGCTAGCAGCTCCCTGACACTTGTCTACATCTGCTAAAGGTATTGAGGGAACTAAGGGTGTTTTTGAAAGGCCTGGACACCTGCATTTTGTTGCATCCTAGTGATGATTCCCCCCCCCCCCCCCCCCTTCTAAAATCTTTTTTACATTATTTAGCTCACTCTTTTCTCCAAAGTGACCTACAGTGTTAAGCTACTCGGTTGTTTACATTTCTTATAGGTTCTCCAACTGGAGGTGAGATTGAAACCTGTGAACTTTGGGTCAAAGGCAGCAGCTGTAACTGCTATGCCACCAGCTTCCCCCTATTTTGTTTATCTTATTTGTTTGCAAAAGAACAGTCTTATTTCATTGTCTTTCAAGAGGTTTTAAATGTCTGCATATACTTTCTATGAAAGTGTGTGTTTTTTTTTTTTTTTTTGTTTTTTTTATCTTAAGGCTGTTTGTATCATTTGGTTTATTTGCATTGTTTATGCAAAATTTGTGTGAAAGGTTGCCAAACACATAAGGATACAAATTAACTCCAATCCTTCAGACTGGTGTAGAATCAGTGGCTTTACTTTTATACCAGCGGAAGGTGTATTCTCTGCTGCTTAGCTATGAACAGGCTGTGCGTCCACTTTGTGAATACATGAGTTCTGAAAATGCTTTGTTCTAAGTGTGTTTGCGTTTCAAACCAGTTTGGCTGCTTTGTCTTTGTCGTTATCTGCAACATGGCCTAGGAAAGATTATTATTATTATTATTATTTATTTATTTTTTTTGGATACTTTGTTACGTAATAAGCCTGCAATAGCCCATGACCTCTGTTTATTTTAGACAGCATGGCATTTGTTTTCATAACTGCAGCTATGATGGAACTGGAGTTTTGCATGCTTATGATTTTATGAAGTTTAATTTCTTTCATATTAGTTGTTCATGTTGTGTGTTTTAGTAGTTTAGCTTTTCAATTTTTAATAAAGAACAATTCATGAAGTTGTCTTACCACCTCTCAACCACTTTTATTTACTGTTCCAACCTTATTGTGAACACACCGTGTGCTTTAGACTCTACAGGATGTCACATTGATTTCATAACCAAAACAAGTAGCCTAACATTGTGCACAACTTAGTATTTAAAATTAGGCTTACAAGTAAAAGAATATACAGAACACACAAGAACACCTGTAGTTAATTTATGCATTCTGCAGAAGGAAATTATCAGGTGTTATGGGGTTGTCAATGAATGCTTGTTTTAGAATTCACTATAGGTGTGCATTTAAAATCTGTGGGGCTTATATCCCTTTTTTTGGTATGGCTACAGAGTTTTAAACTGGCTAATAATAGCTAAAAGATATCGGGAAAATATTACCCCTTTGTAGTTTTAGTCCTCAAAACTATTGGTGTTATGAAAAAGTATTGACAACAGCAACTGAAAATCATAACAGGCTACAAATTATACTTCTGACAGTGATCCCTGCTCCATGGAAAAAAAGAAAAACACTGTAGGAAAGCCTGTTTGACTTCCTTTTGACAACAAAAATGTGCTGTTTAGGGTGTATAATCCTATCACGGTTAATCCAGATCACTAGCAGTATAAGAACCTTTTGAATTTGCGATGGATTACCCATTTAATAAGGATCCAGAATTTGTTTTTATCCTCAGAATACAACGTTGTTATTTGTACCCTTACTGGCTAAGTACCAAAAAATTTCCTATACTCATTCCCACATGCCCCACTGGGCTACATGTATTGGATGTGAGGGTGAAATCATTGTCATTGAAATATACAGCCAAGAAACTTAAGGTGATAAGGTTTCAAACTCTGCTTGAATTTAATCTTTACAGGCCTGCTGAAATGTTGTGCCATGTTTGTTGACTCTGAAGCCAATAAATTTGAGCATAGTACTACTGTCTGTATGAAGTTCCAACTAAAATATCTCTTGCCTCATGTACGAAAGTGCAGAAACGTCATTGAATGACAGGAATATGCCACTTTAATGTGGAGACTTGTTCATACCCCTGCAAAGGCAAGAACGTACTCTTTGTGCATATATGTAAAATAATGAAGAAAACTTAAGTATCACGCTTATATGCTTGTCTCCAGGTTGGGGATATCGTCAGAGTAGCCAAAGATGAGACTTTCCCTGCAGACTTGGTGCTTTTATCATCTGACAGAATATCGGGGACATGTCACATCACCACTGCTAGTCTGGATGGAGAGACAAATCTAAAGGTTGGTGCTTCAGTCTCTTCCGGTCTTTTGCTGTTTACTTTCTGAGAGGATCAGAAAATGCTTTTCATGGCCTGTGATCACTCAGTTCAGTACTGGTTTTAAAATGAAATAAAGTGGATGTTGTACTTTGCCAGTGGTTTTCATTGCAATTATCTTCAGGGTGTCAAACTTGGGTAGAAGCTTTCTTTTAACAAAGTGATGCAGATGGGGAGGACTGTTAGTGGTCATTTTGTCTAATGAACACTATTGTTAATACCCTTTACTCTTTTTCTCTATGCTGAACCTGTAAAAAGTCTTCTTTTCCTGGGCCTTCTCTTCCATCAGACTCACTGTGCTGTCCCAGAAACAGCTGTGTGCCAGACAGCATCTAAGCTGGAGGGCCTGCAGGCTATGGTGGAATGTCAGCAGCCTGAAGCTGACCTTTACAGGTATATGAGCTGTAATTGCATAGTCTGTTGGCTAGGCCAAAGACTGCCTTCGTTTTCTGATTAAGGTTTGTGTTCGATGTGTGTCCCAACAAGACTGACTGGTTTGTTTCTCAGTGCTTTTTCTTTGTTTGTATTAGCTTAAGTCCAAGGTTTCTTTTCTTAGGTTTGTTGGCCGACTGACTGTGAAACAAAATGAAGAAGAAATAGTAAGGTAAGAGTCTTATCCTTTAATATTGGTTAATAACATGCGACATTGACTGGTTCAATAATGGTTATAACAATCATATTATTTAGAGATGAGATTGGTAGCTCTGGTGGGGTTTTTTTGTTTTTTGGGAATCGCCTTTTTGCTAAACTTGGCCAATTCTCACTATCTGCTTTTTGACTCGGGCACTTGGATTGGTAAGGAAATGTTTACATCCAAAATGCCAGAATCCTCAATCACCCGAACATCAAAAGTGATTATTTCGTGTGCACTTATGCCAGTCTGGAAAGGTTTTTCAGCAGGGATCGTTTTTGAAATGGCGCTCATATAAGGTATGAGTAATGCTTTTGACAAGATAATGTTGTTCTTCAACTGCTTTTAGACCTCTAGGACCAGAAAACCTCCTCCTTCGTGGAGCAAGACTTAAAAACACCAGAGAAATTTTTGGTAAAGTTACACCTCCTCTCCCCACAAAAAATTCTATTCGTCCTTAAAATATTTGTTTAAACAGTAATTTACCGTGCACCAGTATATTAATTTCCAATATTAACCATCAGTGTCTAATGCTGGAGATCTGTAACATTGAACATAGCTACCCCTGAAATGCTTGCTGAAGTTCTGAATACTGAAAGTCATTTTCAGACCCATTTGACTGATTTCTTGTTCTTTTCAGGTGTGGCGGTTTACACAGGGATGGAAACGAAGATGGCCTTGAACTACAAAAGCAAATCTCAGAAACGTTCAGCAGTAGAGAAGTTAGTGTGATGAGATTTTCCAGTATTTGCTGCATAAAGGATTTTCAGCTGTCCTTTGTTTCATAACTCCCATGTAAACGTGTTACAGGTCCATGAATACATTTCTGATAATCTACCTTGGCATTCTGCTCTTGGAGGCCACACTTAGTACTATCCTGAAGTATGCCTGGCAGGCTAACAGCCAGTGGGATGAGCCATTTTACAACAGGAAGACAGAGCAGGAAAAAAACAGCAGCCAGGTATGTCCCTAGGCAAGTTTTCAGTGTGCAGAGGTGTAAAATATGCGTTTGTGTTAATTACCTTTATTCAGTAACTTGCAGGTCTTTTCTTTCCCTCCATTCAGATCCTGAAATTCATCTCGGATTTTCTGGCCTTCCTGGTCCTATATAATTTTATTATTCCAATTTCTCTTTATGTGACTGTGGAAATGCAAAAATTTCTTGGGTCGTTTTTCATTGGCTGGGACTTGGATCTCTACCATGAAGAGAGCAATGAAAAAGCTCAAGTCAACACATCGGACCTGAACGAGGAGCTTGGTCAGGTGTGTGTCTTTTTTCTTTTTTGCATATGTACATGTATGTGTTGTAGTGTTTTATTACAGGGTAGGTAAAGGTGGTACTTAATTAATCCCTGCACAGAAATTCATCCAGACAGCAGTACAACATGCACATTTACAACCAACAAAATACCAATAATAAATAACAAAATCGAGTCTTACATTTACCGTTAAAAAGCTTTAACCTAAACCCTAAGGTCATAGGACATGTTGTGACAGTAGAATGAATGAAGCTTTATTAATCCCAGAGGGAAATTCTGTTTGGTTGCAGCAGCGTACAGCGTAAGTACATGCAAAAATGCATGCGGACGTACATTGCAAAGAGAGGTAAATTTATATGTTTTATAGCATTATTATGACACATCGTTGTATCAGTTTTATTCAGAGCATATGGCAGGTTTTCTGTTTTACTTGTGAAAAAGGGTGCTTATCTGTCTCAGTAAATATCCAGCTTTAATGTTTATTTCTAAAACTCACAATTCAAATAATGCGGTCTAATATTGTGTGATACAGTATGTTGTAATATTAATATATTTGTGGCTGACTGAGATGTTCCTCTGTAGGTGGAGTATGTTCTCACTGACAAAACTGGTACCCTGACGGAAAACGAGATGCAGTTCCGCGAGTGTTCTATCAACGGCATAAAATACCAAGAGATCAACGGCAGACTGGTTCCGGAAGGCATGACCGATGATTTGCTTGGAGAATCTTCACCTCACTTGGTATTTCTCATTCCGTCTTCAAAGACTTCAGTTCATTGAATGATGTGATGGGTGGAAACATAAGGGGAGGGGGGAAAGCAGCAACTTCACTCACAGCAGGTTTTTGGAACCCTGTTGAGATTAGCTTTTCCTCACTGCTACCTGGAACGTGTGAAAGATTATCCTACGTTTGTCTTGCTTTAGTAACTCTCTGTTTTCATGTCCACCTTTGGCCTTGCAGAGCAGTGAGGAGGAGCTGTTCCTGAAAGCCGTCTCTCTGTGTCACACAGTGCAGATCAGCTATGATCAAACAGACGGCCTGGGGAAGTCATTCCCACAAGCCAATGGTTCCTCACCGCATATGGAGTACTATGCCTCTTCACCAGATGAGAAGGCTTTAGTAGAAGCTACAAAAAGGTGAGAACAGTGGTTCTCTAGGTCACAGTCAACTGCGTGTCTTTGTTACAGTTTGAACTTAATTTTAGGAAACTGCAGAGCCAGTGGAAACAACACAAAGTGTGATTACATCTGGCAACCTGTACGGTACTTAAATGAAGTGATTTCGACAGTGGTGAAAAACGACAATCCAGAATTGTCCTGCATCTCTAGGAATGCCTGCAGAAGTCGTAAGAAGACATTTTAGCTAGTTTCCTGACGAAAGTTTTTAAATCCCTCAAAAAAAAAAAAAAAAACTAGTTTCCAGTAATTGTACTCAAACTTCTGACAGGTGCTATATATGCTAAGTTGCAGAAAGTGCTACAATTAAGGTGGTTGTCATGAGACAGCTAGGCTTCTTGTCTGAGAACCACTTGGTTTAGGTTGTGTTGTACATCAGACATTTGATTACTATGATAACAAAAGGGACGCTTCTCTGTTCATGCAGGAGCAAAATTTCAAGCTCATTCACAGAATCTTAACTCACTTCACTGCATTTTGACAGGACATTCCCAGGGAAGTTTCAGCTGTGTTTTAATTGCATAGTCTCTCCAGGCACTTGGAAATATTTATCTTGTGAATATAAGATAAGGATTTATTGGATTGAGGGGCACGGTGGCACAGCAGGTTTGGCCAGTTCCTCTGTGTGGCGGGTCTGAGGTTCGACAAGCCCTGCTTGGGGTACCTTGCGGCGGACTGGCATCCTGTCCAGGGTGTGTCCCCTCCCTCTTTGGCCTTGCGCCCTGTGTTGCCGGGTAGACTTCGGGTTGCCGTGACCCCGCTCGGGACAAACGGTTGTAGGCGGTTGATTGGTTTACTGGATTGGGGTTCACTCAACCATTTGAAAGACCTTTAACAAAAAGTTTGATTTATGTTCATATATATTTTTGTTAAACAGAACCCAAATTCATTTTGATGAAATGATATATGTAGGTGCGGTGGCGCAGTGGGTTGGACCGCAGTCCTGCTCTCCGGTGGGTCTGGGGTTCGAGTCCCGCTTGGGGTGCCTTGCGATGGACTGGCGTCCCATCCTGGGTGTGTCCCCTCCCCCTCCGGCCTTACGCCCTGTGTTACCGGGTAGGCTCCGGTTCCCCGTGACCCCATGTGGGACGAGCGGTTCTGAATATGTGTGTGTGTGTGTGTGTGTGTGTGTGTGTGATATATGTAGACTAATTGGTCTTATATTCTTGGCAAAGAAGTATATTTTATTGTTTTGGTTTCCACCGGAAGTTCCTCTGTAAATACGTGACTGAAGTATTTAAATGTCTTCCACTTGGAAAAATAACATTTGAGCTGCATCACAATTCTAAGGAATTTTTGGAATGTCTGGACAGCTTTCTGGAACTTATTAGAAAGAGCTGCTTGATACCTGATATATATTTGTATCCTTTTGACCTTGAGCCTTTGCTCTATACACGTGGACGTATTTGCAGTTTCTTCATGTACTGTCTCTACCTGTATGTTGCCATGACCCTGTGCCGTTAGTAAAACTGATGAGAGAAAGAAAAAATAAATTAAAAGACTTTTGTGTTAGAGGCGGGTGAGGTGGCATGGCAGGTTGGCCGGGTCATGCTCTCTGGCAAGTCTGGGGTTCGAGCCCTGCTTGGGGTGCCTTGCGGCGGACTGGCGTCCCTTCCTGGGTGTCCCCTCTCTCTTCGGCCTTGCGCCCCGTGTTGTTGGGTTAGGCTCTGGTTCGCCGTGACGCTGCTTGGGACAAGCAGTTGGTGTATGTGTTGTGTTGTGTTACTGCATATTGTAGTAGTAGCTATATACTGTCAGATGTTGAAACATAGTTAAAACTGTTGAATTTGCATTTTCTATTAGCTTGTATTACTTCAATTTTACCCCATTCTCAGATGAAGGTAAATATTTGAAAATGTTATTTCTGACTTGCTAAGTCTGAATACTCCATTTTTTTTTATTGTTTTTACAACAGAATGGGAGTAACCTTTACAGGGATCAAAGGGGAAAATATGGAAATTAAAACATTTGGAAGACTGGAAAAGTAAGTGTGACTGCCCCCCCTTCCAATTTTCCCATAAATTGAAAGCTGTAATCGGCTTTGAAATGAATGCTGGAGTTTATAAATGCTGTAACTGTGCAACTGTCTAGGACTTGGTACATAGTTTCTTTAGCAGCTCTTTAAATTTTCCAGGTGAAGGCCGATAATGTTGTCTCTTTGCAGGTATAAATTACTTCACGTTTTAGAATTTGATGCAAACAGGAGAAGAATGAGTGTGCTGCTGCAGGCACCTTCAGGTACGTTGCTTTTTTAATGTACCTTTTGCTCGGGATGTGATAATGATGTCTCTGCATTTCTCAGTTGTTTATGTTTCTTCAGGAGTGAAGTTACTCTTCACCAAAGGAGCAGAATCATCCATTCTTCCTTACGCCATCAGTGGCTCGATAGAAAAGACAAAACTCCATGTGGATGAATTTGCAATGGTAATGAATTACAGGAAACAGTAAAAGATTAGGTACAGCTTACCCATGCAACTTGGAGACAGTGCTCATGAGCATGCGTTTTCATTTCTCTGGACAAAAGGTTATTTATTTGTGATGAATATAACATGCACACGACAAAATGTTGGGAATGTCACATGCTTTCACACACAGTTACCCAGAATGGGCCCCATTTTCAGTACACCATTCCGCACATAACGGGGTAATGTTCCATGAAAGACTTGC
Organism: Scleropages formosus; assembly: GCF_900964775.1. Taxonomy (NCBI): domain Eukaryota; kingdom Metazoa; phylum Chordata; class Actinopteri; order Osteoglossiformes; family Osteoglossidae; genus Scleropages; species Scleropages formosus. The sequence continues at coordinate 24,020,713 of NC_041813.1, forward strand.
TTTAGGCAAATTCTAAATTTAAGGGAATCAAATTAACATTACTTATGAAAAAAGCAGGTACTTGCACTAAAAATGTCACCTTAGTTTCATTAAAATATGAAAATAAGCCTTTTTTTATGTATGACAATTCCCCAAACGTATATTATACTTGTAGCATCATTTCTACCTTATATATGTAAATCTTAAGTTTTTTTAATTTATGTATTTATGGTAATTATCAATAATCAGTTATCCAGTGCAGTATCACAGATCTCAGGAGTTTATTCAGGAGGCATAGGGTGTGACAGGACATGCCCTGGATAGATGACATTTTGGTAATTTGCTGAATAGATGTTTATCATCTAAAGAAATGAAGTTCAGTCTGTCTCGCTGTGCAAAACTCAGAAGTGTTGTGCAGTGTTAATAGCAAATGTTTGACATTAAATGACCTTCATTTGATAGATTTTTGATTATGATGCTGAAAAGTTTTAACGCAGTTTGTTTATATGATTGATTAACTTCCATTAACCACTATAAATTAACATTAAGTGAGCATGAGACAGTAGAGCGGGTAGAGCCATTGCCTTGCACTCAAAGGACCCAGTTTTAAGTTTCACCAATTGCTGTGTTGTCCTTTGCCTGAATTGACCCTAGTATGAAAAACTCTGTTCTTTAAATGGGCAAATCATTAAGTAGGTGAATATTTTAAGTTGCTTTGGAGAAAAGCTCCAACTAAATTCGTTCTGAATATACTATTTTAGTTGATACTAAATTTACCTTAATTGATAGTTGTCATTGGTTGGTGCTGTTGGCGTGATAGAGAGGGAGTATACGCAGTTCTGTTGTAGAGCATGTTTCCAGTGTTGTCTGGCGTAAATTTGACTCCTCCGTTTCCATCACAGAAAGGCCTAAGGACCCTGGTAGTGGCCTGCAGGCGCTTCAGCTCAGAGGAGTATGAGGAGGTGGACCGTCGCCTCCATGAGGCACGCACAGCCCTGCAGCACCGTGACGAGCGACTGGCCGAGGCGTTCGACTTCATTGAGAGGGACCTTGAGCTACTGGGTGCCACTGGTGTAGAGGACAAGTATGATTGAGTGGGTCGGATGCAAGTTGGTGTAACAGCAGCGTTTTTTTATGAACATGCCCTTAGGCATAAAGAAGAATCTGTTACTTAATTTAGGTTTTCTTTTCATAACATGCAGCGAAAATTAGGAAGTGCTGCAGATACTTTGAGGTGACAGCATTAATCTTGTTTGGAATGTTCAAGCAGGAAAGTGCCATGCAATATCAAGATTCCAATGTGTCTTATCCGTCAGTACAGTGGGAAAACTCAGAACAAATTCCTCTGTTGTGAAGTTTACATCTGCTTAAATAACCTTGTGGCATCTTTATGTTAATTGTTCTGTGCTTTTTGGTTGAACCAATAAGTCATTTTCTTTAAGTGGCTACAGGAGTTGCTGCTTTCTTCTGAATAACGCATAATGCATGGCAGGAAAGTTTTTTTTTTTTTTTTTTTTTTTTTTTTTTTTTAATAGTTTTGCTTTATAATGAGTTTGTACAAAAACGTGAAGTTGAGGCTCAATAGGGATTAACTCTGGAGACTATGCAGTGGGTTTCCATTAGCATCTGAAGTTGTTTTGCAGTGACAAAGTTGTCCACAAGCCCAATCTGCCTATGCTCTATTTGTTTCACATACCTTGGGTAGTTATTGATTAGATTCAGAGAGTCAATAGTGCCTTCTTCCAGGAAGCCTGAATAACTTTTTCTTGTCTGTTTGCAAACCTGCATATTGTGCAGAAGAGAATTTTCTGTTTTATTGTTTAAATAATATTGTTTTTCCACAAACTGCTTGGAGGGAATAAAACAAGCTGGTTTTAGTTTTACACGTAACCTTGGTGTAAACCACAAGAGCTCTTAGCTAATTAATTTTTTAAGAGTGGTGCAAGTACTTTGCATTTATTGGTGACTGTGACGATTGTTTGTTTTTCTGTCCTGCATGTTTGTTTGGATGAGGACTTGTGAATGAGTTGTGACCCCTCTTCACAGGCTGCAGGAGAAGGTCCAAGAGACAATTGAGGCCCTGTGTCTGGCAGGCATCAAAGTGTGGGTGCTGACTGGAGATAAGCAGGAGACAGCAGTCAGCGTCAGCCTCAGCTGTGGCCACTTCCACAGGACCATGAACATTCTGGAGCTCGTCCAGCAGAAGTCGGATAGCGAGTGCACGGATCAGCTTAGGAAGCTGGCTAGGAGGTAAGTTCTTTGATACTGTGCTCTTCTATTCAAAGATCACTTGCGCTAGGATTTTCAGTAATGCGGGTCATTTAGCCTGTTCATCTGTTATTGCGATGTTGAATTAAGCAACATACCAAAAACTGTTAGTGTTGCATTACTGGTAGTGCACAGACAGCTGTAAACAAAAATTCTGTGTATATAATGCTTGATACAGAAAATATTTTAGAAGTAAATAAACTTATGCATTTTTAAATTTTTCTGTGTAGTTTCATTCAAGTTTTTTAAAATAATGTATCATACATGAGGTGTTACTCGATTCCATATATGGGCATCTTGTAGTTTCTGATGATGATTCTGGTACAGTTGAACTTCCTTTCTTTTTGTGTTGACTATTTCCAGAGTTTCATAGTGAGTGTTCTGCAGCAGTAAATACTATAATGTGCTTCTGCAGGGGTGTTGCTAGACTTATTTTGGTGAGGCTTAAGGACTGTGCTACCTTTACGATTACATATTTACATTGATTCATTTAGATGTTTTTTCTCCAAAGCAGCTTATAATGGTTTATGTACTATCAGCTGACACCTTTTCATTCAAGGTGACTTTGAATGCTCTATAGCCTACAGTGCATTAACCTATAGTTGACAGTTCATCTATCCGCAGAAGTGACACCCGGTCACATAAAATTTAGAGTCACTAACTCACTTGAAATGCATGTCTTTGAACTGTGGGATGAAACTGGAGCACCTGAAGGAAACCCATGCAAACAAGGGGAAAGCATGCAAACTCCACACAGGCTGAGCAGAGATCAGGGGAGGAATTATGGAGAGCTTTTATAATTTGCTCATCTTCCCTTTAATGCTGAGGTTTATGGGCTATTGAGTACAAGTTAATTGTGTGTTCGTGTCCCACCTGTTTCTCTGCAGGATCAGAGAGGATCATGTGATCCAGCATGGCCTGGTGGTGGATGGAGTCAGCCTGTCCCTGGCCCTTAGGGGGCAGGAGAAGCTCTTCATGGAGGTGTGCAAGAGTTGCACAGCTGTGCTGTGCTGCCGCATGGCACCACTCCAGAAGGCCAAGGTATGGTACTGTGTGTGCGCGTGCATGTGTCTTAGGGCTGCCATGAACTGTCAGCTGAGTTTATGGTCTGGTGACTTGGCAGGTGGTGCGACTGTTGAAGACATCCCCAGAGAAGCCAATTACATTAGCGGTTGGAGATGGAGCTAATGATGTTAGCATGATTCAAGAGGCTCATGTTGGTATAGGTAAATGCAAAGGCTTAATTGCTGATGGCTTTTGAGATATAACTGTTTTTTGTCATAAATGCTCAAATGCCTTTTACATTTATTAATTTGGCAGATACTTTCCTCCCTCCGTTTGCATCCTTAGATATAGCAGCTAAGATAGTTGATCATAACTGCTTGGCTGTCTTATACATATAAATGTAATCTCTTTCCAGGTATCATGGGCAAGGAGGGAAGACAAGCAGTCGGAAACAGTGACTATGCAATTGCAAGGTTTAAATTCCTTGCCAAGTTGCTGCTTGTTCACGGCCACTGCTACTACATTAGAATAGCAACCCTAGTACAGTATTTTTTCTACAAGGTAAGTTGCAGAAACATTCTCAACATTTCTTAAAAATATTTGAATGCAAAATTATTGAATTATGATTTTAAAATATCCCCTTTTTTTTTTTTAATAGAATGTTTGCTTCATCACACCACAATTTTTATACCAGTTCTTCTGTCTTTTTTCGCAACAAGTAAGTGGCATTACGTGTTTTGTTATGTACGGCTATTAAACGGTTTAGTTGGAAAAAGTATATACTGTATCAATTTTAGCAATTACTCAAAAGGAAAATTTCACACTACATTTAGAGATGACTTATAGATATTGCAGATTCAAGACCTTTTGTATGACATTACTTGGATGATTAAATTTGAAACCCGAAAGATCATTATAAAATCCCTAAATAAAAACTTATGTACAGTATATTATACATACAATATAGTATAGAATCTGTGCTGGTACTAAGAGGTTAGGGAGTTTTTTAATGAAAATATAGCACTATGTTAATGTCACCTTAAAAATGCTGTATTGTATGACTGTAAAAGCAGACAGTAAGATGCATGTTGAAGTGCCCCTTTCGTGCTCTCAGACGCTGTACGACAGTGTGTACCTGACGCTGTACAACATCTGCTTCACATCTCTGCCCATCCTCGTGTACAGCCTGTTTGAGCAGCTGGTGCAGCCACACGTGCTGCAGAGTAAGCCTGCGCTCTACAGGTAGGTCACGGATCAGGCTACACTCTTACATAGACTTGGAACAGATCATCACTCACTAGAATGATATACAGTCACCCAATGCTTAGGGAACTTGACTGCATTTAAAAGATTTCAGTTTGTGGCATGTTCCGCTGCAGTTCTACAGGATGTTTCTGTCTTGCTAACTTCCAAGTAACAAACATTTTGCCGTTATGCACTTTTTTGAGAAGTATTTAGTGTCTGTTTTTTCATAAATAGTAGGGCGTACCAATATGCATCGCACACTGAAATTTACATAACATTTATTCTTTTGCGACACGCATTCCTCCAAAGCAAAGTGTAACTCAAAGTAAGCAAAAGTGAATTTCACCTACAGGCAGATACAGGCATGTGATTTTCAAAGCACAGCTACCTTGTTGAAAAGCCACCATTTTTGCCAGTACACATGGCACAAGTAGCTGTGTGTAGAATTGTAACGGAATAAGACTGTAGAATGGATGCTGAGCCCCTGGTCCACTTTGTGTCGCATTCAACTAGTCAACTTTTCCATTGACGCATTGTGACTTCACGAATTCAATGCGAACAGTGGTTTAACACTTGCATGCTGCAACGGCGTAACTGTTCAAACAAACATTGCTTTAGAGACATCAGTAAAAACTCCCTGCTGTCCATGAAGACATTCCTCTGCTGGACACTGATGGGATTCGGCCACGCGTTTTTCTTTTTCTTTGGCTGCTACCTGCTGATGCACGAGGACACCTCTCTAATGGGAAATGGACAGGTGAGGGTGTTTTGCAATATATGCTATTACTATTAAAGAGTAAAGTGCATCGGACAATACGGCTTAGTTTTCAGCGAGTGTACTTGGGGTTGCGTACCTGCACATTTATTTTTGTCGGTGGGTTCTTACTGTGTTGTCTTAAATGTAGGAAATGCTTTGCATCACACATCTTAAATCTCTCTTCTTACACTTCTTTCTATCTGTCCTTTTGCATCTTTTTTCTCTTCATGCTGCTTATGCCTGCAGATTTTGAAAGCTAACAGACTGGTAAGAGTTGACAGGGTAATAGCAGAGGCATATGGGTTTCTTTTCTCCCCCATTTTCCTCACCCATCCTCTGTAAAATCTCATGCCAGTCTAGCACATGACAAAATGTTGATGGATCTGGTGGCAGGATTGTGTATCATAAGCATTAGAAATGTAATTCATCATCAATGATGATTCTTTGCTGCAGTTTGTGTGCATTTTTTTTTTTTTCTTTTAGATGTTTGGAAACTGGACATTTGGCACTTTGGTATTCACAGTTATGGTCATTACTGTTACATTAAAGGTAAGTACAGTTTGATTTAGTTTGTCCTGCAAAAAGTTAAAATGTATCTCTTGATTTATATACGTATGTATGCATTGATAATTACTCGATCTGGTTTTGCATGGATAACTTGTATTTATGCGATTGTCATTTTATTGTTACGCACAATATTTGTTAGTTTGTAAGTTTGACATTCTAGCTGTTGTCCCCAGTTGGCCCTGGAGACACACTTCTGGACATGGATGAATCATTTTGTCACATGGGGCTCCATTGCTTTTTACTTCATCTTCTCATTTTTCTACGGAGGAATTCTCTGGTAAGATGTGGCTTATTTTTGGATTAGAAATTCAGGTTCTGTTTGTCAAGTATCATAATGCCTTTAAATTTTTCAGAATCTTCGTTCATTAAAACTACAGTGCTGTTCAAAAGTCTTAGACACTTAGATGTTTCAAAAACATTTGTTTTAGACAGTTATTTAATGTCTTCTGCATTAGTGTCAGTGGGAAAGAGCATATTTTAGGTTTCCAAGCATTCCTTTTTGCGAAAGTTACAGTAAGGGTTTTGTATGTCATTAAAGTACATACATCCACACACACAGTCTGAAACCCCTTATCCCAAGCGGGGTTGCGGTGAACCGGAGCCTCACCCAGCAACACAGGGTGCAAGGCTGGAGGCAGGATGGGACGCGAGTCCATCGCAATGCGTTCCAAGCAGGTCTCGAACCCCAGACCTGCCAGAGAGTGGGACACGGCCAAACCCGCTGCGCAAAAAGGTTGTTGACGATGGATGGTTACTAAGCTTTGTAGGAAGTTTATTAATAAAGAGCACTATTTTCGGAAGCATTCTCACTTTACAGCTCCCCCCCACCCAAGTGCCTAAAACTTTTGCACTGTACTGTATGTCAGTTTTAATGTCACTTATATGCTGGCTGCTGATGATAGAGATTTTACACTATACATTTTCATACTAATATTTTTATTGGATTTTTTTTCTCTAAAATTTCTGTTTGTTGAGGAGTGAAAGTTATCGGTATTTCCATTTCCAGCTGTTAGATGGCTAAAACGGTATAGGAGTTTGGGACCACTTTCATTCAACTCCCTTCTACAGTGTTGACAGCTTGTGCTTGATATGTCTGTGATGAATGACAATTTAACAAACATTGAACAATGTTTATGGGATGAATCGGTCAACAGCCAGCAGTGAACAGGAGTTTGTGGATACTATATTTTCAGTTATTTTAATATTAATATAGTCCAAGCTTCATATAAATGTTAAAATAAGTCAGTTTTAATATAGCTTTTTGCAAGACTTATACAGTACCTAACCTAAAAATATTTCAAGGGATTTTTGTCACTCAAAGGATGTTTACTTGTTTGTTGAATAGCTGGTAAAATTTTGTCATTTAAAACAAATTTTATGTTTGAAATCTTAAGAGGTTTTCTTTTTAAATTAAAGCTTATTTTCATGTTTTTACAGAACTGAATCAGCAAATAATTTGATACATCTGTATTAAGGTTTAATTGATGGTGGATTTGTGGTTAAACAGATTTTTGAATTTACGAACAGATTGAGTTATGAACAGACAATTCCAGTTATTTCTAAGTTGAAGAACTAGTGTATTGTGACAAGGTCAAAAGCCATGAATGCTGTAGTGTCCAGTGCTTGCCTTTGTCATCTTTAACTGTGATATGAGAATATGGAATGTTCCTTTCATTCGGAATTGAGAGTGTTGTATCCTCTTTCCCTCAGGCCCTTCCTTCACACCCAGGACATGTACTGTGTCTTCGTCGAGTTGCTTTCCAGTGGCTCTGTGTGGTTTGCAATAATCGTCATCGTCATCAGTTGCCTGGTCCCGGATATCATCAAAAAGGTTTTCTACAGGCACCTCTGGCCCACCAGCACTCAGATGTCACAGGCAAGTTCTGGCTGCATTGACCTCACAAGCTGACAGCCCTGCTGCAGAGACATAGCAGCACATAATATACTGCAGCAGTTGTGTTGTGACCAGACTGCTGTAGCTCTGTGTCTTGGGAGGGGTGCTGCAGTTTTATTTAACCACAATATATCTGTAATATGTGGGTGTGGTTTATTAAAGTCAACATTCATACCCTCTTTGAGGGAAAAGTACCTAGTACATAACTAGAATATTTTACAGTCAATTCCTAACTTTAACTACTAATTTTTTTAATTTTTATACTGATCATCTTTTCTCTGAAAACTTAAGTATTGTTTTCACCTAATTAGACATCAAAGTCTCTCCTCAGTGTCCCTCTAAGTTCTGGGACAGACGCAAACAAACGCGGCCGAATGCCCCAGGAGTACTATTAGTGCAGAAAAAATGTGGAGTAAGTTTGTTTTGCTGCAATGTATTGGAAAATAGTTGTCTATACATGTCTGTTGTGAGTTTGGCATTTGTGAAATAATTTAAATGTCTTGGGTAGTTTTTCTCCAATAGTTTTATTGTCTTAGGTTTAGCTGCATCATTTGGAGGATTACTTGACATTCTTTAGCTTAAGACTGTAATTGACATGATATAATAGTCTTATGGCAAAGACAGCAGTGTCTGTAAATATTCCTTTGTGTATCTGACTTATGTAATATAGAGACATTAGTTGTGGTAATTCTGGGGAGTGTCCCCCCTCTCTTTTCTGGGGACTGTTTGTGATAATGTCTTGGAAAATTTAAACATCTTGGGTAGTACACTGTTAGTACACTGGCTTCGATGTGGTGTAATGACCTCCCGCTCTCTCTCAGAACTGCTGAATCTCTGTCGACATTTAAAAAGGGTCTTAAAGCTCACCTCTTCCAGACTGATGTCTCCCATGAGCTCTAAAGTTTATGTAATGTGTAAATGTTCATGCTCTGTTGTTTTGCGATAACTGTTTAACAACAGATAAACCTTCATTCAGCTACTTTTGTAAAGTCATTGTTTTAAAAAAAAAAAAAAAAAAAAAAAGGAATGTGATTAGGAATCATAGATATTAGCATAAACCTTTATGTACTAATATGCTGTACTAGTGTGTTATACATTGCTTCATATGGTGGAAAGTAACAAACTAACGGTACTTTAGAATCATGTGTCTGCATCCGAGTCTCTGTCTGCTAATGCACACGTTGTATTTTCTATGAGATGTATGTCTCTTTGGAGATAATTTATATTTATTCATTTAGCAAACACTCTACTCAGAAGATAGTTATGACATTCAGGGGTCTTGTTTCATGGTGGTAATGTGTGTATAAATGAGTTGTGCACATATCTCGCTCTGTAAATGGGTGTGCAATTTGGATCCCTGAGTCTTGCCAGCAACTCCCCAGAATAGCAGTTTTCATAATGTGCTGTGATCTGTCTAAGTGTGATCTAGGGTCCCATGCATATACTGCTGGCAGAGTGCAAGTTTCATAATGAGGTGTCATATTCTGCTAATGCCCGTGGAAGGCTTGGCTTAATAGGAATGGCATTGAAAGATTTTTTTATTTTTTTTTTTTTTAAAAAAAACTGGTTGATGGCAGTGTGCAGCAGGTGGAGACACATGACCCCTCTGACATGTGTTGTCAGCAGCCAGGTAAATTTAACACACATACATAGAGTGCAGGGCCCTGTTCCATACAAAACCATTTATTTTAATGAGATGGAATACTGTTTGTCTCTTTCCCCATACTTGGGTGTCGTGACATCCCTGGAAGTGAGCCTGCTGGTATCACGGTAGTATACTTTGTGTCAAGACATGGATGCAGCCTAGTTGTCATTGGTATGAACACATCTGTAAAATGGAAACACTTTGTTTCTCAACATGATGGAGGAGGAATGCCAGCAAAATCTGTGCCTCACCTTACAGGTCATAAAAAATTCTCTTCTCAGAGGAGCTGCCTTTTACCTGTCATAGAGAAAGTGCCACTTTGCCACAGCAGCAATGCAGGGGCTCTTAATGCAGGATAAAGCTGCCTGTTAAATGGTTGAAGCTGCAGAAGAGCGCTTATGGATCGTTGATTACTGGTCAGGTTCCCGTGGGTCAGCTTCCGTAAGGGGTGGGCATGTGAACCACAAGAAGCTTCTCGTGAGAAATGGAGAAAATGTCCTTATTATGCAGCGTAACACAGCATGTACGACCATCGACTGACACCTCCACTCTCTCTCTGCTCGTCTCCAGCTTATCGAGGGTGATTCGGGCGTGAGCTGTGTGGACTCCATGTGCTGCTTCTCTGAGGGCGAGCGCCAGCACTCATGGGTGGGCCAGGCGATGGAGCGAACGTTGGGCCGCTGGGACCCTACCCGGATCAGCAGGTGCGCTGTTGCTTTTGTAAAGTCTCTGCTGCTGTCACATCTCCAATCCGGGGCATGATGGGCCGGTAGTGTGTGAGGTCTGAGCCCTACAGGGACCATGGGAGAAGAGGGTTGGCCGCAATCTTGCACCTGGCACAGCTCATTTTAATTTGTACTTGGTTCTATACTTTGTGTTTTGAAGTCTCAAAGATGTACTGCTTTTAAAACTTATTTGCCAGAGTCTTGGAAACCTTGTGACATTCTTGTCACATCTCTTCTTTATAGGTATGTTTTTCTTTCCTAACCTATTATAACACCAGTGAATAATGTCACTCGCAGTTTACCTTATTTCTGCTGAACATGAACTTGTTAGAGTGACTTTTTGCCCTGTGTAGTCAGTGTGCAGCAAATGCTCTTTCAGTATGAGCACAACCAGACTTCAATTTGTCTAAAATCTGTACATGGTTTGAAATTCTCAGCTAGGAGACAAGTTCTTGAAAACTTTGGTCAGATTACGTGAAGTTGCAGCTGTTCATTTGTGTTTTTTGCTTTTTTGTGTTATGCTGCTTTAACTAGATAAAGGTCTTCTCTAGTCTTATGATTCTTCATTGAATTCATGTCTCTCTTTTGCATTTAAGATATTTTGCAAGTATTGATTTTCTGTGAAAGTTGTTCCTTTCATATTTTTCTCATTTGGATTAATTTCAGCTTTTCTGCTCAACACAGTAATTATCTTATACTTCCCCTGCAACTATTTTTAAATTAGGCCAAATGTGTGCATGAAGGGTTGCGTTAGAGCCCAGTTTTCATTGTTACGGAGGTGAGATGCTGATATTGAACATGTTTTTACACGGGTTAGTGTTAAATATAGACAAATCCTCTTTGGTAAATTTACCAGACTTTAAAACTGAACTGAAATGACAAATGCGCCCCCTGGTGGTGTCAAAACAGTTATGCCTGACTTTGATACAGGCAGTTTCCTGGTTATGGACGTCGGACTTGCATACAACCTGTAGTTATGAACCAGCCCCCGTTTTTCAAAAAAAATTTTAAAAATTATCAGGAAGATGATCAGCAATCATGGATATTCTGAGTTTTTTGCAGCTGTGATGAACATTGGTTCATATGGTGGAAAGAAACAAATTGCACTTAAGAATCACGTCTGCATCTATGCCTTTCAATATGTTTCTGCTAATGTAATGCACACGTAATTTCTATGAGCTATACATCGCTTTGGAAGAAAGCGTCTGCTAAATGAATAAATGTATTAATTCGAGTTACATACAATGGTTCTAATAACAAACGGGCGTCACTTAGCAATGCGCATCAAGACATTGTGCGTACAGTGGTTTGGCTTGTGGGCGCGTAAGCCCGAGGTAGGACAAAGACTTTGTTCTTTTCAGTCAGACTGTCATGCCCATAATCTTGCCCCGAAAGTCCGCACCTGCCCAAAATCCGAGCAGCAGGGTATAAAGAAGTTGCACCTGCACACCCTGGTTGCGGAATCTCATTTGAGAAACCTGTCTCCAGCGCTTTCGAATGAACTCATGACAATCTACCCGTTCTCCTCAATCCCTTATTCCTGCTCCTGACGTCCAAGGCTCATGACGCTTATCGTTTCCTTGACTACGACATCGAATTCTCCCCAAGACCTACGTTTGTGCAACGACCGACCCGCGTCTGTCCCCACACGCACGCACCTCAGTCTCCTGCCCACTCAATATGACATGGACCACGTTGCTGTTAAGCGTCTCGTTTTTGTTACTGTGTTTGGCTTTAATTTTTCTTGTGTTTACAGGTTGTTTTTTTTTTTTTTTTTTTTTGTTTTACCAAATACAGTAAGACAGAAATGATCACAATTCAAACTAAAGTGGAAATAATAAAGCGTTTGGCAGGGGAAAAGTAAATGCCAACAAACATTGGAAAAGTGAACATTGAAATTTCTTTGCTTTTTGTATCTACACATACATTCTCGCTCTCTCCTCTTCTCCTCTCTATTATAAATACTGTAACATTTGTCTTTCTAAGTACTGTACTTACACTAAAACATCTTTAATAACAATAAATGTATCTGGAAGTGTTGAATGTTTTTTATGCATAGAAAGGTACACGATATACTAAAGCACAAATTTGACAAGCTTAGGTACAGTTTGTGTCTAACATAACTGTTCCGACTTACGTCAACATCCGACTTAGACTTAGGAACGGAACTCAAATCCGGGGACTGCCTGTACTAAAATATTGCTTCCATGCCTTTTCCAGCATGGTGAACATTTTTTTTTTTCTCCCCTCTTCTCTCCCCATTCCCCCCTTCTCTTTGCTTCAATGGTTTTTGTAGGCACTTCTCTTCTGAAAGAACTGTAGGTTTTGCACCGTATAGAGAATTAATGGAATATGTTTACATGTTATATATGTTGCCCAGCATGTTATACACATGTATATTAGTTGGAGTATAGCTTCTATAAATTTGAATGTTAATGTTATACTAGCTTAACTTCTTGTGCAGAGTCTAGAGAGGAGAGTAGTATCATGCAGTACATGGGGTTTATATTTTTTTTTTTTTTCCCCCCCCCCCTTCTCTATTGTTTATTGTGTAACAACAAGAAACTGCACTTGTTCGCGCGCTTGGCTGTGTATTCACTTGTGAGGTGTAGCTCGTCGCCCCACCGCAATGTCTTTGCCTGACAGCTGATATGCAGAATGCAAATGCTGTCTGTATGTTGTGTAAAAGGCATTTTGTGGGCTTTCGGTTATGAACTGGAGTGGAGAAAACAGTTGGTTTACTTTGTGGTCATTGTTCTTTGTCATTGCTGCTTTTAGGTCGTGGAGGACCTCGGACCCATTCTACCCCAGTGATCGGAGCATCTTGACACTGTCCTCCATGGAGGCCTCTCATTGCTAAGGTGGGGGGGGAGATGATGTCCAGGGACTCCCAGCTCGTCCTGGTCCTACTTGTTGTGGGCAGGCTTAACGGTTATGAAGAATCTAGTGTTTCCAGGCTGTTGTCATCAGAGAGCCATGTTTTTATTGAGGGGTGGAAAAATGCCTAAAGGAAAGTTAGATTATGCCAAAGAAAAGAATGTGGTTATTCTGATGACACGATTTTGTCAGACTTGAGTGAACCCAAACACAACTGTTTTTCTCTTGTGGGTTAATGCATCTCTTTTGGATCTTGAAGTCCACTGTCTTTCCTGAGGAAAATAGGATTCCTTTTAAGCCATATTTTCATGTTTAATATACCTGATTTTAAAGGTATCAGTTTGTCTCAGATTATTTGCATCAAGTATAATCATTTTAATCTATTTCATTAGAAACTTGCAAGTGAAACCCAGACATCTACATAGGATTTTTTTAAAATAGTTTTGACCAACACAATACAATAGATTTTTTTTTTTTTTTTTTTGTCATTTAATCTGGATTTTGTTGCATTTTTGTTGTTTTTTCAGTCTCTCTGGTACTCACCATGTTTACATTGCTGTTTTCAACCCATAATAAGGGCAACAGTTCATTGAAGCTCTATTTATGTGAGTAGCTCAGGGCACTGATCTCAAACTCTCACCCTGAGAATAAGTTTTGGTTGTGCTAAGAAACCGCTTTAAAGGGTTTCCTGTTGGAGTCGTATTCCGATAGCTGTGGTGTGCTTTTGCGTGAGACACCTCTAAAGTGGTAGTTAAAAAGAAATGCTGCTCAATAAGTAATGGTACAATTGTTGCAAAAAAAGTGTATGCACGGAAGATTTTATTCATTTAAAAATGAGTCAAGTCTCAGTGGACTGAAATTTCTTGGGAAAACTTGAGTGTTCCGTTAAGAGGTGCCTCAGTGTTTTCTTTCCTGCTTTTCAGTACCAGCATAATGAGAATTATTTTGCATGCAGTCTCTTGTACTTATGAGAATTTATATTTTTTTAAATTATAAGCAATAAGTTAAATTTGCATTTATCACTAAGTACAGCAACAGCTGATAAGTGAGAAATTCTCGTAGACCCGAACACTCGTTGTAACATCAGCTTCATTTTGTTCATCTTCAGTAACTAAAATGTAAACGCCTGTCAGATGTACTTCTGCAAGAAAATGTTTGATTCTATTTACATAATAAACAACTTGGCAAATCACTTTGTAAAATGTATATTTCTGGTAGTCTTTCAAAAATGTGTGGTGTATTATCTTGCAATACTATACCTTTTTTGCCTTACTTATCGCAGGTGGTAGGACTGCAAGGTACACTGACTGAAGTTTCCCCGTTCCCTCCCCTCAAATTTTTCTGGAATTTAATTCCGTTATGGAGTGAACACAACTTGTCTTTGCTGCCACCTATTGGCTTGAAAGTTAAAGTGCAACCAGAAGTGTGTGTGGGGCTGCCTAGTTCAGCTTGCTTTTGCCATGTTTACAGCTTGTGGCTGGAGTTTGTGACTTGGTGATGAATGCTTGCATGTTTATGCTATTAATCAGTCAACAATGGGGATTGCATAAGAGTTCATGAAAATATTTTTATTTACAAGTAATGTATTAGTTTAAATTTTACTGTAACTTGATAAGTGTTTCTTACTGTAGCTATAACCAAAGTTTTGCACAACACAGCTGCAAATTAAAGGACATCTGTATTTCGAAGCCTTGTTGCTGGCGAGATGGGGATAAAAGCAACTTTGGAGTTTCTCTCTTCTGCCCCACAGGTAAGTTAAGGAGCCACTGCTCCTGTGCAGTGTTCGAGCATCTGATTTTTGCAGGAAACCAAATTCACTCAACTCATAAGCACTTTGTAGGGGACAGTTAAGGTACAATAAAATGGTTCAGTTTTTGAAATGCAGGCACACTAAGGGCTTACAGTTGGGGGAAGAACAAAATGTTAGAACAATGCCAAGCCCTACTTTGAAGCTGCAGTCAATTTATTTTATAATTACATAGTAATTGTAACAATGCAGTGCCACATTGAATTACTTGGCAATACTCCATGCAAACTGAATGGATGCTGTTTCATAGTCACCTCTAAAGTGATGGATAACCAGATTTCACACATTTTATGGAATAAATGACAAAACTTGCAATCTTAATTTCAAATTTGTTTACCATGGCCCTTAATGCCTCTCAGGTTATATGGCTTATAATTAAACAAATCTTAGATATGTTATGCAGGTGATTATTCTCAAGCACATCATTTGCATGGAAAATTAAACACTTTCTGCTTTGATTATTACCAAAGCACTGGGTTTTAGATTGCTTCCAGATAAAGCATGAAGTTCACCTGAGAAATCAGGTTTTTTTTTTTTTTTTAATCCTCTGCCATGCATTTACTAGTACTATTTGAGCTATTTTGTTATAAATATTAAAGAGCATTAAAACTGTTTGGCTTGGACATTTCAGACACACATTCTTCATTTAAGCACTATCAATACATAGTAAAATCACAAGGATCATTTCATCGAGTTTTATTCGTCTTTCATAAAACTTAAAAAATTAAAACAAAATAACTTACACGATTCTCTGTATTCTGCTACATGAAGGCATTTGGACTTTTCTATGAGCACCTGAGCCTTCCCTCCAATACGTTTTATTCCAAAGTGAAAGTCCGTATGCTATATGAAGAGCGATCTTCTCCAGGTGGTTCCGATTCTGCCATTGGCGTTTCACTTGCTGTGCAACGATCTGAAGCTTAATCACCTTTAGCAGCAAACACTATGTATCTGTGAACTCTTGTCTTTAGCAAAATGAAGTTCAAAAATGGTACAAATCCGCAGTTACTCCTGTAGATGTCAAGTATGTGAAATTAAAACAGCTTTACTTAGACAAAGGCTTGTTGTGTAAATGCTCCAAGTGTCAAACGAGCACAATTAATGGCAGTTGCGCAGTGGACTTTTTTACGCCAATGAGCGCGATTATCCACGCGTGTCTCACTGCTATTGCATTCTGCCAAAAAAAAAAAAAAAATGCTACAACAGTGGTAAACTTGGTGTTTTAAAAGTGAACTGCTTTGTGCTAGTCGGCCACTCAAAGTATTACTAAAAGATGGCGGGGGAGTGTGCACTGGTAGTATTAAAAGGAAGCAACTGAGGGTGTGTGACATTCATTAAAAGTAATCAAGCTTTGTGTAAATAAATACTGGTAAAAGTACGCTGCGGATGTTCCAGGATACCGACTAAACTCCAGCTGGCTGGCAGTAATACAAAAGGAGGTCCGTACTATAAAGAGAAGCCCAAACCACCGTAACATGACAGAAGATATGAATGTCTCTATTGAATCGTCTCAATCCTGCGCTCTGAGGAACAGGATTGATCTAAAGCTCGGTCTAGTCCTGCGTTTTATTCACGGCCATTTCAGCTGTGTTCACACGAACAAGGTCTCTACATTCCTTTGACTGGGAACTGCAATCACACCGTTGTACTTTTGGTCCCAATTTTTGGTCGCGCAAACTCCACAAAGTCATCAATAAGGACAGGCCAGGCTCCTGGAAAAATAAAGATTGCTTTCAGAAGGCCTTATCAGGGCTGTTGAATATTAGACTGTTTATTAAGTGAAAACTTGTAGCCTAGCTGCAGAGTCAATCAAATCTTATACTATTTAGATTTAATTCTTGTGTCACTGCTTACTTTGAAAAGAGAAATCACTCTGCTGTCACCATCTACAATATAATTGCGTGAAGGTAATATTTCAGTACAATATTTCAGTTTACTTAATGGATGTTTTTTTCTCCCACTAGGGATTCTCTGATTTTGAAGTCCTGCCTTAAATGCCACTTTATTCAACTACTTTGATTATCAGCATTAAGACATCTCACTTGTTCAAATATTGTATTGGTTCTTTTCATAACGGCAGTCCACCTTGTCAATTTTGTAAACAAGGCTTCAACCGCCCAGAGTCCCTGTGAGCCGCGAGGCTTGCTGGTTTCTCCTCCAAATAAGTTCTGATGATCAAAGCGCACTTGTCCTCTTTTAGGGAAAGTTCCAGTCTATTTAAAAACTTTTTGCTACAATCAACAATAGTACTGCCCTATCCAGAAATAAGTACAACCCTTTGTTAAATAACTTATTAAAAAATAAAACTTTAAAAACTGATTATTTTAAAAGGGACTGAAGCCCAACACCTTTCAGTACTCCCAACACTTACGAGTGCTAAACTTAGTTTGTATTCAACATATGAAAGTGGTCCCACAAACCTTCCTCGTCATAATTGGACATGTCATCAGCAATCATCGTGCTAAAATCTAACAGGAGGTTCCACGTGTCTTTAGGTATCGATCTCTTATGATGTTCCTAAGGAGACAAGGAAAACATTAGCATTTAAAGTACATCATTTCAGTATTTCAACCCTAACCCCAACATATGTTTGCTTCAGTATTCATTGAAGTAAATGAGATACGATGAAGATTCATGATTCACGTAAATAGCTCTGGCTACATTCTCAATGCTATCATGAATACACAACTTCTTATTCTTAACACAGGCTAGTCTTTTTTTACGCAAGGATGAGTAACTCAAATTCATATATTGCTCATAACCCCAAATGCAGCATAGTGCACTTTGAATAGTACCTCTGTTTCCTTGATGGAACACACAAGAACTTCCATATTTTTTCATTGAAAATTAAACTTATGCTTACCAATAAAAACTGATTCCACAAGTCCAGGAATTTGAATCTTCCTGCAAGTACTAAATTCCAATATGCGATTGCCATTTCTAAATCTACAAAATAAGTATTACCGTCACTGAATTATCAGACCTTAGGGAACAAGAAAATTTTAAGTGATTTTATTAAAATTAAAAAAAATACATACCCAAACCTTTCTGTCCTGGATTCTTTGCAAAATTAAATGTAAACTGATAAAAATCCTTAAATTTCGATTGGTCTTTTAACTCTTGTTCCATTTTTGGCAGCTGTGCTTTTAATTTTTCTATACTATCACACCTTGAAGAAACAGATGACATGGTTAATATTTTCTGCTATGCAATGCCCAAAAATGCAATTACATTATGAATACAAAAAAAAATTGCATGTCACTTTGTGTCACATAACACTTCTAACTTTGATATTCTGTTTTAAATTTACAATGCCTGCACTGATACAGGAAGAATTTAAATTTGTTATTACTAGTGACAGTGACCAATAAGCATCCATCAATGAAGGTAATTAAGTCGGGGACACTGAAATCAAGCAGATTACAATCTGGCAGGACAGAGAGTATTTCCTGCCTCCCAACAGGACGCACCCCTGCTCGGTCATTCCGTCGATGAACTCCTGCTTTGAGAACTCGCACTGCGTCGCCGCCCGGAACTTCCACGCGATGAGAAGCACGCTTATGCTTGCTGGATCTAATCCAAGGTCGTCACAGAACTGTTGTATTCCATCTATGCCGATCTTGTCATCCTGAGGATCTGTTATGAAAACGGCAACGCACTAGCTTTAAGAGAACAGTGGATGAGTAACTGAAAACTTCATATTTCTGCAAACTCACTGTACTCACTGTCACTTCAGTAACTAACAGTGAGGGAAAGTGTGTTCTTTGGCTCGATTATATCCGCGTGAAAATTAGTGTAGAAGCAACACATAAGTATGATACACCCTAAAATGACAAGTTTTACATGTTCAAATCCACTAGCAGAAGTTTCAGAAAATCTCAAATGAGCTAATATTTATGTATACAAATGACAGTAGTCTACACTTTTTTTTTTTTTTTTTTTTTTACACACACACACACAATACAGAAACTGCTGCAAACAGAACAGTGGTGATATCTATGCTGAATAAGTAGTTTAAGGCAACATAGCGGGAAATCAACTTCGCAACAATTTAGCATTTATACAGCAGGTCGTGAATTTAAGGACCAGCAGGTAGTGTACTGGTTCAAATCCCCCCTCCTGCTGTGGAACTACCTTGCTATATAAACAAGAACATAGTACAATGCTCTGGAAAAAAGTGTCAAAATAAATACAAACCTATTCTTACAGTATCAATTCAAGGTAAATACAGCGGTCAAAGGTACTGCAGGAGGAAGCTGAAACCTTCTGAAATTAAGACAACAGCTTTAGTCGCTAGAGCACCTGCTTCCCCATAAACTTACTTCAAGTTAAGCAAGTACTGGTGTTTACTTCTAGTCTGTGTCTCCCCTGCTCTTATAGAAAGTCACCAGATTCTCGGTGTCAAAAATATTTCCCAGTTTCTCAGGTAGCAGATGGGTGTGATTTACAGTAAAACCTTACAATGTGAAAGGCCTCAGGTTTGAATCCCCTTCTGCTGTAGTATCCTTGATCGAAGTACTTACCCTAAATTGATCAAGTAAGAACGCACCATCATCTAAATGGGTGAATCATTGGGAAGCTGATTATTTCAGTCGCCCGGGACAAAGTGATCAGATGCTAAGTAGAAATTATTAATAATCGTAATAGTAGCTACTCGCCTCTGTATCTGTTGTAGAGCTGTTCGACCTTCTTCCTGTCTAAGACTCCTTTGAGGTTCTCTCGGATGTACAGGTCCGGGTTCTGGAAGAAGTTGTCTGTGGCCACGTCTAGTTTCCAGTCATTCTGTGAGAGGCAGCTGAGCGCCGTCTTCTCGCTGGACTGGGTGAAGAGCATGAACTGACGAACCTTATCCTTCTGTGAGGACTTCAGCTTGTTCTGGGGAAGGAAATTCTCACGCTGTTCATTGCGAAAAATCGTGGTATAAGGGCAAAAAAAAAAAAAAAAAAAACCCTATCAAGTACAAAGAGGAAGCGTGAAAATGCAGGGTAAAACCAGGGTGGCTGATCAAAATACAACACACTTCGTCCCAAACGTTATTTTATTTTACTTGCTTCAGCTGTATCCAGTAGTGCAGTGGTTAGTGCTACTGCCTTTGGACCCATAGGTTGTAGGTTCAAATCCCAGCTAGTGCTATAGTACCTAGAGTAAGGTACTTCCCTTGAAATGACCCCATGTGTAAATGGGCATAGAGGTAGATGTTGTGGGAAGCAGTGAGTAGAACACTTTTTGTTTTGTTGAGAGTGTGTGTTGACAGAACCGCCCTTGAACACACTGCAGCAATAATCTCATACTTACCTTGTTATATGCTAGCAAATTAACAAGTCAAATACACTCTGGTATCAGATCATCAAGTAAAAATAGGGAATATGAGTTAGTATTACCCGTAAAAAAATATTAAAATGGTGCAAAATTCTTAGAACATATAGCACATTTTTTACCTTGTAGACAAGAAATTAGTCAAAATATTAAGTTGAAACCAGTTTAGTTCCGTGTTGCTAACATTTTGCAATTAATAAATAAAAGGCACGCTGAGTGACGCTCAGAAGCAATTGCCTCAGGGCCATCTAACACAGGGTTAATCTAATTACCTTCGACTGTTGCTTTGCCGGCTGCGAGGGTGAAATGTAATAAATTAAAGAGCGACATAAAGCCCTCATATCAAGCGTTTCCTTGCCCTTCTGCGTGGTTTGGGTCGGCCACGGCAGCGAACGCCCAGGGCCTGGCCAAGCCTCGGACCTCGAGTGAAAACCGTCCGAGCTGCGCACTCTGCGTCACGGCCTCGTCCACGCTCCGGGGCCGCTAGTGGTGCACCGTGACCGGCAACCGGCTTCGGACAAACGAGTTGTCCCCGAAGACGACACGAATGCGAAACAACAACCGTTCAAATGCCTCTGGCCAAGTGTACATGGCCCGTAATTTTTGAGAGGTGAAAACGGCGGGGAAAGCAAACAAAAACAGTAGATTCACACTCACCATGTTGTCAGTGACGGACTCGCTCTTCCTGGTGCTCCTTGCTGCGCATGCGCGTCTCGGGCCCCGGACACGGAGGAAGAAGCACCGCGCGGAGCCTTCGCATTCCGGAGTCTTTAACCTGCAACTAACGAACTGCTCTACCAGGTTAGTTTTAACGTTTTATATTCTTACACTCAACTCTTTAACCTCCATGTGCTCTACGTGGCTCCTACTAACCCCAAACTACTCACCCCGAACACTTTAAAGCTGCCCTTTCCCCAAAATGCGCCCTTCATGCTGCGTGCGTGCTGCATCGCCTCAGACTCGAGCTTAACTGCTGCTCTCGATCCGTTATCCGCGTTAACAGCAACGTGTCTCATTTTATCCGAAACAAATCAAGCTGCTTTGAATAAAAAAAAAAGTGTCAAGAAGCGATAATGTGCGGCAATTATAACGGTTTATTGTGTGTGTGAAGATGCTCGAGTTTAGTTCGGAGCGGAACCGGCGCAAACACAGACACACTACAGTAGTGTGTGTGTGTGTGTGTGTGTGTGTGTGTGTGTGTGTGTGTGTGTGGGTTTTTTCCCTCTCTTCCCCCCCCCCCCCATTTAAACACACTGGTGCATTTCACATGGTTTTTCATTCCAGCAACTTTCTGTTGTTTTACCTTTTTATTTAAACGAAAGTCATGATTTGAAAACCCCTCCTTGCACACAGTCACACTGAAGTTGGGGCAAATGCTGTATGTATGTATGTGGCAACAGACGCGCGCGCGTTTGGTTTGTGACAGTTCACTTTTTTTTTTTTTTTTTTTTTTTTTTTTTTTTTTTTTTTTTTTTTTTTTTTAAAAAAGTTAAAGGTTAGAACTAATCGCTTAGGAGTTGATCATACATGTAATTGGTAAAACTAAGCATACAGTAATCCAGTTTTTGTCCTGTAAATCCTTGGATTACCCTTAATTTACATCACTATTTCCCTTTACCCAATTTATTTTAATCTAACTAAAATGCTAGAACGGTCAAGTGAGCAATTTATTATTCTCAGTGAGTTCATGATATTTGAGTGCATTCTGGGAAGGCCAACTTTTCATCCAGGAAAAGGTCTTTATTAAATAATTCTTTAATAGGAGGAGGCAAAAGTGACATCTCTAAAGACTGTTACTGATTGGTACTTCAAGAAGAAACCAACTACTGATATATTCCCACAAGGAAGTGGTGGGATGTTTCCCAAGACCATCATTAGACAACCAAATGGGTTACCATGGAAACAGGCTACAAGTGAAAATGGAAATGAGTGGGCTTTTTTAAATCTTTCTTTTAAATAAAGACCACAACTGCACTTTGCCCAGACTTTATAAGAAAATTAGACAGGATGAATTTAGAACTCATACAAAGCGGTTGTGCTAGAAGGCCACATTCTGAAAGGCAACTTTTGGTCCAAGTTGCACTGTGGTGTCCTCACTGTGCACACACACATCTAATTTCATTACTGTAACTTGCACCTGTGTGTTAGTTGTACAGCTGTGTGCACTATGCTACCTCTAAACAAAATGTGACATGTTATTGCACTTAAGCCTCCTCTTCTTCCTCCAGTTCCACTAGTGGTGCGT
Source organism: Scleropages formosus (assembly GCF_900964775.1). Classification (NCBI taxonomy): domain Eukaryota; kingdom Metazoa; phylum Chordata; class Actinopteri; order Osteoglossiformes; family Osteoglossidae; genus Scleropages; species Scleropages formosus. The sequence continues at coordinate 24,043,043 of NC_041813.1, forward strand.
GTCTGTTGGCTTGAGCTCCCTCTTTGAATAACACCTTCTTGATGACTCCTGCTTTCGGTGCTCGGATCGTGTGCTGCGGAAGGACACGAGACAAATAAGTGAAAAGAACGGTGACATGGCAAAATGGTGTATCATTTCACAGTAGCTTATTTTTTTCAATGTCCTTCCCAGCAGGGAAGGAGTGCTGAAAAACTGAGCACATACAGCAGTATAAAGCAAAACACACAGGGGAAGCATGCACTGATGAAAAATAAGCCATCTGGCTACTGTGGACAAGAAGACAAAAGAAACCCTAGGCCAAGGAGAGGGGAGGAAAAGTAAGACTGTGGGGCATCTGAGTATAGTAATTATCTGGCCCCTCAGTGTCTTGGGGAGTGATAGTTCAGATTCCACCTGTAATGATTGTTTGAAAACACACACTGTCATGACAGCTGGAATCCATATCTGCGTTTCTTTTGCTATAAGTAAAGTTAACTGCAGACAAATCCCACTTCCAGTGAAAATAGGTTGGTTCTATTAATCTTACATCTGTGGGAAGCATGCAGCACAAGGTACCCACATCCTTATTTCCATCCCTATGTGGAAGGTACAGGACCCTCAGAGAAGAACCCAGTCATCATGCAAAAGAGGGACTAATCATCATGCAAAACAGGGACTTGCCTCCATTTTCATAGCGATCATCACCACCAGAGCATCTCCAGCCTGGACTTTATCTCCTGCCTTGACCAAGACCTGCAAGTTCATGAACACACTGCAGCCAGCATATATGTATATGTTGTTTACATTAGACTTGCTTACATATAGGGTGCTCAGCCAATTGACTGCAAAATAAGCACCTTAAAGTGATTTTCTGAAATCAGCCCCAAAAAAAAAATGTGAGCAGTGTTTATACATAGACACCTTATCAACAAACTACTAGCCACCAGCCAGTTAATGTCAACAATGAACCTTTTTTTTTTTTTTTTTTTTTTTTTTTTACATTTAATGAGTACAAACGTACCAAGTTTATACAATGGTAAACACCTACAACCAAGCTTTATTATCTGAGAAAGGGGTCTAAACTCAGTATTTGTAGTGCAGCTGCCTATATTTGACCATTTAAATGTGGAGCTTTATGAAGGGATCTGTATGCAGGTGCTCGTGGAATGACTGCAGCTACAGGAAGTAGCCATTGCCCATGTGGCATACTTTTTTTTTTTTTTTTTTTTTTTTTTTTTTTTTTTTTTAACCTTCTCAATGGTCCCTGTCATGGGGGCAACTGCCCCACCCTGTGCTGCTGCTCCCGTCACACCGGCCAAATACTTGGGCACTGGCACCGTCACCTCAGCGCTGCCCTCCTAAGGTCAAGGGGGGGGAATGGCAAGATGAGAAGACCAGGCAGGTGCCTGCTACCCAAATGCAGTGTGTGTGTGTGGACAGCATAAGGCCTCACCATTGAGAAGAGATGCACGGTATTGTCGAGGATGACCAACTTGGGCCGAGACAGCACCCCGTTAATGCAGCAATGTAGGAACGAGACTTCGCCCTCTGTCTGTACTTCGCCCCAAACCTGGAAGGACTCGTCGTCAATCTGTGGGAGAACAAACGCTTATTCGGTGAGCAAGAACCAGCACGCTATATACGCTCAGAGATATTTTTTGGAAGTTCCAATGAATTCGAGAGTACTGGATTACAAAAAGCAAACAAACTTTGAAGTGAAACAGCCATTTGGTGGACAGGATTTAAACCAACTGTAATACGGCTTTGCTGCCAAACACATCCCCAATAAGCACGTGCAAAACGTGCCGTTTTTCCCTTTATTATAATCACTGACCGGATACTTTTATCCAAAGTAACTGAGAGCAACTTGACTGATTCGGTCCGTTGGGAATTTTACCGGAGCGGTGCAATGTAATTACCTTGCTCAAGGGTACAAGAGTGCATTTCAAGTCCATGTCTCTAACCATTACGCTGCCTGTAGCCACAGGAAATGCAGCAGTTACACTGGATTATAACGGACGGCTCGAGCCGTCACAGAGACATCTAGCATCTCCCAGCTGTTTCTGCGCTCAGGAGAAGCTTCTAGAAAATCTACCCTTAGCACCAGTTTCAGCTAAGCCTTTGTGACACTACTGAGCGGGTGAAGCCATGTGCCAAGAGAATGGAGTGCCAGTGTTCACTATACCGTGGACTTTGAAAAAACAAAATCAAGAATCATTTTGAAATCTGTAGGGTACTAAAAACAGAGATTTTTATCAAAAGGTATGAAATGTGTAACTTGCAGCAATAGCTTGATAAATGATGGTCAGTACTGCTCTCACTCTGAACACACTCCAAGATAGTTATTGTAAATGTATATTAATAAAACATACCTCCATAGTGTATTTCCCATCAGGATTATATGTAACAGTCACTTCCACTTCTGCAAAAAATGCAAAAAAAAATGTGTTTTTCAACATCCATTGTTCATTGCACAGCAGAGTTCTCTCATCTAGTAAAATTCAGTTTAGGGGAGATTCATTTGTCATTTCAGCAATTCAAAAGTTAATTAAAACACAAAGACTTAATTTCTCTAGGAATTCTGGCATCACTTGTACTGGTGTACACCAGGACCTTACTATAGTAAGGAGCAATGGCACTCACTGCTGTCACCCAGCTGCAATGTCATGTTTCTCTTGTGCAAAATGTTCACTCTCCTCCCAGTGCAGGAGGCGAAAGGTGAATACTTGTCTGTAATGTGAACATACATCAGTCAGGACTTCTTACCGCGTACGAGCAAAATAACCATTAACGGTTTCAGATTAATTATAATGAATATTACAGAGTTCATCTGTGCGTGACTGGACAGCCGGATGTGCGTGCGTGCGTGTGTGTATATAATTTTTTTTTTTTTTAATTTACAGAGTTTTCTTTTAAGGTAAAGTGGAACACAAACGGTTTACAACCTTTTCAACATTTTTATTTAGTTGCATAAAAATTAAATAATTCTCTTTCTCAACACTGAAACTGTTCTGTTTAATTGTATCTAAAAGCTACATATGGATGGCAATGTAATAATAGCTACAGTAAATCCAGAAAAACAAATTGTTCTGCAGCTGGCTTCTGATTATGTTTATATTCAGGTAATGAATAGATTGTATTACATCTAATTAACTTTAACTTTCAATGAGACTTATTAATATTTTAATAGATTAAAATCAAATGGGTTTAAAGTTCTCAAATCGGTCTTCCGTTCTCTGTGTGCCAGGGTCGTGGACACAGATAGATTACAAAATAAATAAAAGGAGGATAAGTGTGTACTGGAATATGATCAACAATTTCTCTTTTCTTTCATCAAGTGACACCACTGAGCAAAATAAGGGCAGACGGTAGCTGTCATCGGTTCCCCTGTTGTCCCTGTCGTACTGCAGCCCGTGTGTGCGACTGCTCACCGTGGGACTGAGCACTGAAGTGCTGCGTGTGTGCCTGCTCGCGCAGCAGTAGCCCCAGCGCCGCCTGGCACACCACCTGGTGGGAGGGCGCCTGCGGGGCGGGGAAGAGCTGCGCGTGGTGCTGTGCGATGAAGCTTGTGTGCACGTTTCCCGCCTTGAACTCCGGGTGGCTCGACAGATGGAGCAGGAAGTCGATGTTAGTGCTCAGACCCACAATCTGATGCCGCGGAAACACAAGAGACACACTCGTGACCTGTCTTGCAAAACAGAATGCTATTCTGTTCTAAAACTGAATGCAAACCACTTCATGGGTTCCCCTAATGTTACATGGAAATGTCAACACGCTTTTTGATTTGTTAAAATTTTCCTTAATGAGAAAAGAACTGCTTTAGGGCCGTTAAAGGGTGTTTGTCTAGACTCACGTTGTACTGGCGCAGGCAATAGCGCAGCTTCTTCAGGGCAGCAGCGCGGTCCTCCCCCCACACCACCAGCTTGGCAATCATGGGGTCGTAATGCACAGACACTTCATCTCCTGCGCAACACAAAACGGGGCAGCGGCTCCAGAATGTGCTCTACGTTTTACGAACTCTGTTCCGGTGATGAGCTCCGTGAACAGAGAGCCGACCCATGACCGACCCATATTTCTAAAAAGGGAAGTAAGACAACAGGATGTATTTCATTTCGCACCTTGCCTAACGCCGGTCTCGATGCGCGTGTGCTCATCGGACTGTGGCGTGGACAGGTGCAGTAGCGGCCCTGCCCCAGGGAGGAAGCCATTGTTGGGGTCTTCAGCATAGATGCGTGCCTCGAAAGAGTGACCCCTCAGTTTAATTTCCTCCTGAGCGAGAGGCAGCTTCTCCCCAGCAGCCACCTGTCAAAGGCAAATTCCACATGGTCAGATCCTTAAGCTCATTACACGGCAGCAGAAAAACTCATACATGCATAGGATACGTGTCCTTCAGCGAGTGGTGAAACAGCAGGTAGGACTGGTGCCTCGCAGCTCCTGGGCTGTGGGTTTGAATTCTGCTCTGTGTGGAATGTATATGTTCTCCCCATGTTCCCAGAAGTTTCCTTACACAGTCCAGACATGTTTTAAGGGGACTGGTGACTAAATTGCCCATAGTTTGCTGCACCACGTCATACAAGTGAACTTGGGTAAAGGAGTCTGCCAAATACCAGTTAATAACCACTATATCTTGTTCTGGAGAAAAGCCTCTGCTAAATGAATAAATGTAAATTGTATTGCTGTTATTTACATGTTACATACTACTGAAATAATTGATAAAAGTCAAAATACTCAAATACAAAATATATAATTTTTAAAAGAGTGGTCTCCTTAAGGTTTGTAATTTTGTATCATGTTAAACTGTTTGCTTTAACTGGTCAGCTCACCTCAAATATTTAAAATATGACTTGTCTGATATAAAATCATGTCTGCTAGAATTAGACAGCAGTTTTTTTTTTCCTGCTGTTCTGGCTTTTTTTTCTGCAATCTAACAACTGGATGCTGGGTTGTGTTCGCTGTGTGTGTAACAAATCTGTGAAAACTCGAGTGAAGAAAAGAGTTAGGAACATTTTTCTGTTTATTATCTTCTAAAATCCAAACTCGTGAGGTAGGAGCCAGTGTACTGAGAGAGAACTCTATATTAGTCCAGTGAAAGTACTATACAGTTGACTCCTTCAGCGAATGGTCCACAGACTATAAACAGACATTTTCCCTTTCTCTGGTGCAGATACCACAGCTAGGTTCCCGTCCCCCAGCACAGCTCTCACCCTCAGCTGCCATTCCACAAGATCGGTGCCGGTGATCATCTCCGAAACAGGGTGCTCCACCTGCAGCCTGGTATTCATCTCCATGAAGTAGAAGTTGTGTTGAGCATCCATAATGAACTCCACGGTGCCTGGGCAGGGACGGGCAGGGAGACGCAAGGAAACCCATCAACGTGAGCCAAGGAGAAGTGGCTGCTTGGCAGTGGCGCCCTTGTCTGTGGTGACTCACCTGCTCCCACATAGTTTACTGCCTTTGCTGCCCGCACTGCAGCCTCACCCAGCTTCTTCCGCACCTCGGGGCTAATTCCCGGCTATGAACATACACAGAAACAAACGTGCGATCTGATGTCACAGGGCAGTTACAGATATTAAGTCAGTAATAGTAAACTGTAAATATCACCATCACAAATAAGTTCTGCACTGTGTCCATGGTATACTAAGCATGCACAACCCCAGCATGTTCAAATATATGTAAAATTAAATCAAATGGAGGTGTGCAGAAAGCAGTTTCAAGAAATCTTTTACCCCCGGTGCTTCTTCTATAATCTTCTGATGTCTCCTCTGGACGCTGCAGTCTCTCTCGAAGAGGTAAACGGCGTTCCCGTGCTGATCTCCGAACACCTGGACCTCCACATGTCTTGTAGGGGTAAGAACAAGCTTCAAGATTCAAAGCAGAAAGAAACCACAGCCCTCAAAAAAAGCAGATTTTGTCAGCAGGTAACAGGAACCTGGGATTCTCTACAAATTTCTCCACCAGCATGACGTCATCGTTGAAGGATTTGCGAGCCTCCCTCCGAGCAGACTCCAACTGGTCCTGGAACTCAGCCTCAGAGTGTGCGATTCGCATGCCCTGCAGGGGGCGGTATAATTGCACCAGTTCAGACACACAGGCCTCAGAAAAAGTTATTTCTAAAGAATTCATCAACTGAAAGCGGCTTTGCCCACTTGCCTTTCCACCCCCGCCACGGACGGCTTTGATCATCACAGGATAGCCTATTCTTGCCGCTTCTGCTCGCAGCTTCTCATCCGATTGGTCCTCGCCATGGTAACCTTCAATAATGGGCACTCCTGCAGCGGACATGATGTGTTTGGATGTACTGGGGGAAAGAAAAAACATCTGAAAAGTTCACCTCTTTTGACACAGGACCAAATTTCCTATGTAACAATTTGTGCACTGAACCAATAAGTACATTCCTGACCTTCTGAGAGCAACTGAAAAGGTCAGGATATGAGCGCAAAAACAATACCTCTTGATGCCCATGTCTCTTATAGCAGAAGACGGAGGACCGATGAAGATGATACCTTCCCTTTTACAAAGCTCTGCAAATTCGGTGTTTTCTGACAGGAACCCATATCCTGGATGGATTGCCTGTAGCAACAGCAAGAAAGACCAACAGCAGACTGTGGAGGTGAAGTTAGTTTTCCATGAACTGTCATGTTAGTTTCTGCTCCACTGTGTCCATCAGTTTCTTCTGTAAACCACATGTGAAGGGCAACGTGTGTATGAGGACTAGACTACCCCTGATCCTTGGATCAGCACTCTATCAAGAGAAGAGCCCTATAAAAATGAACTTAACTGCATGGAACTGAATGTGATTTTCAAGGTGGCTAATAAAGTAGGAAAGATACTAAGGTGAGTGTTTGCTCATCAGCATGGCATTGTTATCAGGGGAAATTTCACTTAGGATTGCACAGAGGATTCCTAGTTCTCATTTTTTTTTTTTTTTAAATAACTGCAACAAAGAGAGCATATTCAAATGTTTCACACAACTTGTGACGTCCTTTTGGCAGAGATTCTTTGCGTGGCATTTCGTCTCTTAATTAAGTTTTGTCAAGCCATATTTCAGAAAGAGAAGTCTCAGAAGAGCGGCGAGGAATATACCTGTGCGCCAGACCCCTTTGCAGCCCCCATGACCTTCTCCATGCACAAGTAACTCTGCTGGGATGCTGCTGGACCAATGTGAAATGCTTCATCTGCCTGTAATGCAAAAAATCAAACCTCATTAAAATCTCAACAGTAAAATTACAATATGGATGAACAGAGTGATATATCAAGCTGGAAAAAAAGATAAAATGGTTATATGTCAACAGATTGAATTAATACAGGTTTTTGGGGGTGCATGTGCTATTCGGGTTGGAGCCGCTCCCTTTCATTTGAAGGACCCAGGTTTAAATCCCATCCTGTGTCGTACTACCCTTGCGCATGGTATGTACTCTGAACTGATACAGTAAAAATTACCCTGTTGCATAAATGGGTAATTCAAGTGTACAAAAAATGAATGTAAATATGAAACATGCTGAACAAGTGCCTGGGAGATGCACCAAGGGACAAACTATTGGTCTGGGTTCGAAGACCAGAAAGCAAACTCTGAAATAAAATGGACAAGAAGCTGGTTGTCCTCACCATGGCTACGTGCATGGCGCTGCGATCTGCCTCGCTGTACACCGCCACGGACTTCACGCCCATCTTCTTTGCCGTCCGCATCACACGACAGGCGATCTCCCCTCGGTTGGCGATGAGCACTTTCTCGATTCTGCTGCTCCCTGAACCAAGACGAAGAAAACGTACAATTCGTAGATCCCTCGCCAGTGGTGTTTTGAGCATTAAATTTAATTGGCTAATTAAATAGCAGTTGAACGACATGGGTTCGAACCTCACCTGCTGCCGTAGCCCCCATGATCAAGGTGCTTGAATTAATACAGTAAATATTACCCAGCTGAACAAATGAGTAAAATCATTATGAGTCGATTTGGGGACAGGTACGAGTGGCATAAATAAAATTAAAATGAAACGGATACCAATAGATACACAATCAGCTCTAATGCATGTTTTTCATCTCTAAACAAGGTTATGTATGACATTGCAAATATCCAGTTTATTTTCTGATGTTCCACTCAGCAGTTCCTTACCAACTGATGCGTATCGCAAGGCCCCCTTGGTCCATATCCATTTCCTAAAGAACAGAAATATGTCACCAGGGAGTTCCTGCTCCACACTTACTGTCAAAATGTGTCTCTGTGTGTTTACACACAGTCTGAGATCGATTGTCCTGAGCGGGGCTGCGGCAAGCTGGAGCCTAGCCTGGCAGCACGGGGCTGGGGGTGAGCAGGTAAGGGACACACCCAGGACAGGACACCAGTCCATCACAAGGCACCCCAAGCAGGAGTTGAACCCCAGACCCACCACAGAGAAGGACCCAGCCAAACCTGCTGCGCCACCGCATCCCCCCCCATTTTCAGCATTTTCAATCATTCTCATCCCCCTACCATTTGTATCTGTACCCAGAATACCTGATAACCACACCTGCATAAAAATCATTGTACTGTATCTTGCAATAGATGACATTTTTTTTTTTAAAAAAAGAAAGAAGAAAGAAAACCTGCTTTGCCATGAAGCAGTCCTTTCCAGAAAACCCCTGTACTATGTGTGCAACGTGTTATTACTACATTATTACTATTTAAGGTTAGAGCCCAGTGTATTGGAATGAAAGGACTTGAAACACGTCACTGCTGTGTACTTCACTGCCGTTTTGAACATGCCGCTTTCGTTTTATTCAAGCTGAAAGCATGTGTGTGTGTATATATATATTATATATATATATATATATAAAGTGTGTGTATATACATACAAAATGTGTGTACATACAGTATATATAAAATGTATATAATGTGTGTATGAGGGAATAAGCGCGCAGCTCATTGGGTCCCACATGAGCGCTCGCGACACTTTAACCCAATGAAAGCCCGATGCTAATGAACGTTAGCTGCTCCTATTGAGCGTTGCTACATTAATGCAATATTGCAGTCACGGACTAGTACCATCTAAATCTGCATTCAGCACTTTTAATAAGTTACTCTGTCTAGAAATAACGAGTTTATCCACACGACTTAGCCTATGACAATCTTTTTGACCACGATTCATTCATGATTATCGTCCTGATCATGTCATGATTAAAATAGCTCGCTAACCTGGCTTGCGTGGCATAGCGATTTACCCGTCAGTTAACAAACACGGTCGAATAAGCCAATAGCAAGGAGAGCTTTTATTTGTAAATGTTGTTTGATGGCAATGAGACGGCGCTTACTGGTGGTGCAGCGGGGCGCAGAGCCCCCGGTAACAGTGTACTCTCCCCAGGACAGCGGCCATGTTCGCGTTGTCGATCTCTAACCGGGGCGCTCAAGAAAAACCCTCAGCAAACCCACAAACGACAGGTTTAGCTTGCCAGTTGCTTGTATTTTTGCACCACTCGTTCCACATACAATGTCATGAATTGTGTATTCAAAAACTGGAACATGTCTGAAGGAATGAGCACGTTTATTGAACGGGATTTCGGTAATTTAACAGTAATCGGGAAAGTTTGACCCCAACGAGGACCCGTAGTAGAAACTAACCAATAGGAATGAACTGTATATTCGTTCAGATAGTTTGAGGCAAATTTCAAGAATGGTTTGTCCACAGAGAGGACCCGTAGTAGAAACAGCCAATAAGAAATAGAGGTGTGTTCGCTCTCACAGAGAATAGGGAAGTCTGAAGGAAACCCTTTTACAGGGCTATTCTGTAGGGGCAGCAGGTGGCGTAGTGGTTAGAGTCGTTATCAGCAAAGTTCAGCAAATTCAGTGTTTTCTGACAGCAACTCATTTTCTAAATGGATTGCCAGTAAAAACAGGATCACGGAGCAGCGGATGTGACGTAACAGTGTAAATGGAAATGAAAAACCTTGTTACAGTTTCCACTCCCTCTGTCCATTTGCAGCTGCACATGGAGGGCAATTTGTATAGAGAGAACAAACATAATTTTTAAAGGGACTAGTACATTTGCGTTTATTTATTTAGCAGACACTTTTCTCCAAAGCGACTTGCAGTGAACACTATGTAGTGTTACCAGCCCACACACCTTATTCACCGCGGTGACTTACACTGCTAGATACACTACTTACACTGGGTCACTCATCCATGCATCAGTGGAACACACTCTCTCTGTCACTCACACACTAAACACTGAACCCTGTTCACCAGCACATTCTTACTTTATCAGTTTAGGGTACTACCACACTATGGGTAGTACCCTGAACTGATACGGTAAGAATGTGCTTCTGTGTGAATGGGTAAATCAGTGTACTTATCTTAATTACCTGTTGCTTCAGACAACAGTGTCCAATGAATAAATGGTAACATTATATACTTTAACTGGAAAATCACATTTGAAATTCATCAAAGTGGGGTTTGAGATTTGAATTTGTTATGATTAAGAAGGGATTTAATGTGTTCAGTTTATTTGAATTCACTAGTTCTCATGATTATGGCACTTAGTCTGAACTGATACATTACAATATAAGTATAAATTGCTGTACAATTACATTACATTTCCATTACACTGCAGTTATAGTGGTCAAAGGGATACAGGCTTGCACAAGAAACCTTTCGGTTACCAGGCTCCTACAGTCTTGCGGACCCTAAAGGCAACGGTTACTTGCTACCGGATGCCTCATGCACTGTCGGTCACAGTCAATGAGCAGAGTGGTTCGCAGCTTGGACTTAGGCCTTTACTGATAAATTCTGTCAATAAATCCTTCGAAGAGTTTTTTCTTTTATTTATTTCTTTTTAATAACGCTGCTTGCTCACTGCAAATGTTTTTGATCACAAGGATTAAAAAGCCAGCTGAGTTCATGTCACTGCACACCGATGAATATTCAAGTATGCAGATACAAAACGCATCTAATTATATGCAGCAATTGTCAGATTCTTTTCCAGTGCATAGTACAAACAATAAGAAATCTTTCACAAAAATTATCACACAAATGGGCTATATATGAATATATATATATATATATATATACAGTTTGTATGTAACTCATTGACAATTCCAAAATGTTTCATTTAACTTCTGTTACAAAAACTAGACCCTAAATACATATTTGAACTAATAACCATACCTAGAATATAAAATAGACTAAATGTCCATATAAAGTTAAGAAGGTATAAGGTTATAGTTTGACTTGTTGCCTGCTTTATATTCTTTCGTAGCCCTGGGTTCGATGTTCTCGGACCATTAAGTACGCAACGATAGCAAGCAGGCAAATACCCACAGCAACACTCCCAAGAATGAGGGGCACAAGTCTTTTGATGCAATCTGGCCAGCACTCCACCTCTGAAATCAAATGATTGTAGACATAAAAGGTCAGTACTGTAATTCTATAGCATATATACATCGCACATTTCACATTATACCATTTACTATTACTGTGCAGATAGTCTGCCATATTTCGGTAGGTGATGGTTTTCTTTTCCAAAGGCTTTTCCAGAATTGTGTTGCACATGAAGCATAACTTGTAGAGTCACTTAAATACAAAACCAACATACCATTTCCAAATTGTCCGTTAATGATATTAAAGGCTTGGATCCTAAGCTTCGTGATCTTTATTTTTAGGTTCTCAGCCATTTGTAGTGTCTTCTTGGAATTGCACTTGTAGCTGAGTCCATCTTCAGCTCTGAATAGTTTGCTGTTGCTGAGTACACCTGTGAACTGCTCACCTAGGTGTAGTACGATATTTTTCATGAAGGGACTTTTGTATCAATAAAAAAAGAGATGATCAAATAAAGTGGCATTTACTATAGCCACCTGGCCCGAATACTCACTCTGACAACCTTTGCAGTCAGCAGTTGCTTGCAAAGTGACTTCTATTTTACTGGCATATGACACATTTCCTTCCTGCGGAGTGAACAGTAACAACATGCATATTAGTCAAAATGTATTACACATTTAAGCTTCACATTCATCTCAAACAGTTGTTTATAATGGTAGGGAAAATAGAACGAAAAAAAGGTAACAAAATCCATTTGCCATTAATAGTTGCTTTTTCACTGTCCAGTTTGGGGACTTTGTGATGCAGTGGGTAGAGCTGAACGCATGGCACTCGCACACTTTAAGTAATCAGCTCACCTGAAACACATCTTTAGACTAAGGAGGGAGATCAGAGCATCTGGAGAAAACTTGTGTACGCAGGTGCTATGAGGCACCCAGTGCACCATCATACCCATCAAAACAAGAGAATATATCAATAGAATAAATGGAGAAAGTAAGAGTAAAATAGATGATGAGAGGGAAAGACAACTGAACGTACAGAGCGCACAAATGTATTATATATTAGCAACTGAATATGTTGGTCTGAAGCCTGGATTTAAAGGTGTTCAGAGAAGGTCTTATATTCTCAACTTGGCTTTCATTGAGATTTTCTCTGCGTTTAAAAGAGAAGGTAGGAATTTTTTATGTTTGGTGAAAAAAAGAGCAAACTTCTTGTGGCTCAGGAACGCATTATTTTTTCCATTACAAATTATTCATGTTGTTCGTTTTGTGAGAATCCATCTTTAGAGCATTACTCTCATTATGCTATCAAAGCCCATATGCTGTGTCCTTTTTTCAGTCATAACAAAAAAAAGTCTCTAGTTATTTCAACACTGTATTTATTTGTGTTTAATACATATAAAAGTATACATATTTATTTGTGCAAGTATGTACTCATTTGACAAAGAAGATCTAGTTTTCTTTTGACTGTGCTCTGTATCTCCAAGGTAACATGACACACAGTGCATTTTAAACCCAACATAAAACCATATAATGGTCTGCTGTGACAATGAGGTTTTTTTTTTTTCCATGTTGCTGAGTTAAAATGAACAATAATGAAACTGAAATCGTTGGTACCTGCTTGTGGTGTCAAGCATGAGGGTTTTGAGAAGGTCTTTAACTAATTCTGACTCCAACATACCTTCAGAAACGTGAAGTCAACATTCCCCCCATTGAAAGTCAGCGACAAATCAGAGGTATTCTTTCCACAGAATCCCATTGGTTTTATGGAGAATGGGTCAATGTTGTAATACAAAGTTTTCTGTAAAATAAACACAAATTTATGAAATCTCTTGCTGCTTTGTTTAAATTACATCTGACATACACTTGCTTTCACTAATACATACCAATGTTATTCTAATATTTAAACAAACCTCTTCTAATATTTCCTTGGTATTACGGTTATGTATTTCCATAAAGGGCAAAGGGCAGCATGGGCCTCATAAGGACGTGGGCCTGTAACCAGAAGGCGGCTGGATCATGTCTTAGGGAGGGTTCTGCTGTTGAAAATTGCATTTAATATCACGGAATCATCATTTAAAATATGAAAATCATTCGTTAGCTGTTTTTAATGACGGCATGTGACAAAGCCTTTTTGTTAAATAAAACAACAGCAATGTCCTGAAAGCAGGGCAATACTGCAGACCTTGGCCTTGGTCACCACAAACTCCACTGCCATGGATGCCTTGAGGCACACGTTGCCTTTAGGGTCCGCTAGACTGTAGGAGCCCATCTGTGGGGCCGATTCTTTGGGGACCAGAGACGGATACCGCACAGGACTGTCTTTGCTAGAGGCCCCGTCCGTGGCCGCCGCCGACGCATCGCTGTGGGTTTCTGCCAGGGCTGTGAGAGCAGCGCGACCACTTCCTGGAACCAGAATGACAGCAGGCCTCGGGGACTGTTGGAGCCACTACTTGTAAAGACTCGAGTGATGCGAATTCAGGGGACAAGTACAGCACCACACGGTCCTCTTTAACAAGCTGTCTGTAAACTGAGCTTCTGTGGATCATTCATAGAACTCATTGAAGGTCAAGCTCAGTATCTGACCCGCTGAAATACGTTTAAAAATTCCATAAACACAATCAGAATCACTCAATTAGCCAAGAGCACTTAAAGCTCAGCAGAAATTCATGTATTACAGGATATTATTCATAACTGCATCACAGTATCCATACACAACTGTATGCTTGGCTGCTTGTCTTATAAAATATAACTTATGTTATTAATATGATCAGTTTTCTTAATAATCAGTATTTCTGAAGACTCTTAACTTGCTATCAGAGAAAATAAACCAGTGCAATGAAATGCGTGTATAACAATTCTAACATTTACATTAACTTTTTGAGCACATGATTTTCTCCAGAGCAACGTACAATGGAAAAAAGAGCAGATGCTCTCTTGCTGGAGTGGGGAAGAATAAACCTATTCAATGTGCAGTTTAGTGCGATCAAATAATGCCGAGATCTCACCCAGCAGAAGCAGGATCCACACAAGTACTGCTGCTTGGAGCTTGACTTTCATAACAGCTTTATTCATCTCAGGTGCTAAAGGCAACACTGGCGACTGCCTGCGGTGCCGCTGATGCACTGTGGTATTCGTGTCGGAGGAAAATGTAAGTGCAACTGAGACATTCGTTTGAGGAGGTGGGGCCATAACTGGTATTTGATGTCAGATATTGTGGCTGCGAAGTGAGAAACAGCCAAAATGTTTAACACCACAGCTGTGAAGCACAGCCAAGGAAAGATATAGATGGGGGCCATAGAATGTATTTCTTCTATTCTATTCTATTGTATTTTCTCTGGCATCCGTCACACTGCAGTTAAACCCGGAAAAAAAGAATAAAAACAAAAACAAACAAATTAAAAAGAACAACTAATTATTAAGAAAGGATGCAAACGTCTGCAGTAGGACTTTTTGGCTGCTCTGTGAAGTGTGACCTTTATGGAGTGTATTATTACAAGGGAATTTTTTTTTTAACAAAAGTTAGTTTTTGGTCTCTGGCCACATTGATCAAGCCCTTAAAAATTTAAAACTTGTTTTTTGTTAAAAGCTTAATATATCATTTAAAATAAAAATGAAGATTACAAGTTATACTGTAATACATAGTAAAGGATGGAAGTAAAGATGTGAGTTTTACATCTGATGAACAGATGCAGATTTTGCATTTTTACAAATGCTCGATAAATTCAGCGAAGTGTGAGATTTGGAGTTTTTCGGTGTTTAATCTCCCTACAGAATGCGGATAAATAATTCATCAAGAAATAGTTTCATACCCAGAAAATATTATGATCCTAAGTCACAATACGCCGAACCACAAATTGTATGCAGTTTATTTGCAATCTTTGTTTTAATTCTGTTGTTTTGATACTTTCTTGGTTTGTTTGTTTTTCAGTGTTGCTGCTGAATGCACTTTTTATTCAGGTCAAATTAAGCTCTAACACTGAAATGAAATATAGTCATTAAAGTGATCACATGGAGACCCTTTCTGACAAGACGTACGCTTTGAATAAGTGGGACAGCTCCGTGTTTGGAAGATTAAACGCTGTTCGGGCAAACTGGGGGTCAAAGGTAGAGGAACAAAGTTTGCTAAAGCAAACGACACTGTAGTTTAAAATGTGCTTAACGCAACGGGCCGTTCTGGAAAAGAATCTGGAGAGAGGGCATGTTTGCTTACCTGACATCTTAAAAGCTGCGCTGATGTTCAGCCCTGCCATCTGTTTCATTTGTGGAGCCCATACCATTGCTAGTCCATCATATGTGGCTCATTCCCATGTTTTTACTACAGTTGCCATTTGAAACATCACAAATTACACCGCAAAGTCACATGCATGTGCGTATTTGTTCTAGTTATTGAAGTGTTTTTGGAAGTCAATCTTATCGGAGTCTTTTTGGGCTGTATCACAGAAGCTCCAATGTGTGATAGAAAGTGGAGGTGATGTTTCAGAAATTGTCTCAATATGTTTATATGTGAACATTTGTTCTACGTTTCAGCTGATCTCTGCCGCATCGTGGAACATGTCACACATTTGATGTGTCGGTGAGAAACGTGTGTTCGGTGACGTGCTGTAAATGCTCTTTGCCGTTTTTGGAGGATCAATGGGCCATAACTGAATATTTTCTAGGTTTTATTATAAGAAGCATTAAATGCTGGTTGGTCAGTGCATGGGTGCCTGTTAGTATCCATGCCATCCTCCTGTTCTTCTCCATACCAGAGTTTAGCAAGAAGTGAAATGTTACTAGGGGGCACGGTGGTGCAGTGGGTTGGACCAGGTCCTCCTCGCCGGTGGGTCTGGGGTTCGAGTCCCGCTTGGAGTGCCTTGCAGCGGACTGGCGTCCTGTCCTGGGTGTGTCCCCCTCCCTCTCTGGCCTTACACCCTGTATTGCCGGGTAGGCTCCGGTCCCTGCGATCCCGTCTGGGAAAAGCGGTTCTGAAAATGTGTGTGAAATGTTACCATTTCTTTTTTTTTATTCCCAAATGCAATGAAATAACTTTGGGTAACGTACATTTTTGCCATGTTTGTCCCTTTCAATTGCTATATGTAAAAATGCAAACAATCTTCAGAGAAAAATCACTTCGACTGCTATTCCCAAGTTCCGACCTGTATTTGTAAATGTTTTGTAATTGTTACATCCTTGCATGGATTTGAAAACTTTACATTTGTATAAATGTAATCAGAAAATCCAGCAGATAAATAATGTAGTTTTTCAAGTGGTTACTTTCAGATACTTTTAGGTTTTTACAAGCTCATTCTTTTGAAGAACCGGCTTGGGGAGTGATATTCTGCTGGGATGGTGAAAATATGGTGGGAAGAAAGACCACAAAATAGAGATAATTATGTCAGTGTAATATTTGGAGAACAAAATCATGTAACGTTAAATAATTCTGAGACGAACTCTACAAATGCTTTCCCATTTATTCCAGTTTTCCTTGCAGTAAACTGGTGAAGTTGTGATGTTAAATACCGAAACTTGAGATAACCGTCTACAGTATTGATTTCTGTGGGCGTACTGGCCTGGAAGGACAGGCCATCAGCAAACATGTGCCTTGTGATCACTCAGTGCTGGAACCGCGTTTTTGCTTTGCGCTGCTCTGTCTTATTTGAACAGGTCAGCATGAGGGTGTGGGCTGCATTCTGGTGGTATATAAGAGCTGTCAATCATTGGTGAAGTTGCAGTGCTGGTGCTCAGGGGTCCCTCTACCAGCTTTGGGAATAGATCACCGGTCCCCACTCAGGTCCTCTGCCGTATGCCCTCACAATGCTGCGACTGCAGCTGCTGGTGCTGTGTGTCGCCCCTCTGCGGCTCTGGGCTCAAGAAACTGGTCCAGTTCAGGCCTTCTGTAATGACCGAGATGTCGAGGACTCTGTGGATTTGGCTCTCGTAACGTTTAATAAGAAGCTCCAGTACGGCCATCAGTTCGCCCTTTACCGCATATTGTCGGCCTTCAAAGTAAGTAGTACTTTTATATAATGATGCATTTTTGAAAATCTCTGTCAGACTCTTGATCTGAGAACGACTTGACTTCACGTTCAACGCGCTCCGTTTTTCTCTGCAAAATAAATGAATTGCTTACAAAGGAATAGAAACAGGAAATGAGAAGAGAAACAGCAGGACAGCTAATAATGTAGTAGTTGGAGCTGCTGCCTTTGGACCCCAAGGTCGCAGGTTCAAATGCCACCTCCGCCTGTAGTGCCCTTGTGCAACATGTTTACCCTAAATTGATCCAGTAAAATTACCCAGTTGTATAAATGGGTAAATAATTGTAAGTAATTTAACGTTGTAAGCTGCTTAGGCAAAAAGCTCAGTGTAAAAAGGGGGATATATTTGGTTAGAGAGAAAATGACGCAGTAAAATTTCAAGTTCCCTTTATAGAAAGAGTTATGGGGCAGAAACCATAACGTCGCAGTTTTCTTTCTGTGTGCATATTGCGCCATCTACATCAAGTGTGGTTAGAGTGTTAACTAGAAATGTATTATTCATAGGCTCACAATGAGTCAGGCACATCGTTCACAACGAATTTTGAAGCCAAAGAGTCTGATTGTGTAGTTGGGGTCGACAAAGTGTGGAAAGATTGTGAGTACCAGCCAAATGACAAGGTGAGTGACTCCGAAAAAGACATCCTGGACATATTTCTGTAAAGCAGACATATTTTTATATAATATGTAATATATATATAAAATATTCAGCAGACATGCTTATTAATACAGATATTCTAGCATCATAATGTATATATACAAACATTTTGCGTGATTCTGCACTTTGAAACGATATATTTTAAGCTACTCTACCCCTTTCACAGAAACCACTTCAGTGCAACGCAACAGTGCAGAAGAGTAACCTTGAGGGAAAACAAGAGGTCATATTTGTTGACTGTCTTGCAGGTAGTAAGATTTAATTTTGCCTGTGGAATATTTCTTCTCAAATGATTCAATTTGCTGCGCTATTAAGAGCTCAGGTCTTAACCTGTTTAAATATATTATCGGTGCCTATGTGTAATAGATAGCGAACCCTTTTACAGAGGGGAAATTCTTGTAGGGCTCTTGAAATATATCATTCAGTTTAATATGGCCAAGAGCAGTTCTGTCAGATGGATATTAAGAAGCATTTTAATAATTTAAAAGCGTGACATTTTTTTGGACTTCAGCGGAATTACTGAGTAAACGATCCCAAAAGCTGTCTCAAAAACCATCTTGGTTCATGCTGTGTTATGCTAAGTCGCACATGCGTTGCCAGTGTCCTGAAGAAAGTTGGAGAACTAGATGTATAGAAAAAAAGAAGTTATTTGACAAGCAATGTGTTCCTTCAGTTGAACCCAAGGTTGTTGCTGAACGTGGACCATGTCTGGGTTGCCCTGAAAACATCGATATAGACAGCGAGGACGTAAAGGGGCCGCTGATGTATTCCCTGGTTAAATTTAATGCGGAAGATGACTCGGAATTTCACTTTGTCGTAAATGAGATCGGCTCAGCCACAAGACAGGTAACTTGCTAACCTCCGTCTTCTAGATCCTCATTAGCATGTTATTCTGCTCTGCTTTACCTCGTGGGGTTTGCATGTTTTCATGCCTGGGTTTACATGTCAGTTTGTCATTCATGTTAGATGGGGTAAAGTGTAGGTAAATAGCTCTGTGTGTATTGGTCTTATTACAACACATTGTTGCTTGCGTTAGACGGACACACACACACACACACATAGATAGAATGCTGTGCTTTACATTGCTTGGTCATATTGACTCTAAAATGTTTTCTGCCCTATGAACTTCATTAAATGTCTGAAGTTGTGTATTATAAAAACTGCTTGTGCATCATAGGTCGTTGCAGGATTAAGGTATGACCTTCAGTTTGAAATGGTCAAAAGCAACTGCTCAAAGACTGACTTCAAGGAGCTAACAGATGAGTGCCATCCTGTTCATGAAAATAAGGTCAATTATTTGGACTTAAATAATAAGCATTTTCATTTCTTCCTTAACATTCCACAGTAATTGATTATGGTGTCTTTGCTTTCCAGCGTCATGTCTCCTGATCATTGTATTTTATGTGGTGTTTAGGAGTTTGCCTTCTGCAATTCCACTGTTTTTGTTGCTCCTTGGAGGCATGAAGAACCAGAGACGCACATTAATTGCAAACCTGGTCGTCTTGTGGTAAGAAACGCCACATATTTAAACTGGATGGCTGTAGTTCCATGTGTTGCACAACTCTATAGACCCGCTTCTAAAACTTTGCTGTTGATACTCCTTTAATTTTCTAGACATCCTTTGTGAGAAGGAGACCTCCAGGATGGTCTCCGCTAAGGAGCATGCAGGCGATTGTCATTCCTCCAACCCAAACTGCAGTGCCAACCTTGGCAAGTCCAGAAGCCAAAGAAGAGTCTTCAGAGGAGTCCAAAGAGAAAAACAGCCCACCACCCTCTCCGGCTGAGACCCAGGCTGAAGATCCACATGCTACCCTGGTGCCGTTGATAGCTGAGCCTGAGAAACCTTTCCACTGCCCATCGAAACCCTGGAAGGTGTCTCCACCCAAAACCATCGCTGCTCCACAGCAAATCTCCAAACCTGCACCAGAAGAGGGGGACTTCTCTGATTTAGACCTGTTGTAAGAATGCCTCTTGTCGTATTGTAGACAGTGCAATTCTTGTACAACTCTCTTCATGTGACGTTTTTACAAACAATATGAGGCTATTTCGCCCTGTAACTCAAATAAAGAAATCGTGATTGACAAAACATTTATGCTGGCTGTATTTGCAGACCTTTATTTATCAGACTTAAAGTTTGCCTCTCCATCCTCGGGCTCTTTACCAAAAAACTCTTCTTTTACGGCATTGCTTTGGAAAAGAGACTCTGCTTTTGCATTTGCCACACGAATATATAAATGGTTTAATGAACAAATATTGCCTTTATTTCATATTTATGCATAGCCTACTGCCCCTAACATAGTTTTGCTAGTGAAGGCTATACTTGAAATCAATTTTAGATGTTTATGTCATAACAAAATAATACTGCTGTTTCGTGATGGAAAAGAAATTGCTTAATGTATTTGTGAGACAAATCTGTGAATGCTTTTATCAACAAATTTTGTGCTTATTTCATCATTCCCCATACTGCACCTAACTTCATAGTTTTGTTGTTTAATATTATATTTGAAATTGACTTCAGATGTGCTTACTTCACCACAAAGCAATATTAAAAGAATCTCTGAGTGAAAAAGTGACACTGTTGGCCTCCATTTCAATGTGTAAATCCTCAAACTTGAGATGAATATTAAAAACATATTGGGGGGCTTCCGGTGCCCCCTGTGCAGGGGTTCTGCGGAGACCCCGTAGCAATCTGAACACCTTTGGCGTTTACTGCAATATCCTTCCGCCTCGTCATGTAGTTCAACACCCAGTGCATTGAAACTCAAAGTTTTGTATTAAATATGAGAGTGTTTTTGTCTCTGTGACATTTAACAAACACATCCACATGTTTATGATTTAGCACCGTGCCGTCGCTACGTATTTGTAAGTGCTTTAATTGCCGGAAGCTCGAGTCCCGGTAAGATAAAACGATTTGCGCCCCCATTCCTCCTCCTTCAATTGAGAACTAAAGCTTCGGACTGAACATGTCAAGGGGTTCTGAGGATTATAGCAGGTATTATTAAAAATAATAAAAGAGGACTGTCCTCAAATCTTAGACGAGTGACAGAAGTGCTGTCCTTCATTAAATTAATGTAGACAGAATCTCAAAAGAGGGGCAGGATAGCGCTTGTTTTAATGTGCTGGGAGGTCCGTGGACGTCAGCGCGATGTCGGCCTACTGCCAAGCTTGAAGATAACAGCTAGCAGCTAGGAACGAACGTGTGATATTTTTTTTTTGTTTTTGCGTGCTCAGAGGGTTATTTGGGTTTTCCCCCACGTCCTGCGTGTTTGTGGCCGGGCACCCCATGCCGAAAATAAAATAGTTACATATGAATTATTGTATCATATCAAGCAGCCCGGTGTCACGAAGACACCGTTATGTGTGTTAGCTACTAAGCTAGCCTAGCCTAGCCTAGCAGAGCTAGCCGGGCCCGAGTCCCATCATATGAGTGATTCCTCTGCGTTCTCACACACTGAATTGAACTTAATCTTGTGCATCGTCGTGCTAAAAACGACGGACAGGTTAGGATCTGGGAAATTTAACAATGATTCAGTGAATGCCAGCGCGGTCAGTTGACGCTTTATTTTGTTTTGGTGATGTTCGATGTTGTGTCTCTGGACGAGCGGCTCGTCGTCGCTCGGATCCGAACGCGTGTCTCAGTCTGTACGAGCCGGTTAAGCGACTAACTCGTGTTTTATGGAGCGATTGATGGCGCGTTTCCTCTTTTCCGCCTAGTAACACACGGGTAACCGCGACAGCGCCTTGTTCTTTCCTCTTGTTTACATTTGCTGCCATCAACATTGCGCAGATCATTCTAGTGGGAGTGGTCGGTCGGTTAGTCTGTTTGTCAGTCTCCATATCAGACCAGTGTTGTTAAATGTTGAACGCGTCACGTGCGTCTGTTACAGTGACAGTCCGTTTCGAGTGGATATAAGTAGCTAAGAGTTAATTATTGTGAGAAGAGACCATACGTGCAATTGTGAACCTGCAAGATTATCCCATTTAAACAATATAGGCGCCACAGGGAGTAGCGCTGCTGCCTCACTGCACCTGCGTGGGCTTCCTCCCACAGTCCAAAAACATGCTGTTAAGATTCACCCATGGCGTGTGAATGAGAGTTGTTCCGCTGTATGGATGAGCGACTCATTGTAAGTAGTGGTTACAGCAGTGTGGGCTGGTAACACTACATAGAGCTCATTGGGAGTCGCTTTGGAGGGAAAGCGTCTGCTGAATGAATAAATGGAATATGCAGTGTTCTGTGTCTGACCCAGTTGTCCAGAAGGACTTTGAGCGTTAGTATTAGAGATTAATTTGTTTGTAAAGCAATGTTGTTAGTGTGTTGTTGTTTGGAGTACCTTGATCCAGGTGAGATTAAGGTACTCCAGCTGTGCGACTCAAAGTATGACCATATCTGCGAGGCAGCTGCTGAGCGACAAATATATTAAGCTATTGCTCAAAATGCCTGTCAACAGTACCTTGTCATCTGGAGGCACTGTGGATAGTTAAGACCATCATTGCCAATGGTTCCTGGTTCAAATCTTGCTTCTGCTGCAGTACTCTTGATCCCAGTGCTTACCATTAATTGATACTGTAAGAATATTGAACTGTACCAATGGATAAAGTATTGTAAACAGCAGCCAAATTAGTAATTGTTTCTAGGTTTTTTTTTGAAATGAGAACTTGGCAAAATGTGCTGCTGCTTACTTATATTTCACCTTCTGGCTCTTGTGTGTGATGGCCAACAGCTCCAGAGACCAAGACCATGGGGGCCCCGATGGAATGGAGCCTGATGGTATCATCGAGGTGAGCTTTATGGTGAGGTACACGTTTTCATGTTACTACAGTTAGCCAGGTATCTTACTCTCCTTGTGTCCATACAGAGCAACTGGAATGAGATTACAGACAATTTTGATGATATGAACCTCAAGGAGACCCTTCTGCGTGGAATCTATGCGTATGGTTTTGAGAAGCCGTCAGCCATTCAACAGCGAGCTATTATCCCATGTATTAAAGGTAAATATGCTTGTTTATGAAAAATGTAAAACATCTTGATGTTTTAAAAAAATATACTTGAAATGTTGAGTTGAGTCTTGCAGCTGCTAGTGTAGTGGTTAGAGCTTCTGCCTTTGAATCCATGGGTTGCAGGTTCAATCCCCACCTCCTGTTGTACCCTTGAGCATGGTGAAAATTACCATGCTGTATGAATGGGTAAATAATTACAAGTTTGTAACTGAAATATTTGTAACCTTAACATTGCAAGTTGCTTTGGAGAAAATCATCAGCTAAATGAATAAATGTAAGCATTAAAATTAGTTCCAGATGGTTGCCTTTAGTAATATTCTAGTTGTAAAACTTCTGTGGTGTTGGAGTTAAGATAATGCAATATGGGTAATTTTATTTTCTTTTTCTTTTAGGATTTTTTTTTTTTTTTTTTTTTTTTTTTTTTTTTTTAAACATTACACTGCTCCGTGCTTTTGACACCCCAAAATCCATAATATGTCGAATGAGCACGCACACAAGTGAAAAGAAAATTTTGGCTTGCATGTCTGTCCTTTTTTTAGGCTATGATGTCATTGCTCAGGCCCAGTCAGGAACTGGCAAGACGGCCACTTTTGCCATTTCTATCCTGCAGCAGCTGGAAATAGATCAGAAGGAGACCCAGGCTCTGGTTCTGGCTCCAACCAGAGAGCTGGCCCAACAGGTATGCTGCACCTGAGGTCATAACACACACCAAAAAAATTTTCAGACCAAGGCAGCATATTTGGATGGTGTTCTGAAAAAGGTATACTTTTTTGTGTACTTTATCCAAATTGAAAGTGTGACATGTATTTTCAGCATTTTGGAATTTAGACAGCAAATATATAATGATTTTGTACAGCCTTAACTGCTTTGGTTTGTCTTGCATCCTGGCTTTGTCTTACTACTTAAGGCAACAGGTGGAGCTTTGCTAAATATTTTAATTTATGCTACCCACAGATTCAAAAAGTAATTCTGGCTTTGGGTGATTACATGGGTGCCACCTGCCATGCCTGCATTGGTGGCACCAATGTTCGAAATGAGATGCAGAAGCTACAGGCTGAAGCTCCGCACATAGTGGTTGGAACCCCGGGTCGGGTCTTTGATATGCTGAACAGGAGGTACCTGTGTGAGTGTCTGACACAGTGACTGTCAGTATGTATTACATCGCTTAGTGATGTGATGTTTAAACATCTTTCGGGACTAACTTGTTGTGTAGATACATTTCTTGAACTTATCACTACTTTGGCAAACATAACAGTATAGTTAAGTACTTAAAAAATCTCATGAGATTTTTTTTTTTTGATTTGCAGCTCCTAAGTGGATCAAGATGTTTGTCTTGGATGAAGCTGACGAAATGTTGAGCAGGGGATTCAAGGATCAGATCTATGAAATTTTCCAAAAACTGAGCACAAACATACAGGTGAAGTTTCATGTTCCATATTCAATATATTGCATATAGTCGTATTATATTTGCACTACAGCAATAAACATGCACATTAAGTAGGTAAAATTGGTGTTTGGGAGGATCAGGGTATTCTTAAACAATTTGGAATATGCTAGTACAGTATGTTTGTACTCTTTAGTTTTTCCATCAGTGTAAATGGACACAGGTCAGTAGGGAGTGTGGCAGTTGTGCTCCAGGGGTTTGCTTAGAATATCAAACATTTTTGCATGAGAAACTTGAGTACTGAGCACTTTTTGGTAAATTTGCAATTTTGCAGGTTGTGCTTTTATCAGCTACAATGCCAGCTGATGTTTTGGAGGTGACAAAAAAATTCATGCGCGACCCAGTTCGTATACTTGTGAAGAAGGAAGAGCTTACCTTGGAGGGTATAAAGCAGTTCTACATTAATGTTGAAAGGGAGGTGAGTAGACCCTTCATCTTTTTCGGAACAACATTTATTTTAAAAATCCTCCCGTTGGTTCTTGTAATAATGCCAGTACACCCAAGACACAATATCTGTAATGTCTACATGTAAATTGGGGTGGATGACATTCTTAATGTCCCGTGTCTTTTGTTTGATGGTGTGCAAGAGTTTTGCAGATGCGTGTCAGTGAATGGCCTGATGGGTAGCTGAAGAGTTTACTTTTTTATTCCCCACCCTCCATTTTACAGGAGTGGAAACTGGACACCCTTTGTGATCTGTATGAAACTTTGACAATCACTCAAGCTGTCATTTTTTTGAACACAAGAAGAAAGGTTGACTGGTTGACTGAGAAGATGCATGCAAGGGACTTCACTGTGTCTGCCTTGGTACACCTTCTTTGACCATTTCATTTTTAAACAAATCTAAGTTGTTTCAGAAATCATTTTGTGGTTGTGCAAAAGCAGGGAGAGGCCTGATAAATCTAAAACTTTTGTGTGAAACTGCTTTGCAGCATGGGGACATGGACCAGAAGGAAAGAGATGTGATCATGCGGGAGTTCAGATCAGGATCTAGCAGAGTGTTGATCACTACAGATTTGCTGGTAAGGATAGCCGGTTAGTTTCTGTATTGCAAAGAACCTGAAGCAGTGTAATTTTAGATGAATACTGTGACCCCAGAAGTATTCATGATGAGATTCTCTCTGCAATACATTTGTGGGGGACCCCTTAATTACATATCTGGGGTCTTAAGACCCCATGTGTTTTGTGTATATTCAGCTTGGAGAAGTAAGTCAACACACAGTTTTTCAAGGTGTTTTCTGTTTCAGGCCATTGAGAAGACATTGTTTAATATAATATTGAGCATGGCGAAACATGAAAAAACACAGGCTGGGGTCAGAAAAGTCCCCCCCCCCCCACACACACACACAAATTCTGGTCAAGGAAATGACTGCCAGATTCAAGAAAACCAAAGTATTACATCAGCGTTGCACTGCTAACAAACGCTTTGATAAAGAGCTGTCTGATTGTCACTTAAAACACTAGCAGGTTAAATAAATTCAGATACATCGAGGGGAATATTGAATATTTACCTGCCCCGCCAGGCTCGAGGTATTGATGTGCAGCAAGTGTCTCTAGTCATTAACTACGACTTGCCCACCAACCGAGAGAACTACATTCACAGGTAACATTTTGTCGGCAAAAAATCTTTTTCCTTTGCACTCTACTGCGGGATAATGTCATGAAGCTGCTTTTCCCCCCTTTTTCACAAAACAGAATTGGGCGTGGTGGTCGTTTTGGCAGAAAAGGAGTTGCTATTAATTTTGTTACTGAAGAAGACAAGAGGATTCTTCGGGATATCGAGACGTTTTACAATACTACTGTCGAGGAGATGCCTATGAATGTGGCTGATCTGATTTAAAGCCTGGGATGAGATTTTATGCAGTGCTCGCCGTTGTTGAATAAAAGGGCATTGTGCTTATTTTATTGGAAAAATATTGAATCTTGTCTCAATGCTGAATGCAGATCAGAAATTTGGATATTTGCTAAGTGAAGCGACTTGGCTCGTGAGCTCTCGTGAGGACGGCCGTAGGCTCGATCCTCCTAACAGGTAGACTGCTGGGGTGGGGATACGAAAACATGGGGTCTTTAAATATATTTGGATATTTTTGTCTTAGTTCAAATAAGCTGTGTGTATTAGATGTTCTATATCATTTAATTATTTACTTGTGGACAAAGAGATACAAGTGCTGTATTAAATCTGCCAATTATGTTAAGCTAACTAGTTACAGTAAATTTTGGGTCAAATTAGCTGCTTTCCAGATTTCCTAGTTCGAGTTGTGAAGTGTGTAAGCTACGGTATTTGTCGTGCTTTATTTTTAATTGTTTGCATTTTTAGATAAGCCAGTCATTTACGAGACCCTTAAGTCATTTGTTCCACTTGACCCACATTACAGAATAAAGAGGGATGTGGTTGCTTTTGTGCATTGACTTGGTACCGTTGACATGCCTTTTGTTCCATTTGGCCAACTTTAACCAGCTGCATTGCTTGTATCTTGTTGAAGTCTGTGCCACTTCCATTAAGATCTGCACTAATCTGCTGTACAGGTCTCTTAGTATGTTGTATCTAAATAAATCAATGGCGCAAAAATAAACATGGTGTCTGTTTCTTTTGTAAGATGACTGTACCTCTGGGTGCAAACCTTAATGGCAGTGGCATCTACTCCCGTGGAACAATTTTGAAATGATCAAATTTGGTGCGAGCAGCCGGAGGCCCCAAAGCTCACATGATGGATATTAAGATAAAAATAAGACTGCTTGTGATTTGACTTTTGTGCACTAACTTAGTGTTTACATTTAGGTAGCCCACCAAAAAAAACAGGTTGCACCAGCGTTAAGCAATCTTTTAATAAGGTACAAAAGTCTGTCCAAAAGCAAAACAAGAAAATGGGGAAGACAAAAGGGGTTTGAAAAGCTACAGCTGCTTAGTTGCTCTGGGATGTTTGTGCTTGCTGCATGATCACTGAACACAGGCTCAACAGCTGTAGGTACTCCTCTGCTCCATCCGTCAGACACTTGTCCACTTCCTGTCGAAGAAGATGCATTACTGGATAGTTAGCTCAGCAAAATGAACAAGAGCCAGAAGCTGAATAGTGTATGTGTAACTACAAAACCATGACATCGTTGAAGAGGACAAGTAGGACTAAGCGGTACGAGAGCTATATGATCACGCGCCGATCACAGGGCTGCAATACTGTTGTGAAAGACATCGCCTAGTTTGTAAACATTCCAGCACTAGAATCTATTAGCTGTGATAGCCAACCTAACTAGAACGAACTGAATGAAAACAAAACTGGAAAATATACCGACGGCAACTGTGATAGCTGTTCAGAAGTCGGATACTCACCGCCATTTTTTCTGTAATTACTGACTTCTGTTGATCGTTTAGACTCTCATCTATGATGGTGTCATGAAGCTGATGGATTATCTGCATGGCTGCATAGCCCTCATCTATTATGTTCTGTAGACGAAGCAGCCCAATTAGTCATTTTGTTTTTAGCAACATCAATTCTTGCCTATCGCTGACTGGAATAGCTAAATGCTCCACTCAAGGCTACAATCCCAAATGTCTTAAGATAATTTTCTCCCATCACTCATTTCTACTCTTCACTCCATGACGTGTCAAAAATTCTATTTACTGACTTACTCATGATGAATTAAAAATAAAATCATACAAAATTCAGTTTCATAAGGAATTGTAATTTTTGTGATAAACAGGTTAATAAAAAGCCATGCAGTAAGTTGAAACTTACATAAAACTAAAATTTGGTTCATAATGTTAAAATACATGTACATACCTTAATGGCAATTTCAAGCTTATCGAAGGTGCTCTTGTAACAAATACTTAGCAGATTTTGTATCATCTTTGAAGGGACAACCTGGAAATCAATATATTCCAATATTAAAATCTTTTGTAACATTGATATAAACAGCTTTATGGGGGAATAGATGCTTTAAAAGCTGCATTGTGGGGTACAGTGTGGGTACAGCACTTACCCCAGCGATCTCTGTGACGTCTGACTCGGTGATTTCTTTGTCGCCGTTCAGCCGCGCAGCACTCTGCAGGAAGGTTATAGCTTTTCGGAGGTCCCCCTCTGACACCCTCACCAAAGCGCCAATTCCCTGAACAAAGTGCAACGATTTGTCCATCCAGTTTGAAAATAACCACTGAATGTTCGAAATAACTCTTACTAGTGACCTTTAAAATATTCCGATATATGATAGAAATAAAAAAAAAAAAGAGTTATGACTCTTTATAATAATGAGTTGCGATGAAAAGTCAAAGGAGACAATGTCGATGCAGGAATGTAGAACAAATAAAATATATTGGCAAAGCTACAGCCAAGACTTTGATATGCCAACAAAACAATCCTATACCTCTTTAGTGTACTTCAGATTCTCCTTTTCACATATTTCTAACAGTCGCTCTTCCTGGACCTGGTCTCCAAGAGGCTTGAAGCGGAATTTAGAACATCGAGATGTCAGGGGCTCGATTATCCTGAGAAATAAATAAGAGTATCTTTGGATCCCTTTCTTATAGACATCAGACCTTTGTGTTTTGTTGAGTGTTTTTAAGCCAACTAACCGGCTGACATAGTTACAGATGAGACAGAAGCGTGTGGTTCTGGACTCCTTCTCCATTGTGCGTCTGAGGGCTGCCTGTGCGGCGTTTGTCATGGAGTCCGCCTCATCCAGGATAATGATTTTAAAGGGGGGGCAGGGTTTCCCACTGTGGCAAACAAAGTGTCACTCAAGAGAGAAAACAACACATTGATGGATAGATAGTTTTTTTGATCCCGGAGGTCGTAAACAAGCCCCAGCAAAGCATATCCTGAGCAGGATCAGAGGAAGCGGTGACACTGAGAACGGAATCTGCTGAGTAGCAACATCCAGCACTCACTCTGTCCGTGTTCCCGCTGCAGTCAGCTGGGCAAAGTTCTTCACCTTCTCCCGGATAACCTGGATGCCTCGTTCATCAGACGCGTTCAGCTCCAGAACTCTCTGCCGATACAGCTCAGGTCTACAGTGGTTAAGGGCACATTTACTTGGGTTTTCCTGAATGCTCTTTTTCAAGTCTTTAATTTTAACGCTTCTGGCACGAAGGTGTACTGGTCCAAAGAGAAGAAACAGTCCGGGAGTGACACCAAAATTGTCGTACTACTAGTACATGCGACAGTTTCTGAATGCACCTCCCCAATGGTAAACCTGCTGCCTTAACTACAAAGATTTTGCAGTTCCCTGAGAGCAACTGGCCCTTACCCATACAGCTCCCTCGCAGCTGCCAGTATGGTGGACGTTTTTCCAGTGCCAGGTGGGCCATAGAACAATAAGTTGGGAAGCTACAAATACATGCAACACTAATTAGAAAATAAATACAAAAAAATGTTCTTCATCACAACTGCATAACAACTTCATTTACTTACAGATATTGTATATTTTTACATGTAGAACATAAGATATAATATCCTACTGAGCACTAATACTTCCTTAAAACTTGTTTAAAGCCGAAAGATGAACATATATCCTTTGGTAATGAATATCTAGTTTGCCATCTAGATTTTCTTCGCCTGAAGAAAACCCCGGCGATGGGGCAGCATTTGCAAATGCAATGTAAAGTCAGACTTGTGTTGCCACAGGAGGTAGAATTACACCCGTGTCCCACAAAGCACAGCTCAGATGAAAGACTAGGCACCAGGTCCCTGCCTATTAATAGTGCAATAGACACTTAATGAGGATACTAAGGGGCTGCACTCCAGTATCTACACATTCAGCACAAAGTGACAGTATGCAGTCACCCTGCCCCCAACATCTTTTTATTTAGTTATTTTTGAGGTTTTTTTCATTACTACCGTCTCCAAATTTGCCTGCAATAATCATTGAAATGTACTTTTTTCCATCAAAACTTTTGTACTCAAATACCAACTTGGTCATTTAGAGACAGCATTGCGGAGAAACACCAAAATACATTTGCTGCTGCCTCCCAAAGGTAATTTTATGTTTAACTTCAAAACAAAGTTCAGAAAACATATACTGACAACATCTCTGCACATGGGACAGATCTTATTCCCCTGCTTTCATTGTCAAGAAAGTCAATATTAAACATTTGCTAACCAATGTAAATAAAAACAAAAGGACACATTCGGATGTATATCGACGTGAAAAAACTAGGGTTCAGATGTGGCTCAAAGGTCCACAGGCCGGAGGAGGGAACTCACATCGGCGCCCTCCAGAGACTTCTTCAGCACTGCAACCACCTCCTCTTGAAAGGCAACTTCATCGACGCATTTGGGCCTACTGGGGAACACAAGGTTCAGCCAACAGCACGTCAGCGTCCGCCTGAAAGAAGCGCTGTCCGCCCAACGACTAGAAACGACCCTGCTCTGCAAGTAGGTAAACTGCTGTAAACTTCATCTATCCAGCTTTTCTTGCTGGATAATTCGATTCATTCATTCTGGTGCCATTGTATGCTGTGTCACTACATTTATGTGTTTTACACAAATGGCTACCGCAACATTAGAAAGTCTCTTCGGTAAAGTATCCGTCTGTCTATGTTGGACAGCTGAAAACTGAACAGAACTGAATAATAATAATACAATCTATAAATAGCCCATCGGTGTAAAAATGTGTTTACTGAGCAAATGCTGTGCAACTGAAATGGGCAGAAAATAAAGTGGAATTTGAAGTGATTTGAAGTCATTTTACTTTTCCGTTTCATGGCAGATAAGCAGAGCGGAAGCTATATAAAAGGTGGCAGCGGAGAAATTACAGGTGAACCGACTGCAACGGGTAACAGCACCCGGTGAGATGCTACAGATTCAGAGGCTAGAAGTAGAAACATGGAATTGTCTGGAGGAAAAAAAAAAATGAAAGAAAAATTGAAGGAAACAAAAAACTTTTGTCAAAAGGATTAGAACAGAAATGTGAAATTAGTGCAGCATGAAAATATACTGTACTTTTATAATGCTTATATTAATAACATGAATAATATGCGACACCAGTTTAAAAAAATAGGAATTTTATTATATAAATTTAAGCATGTTAGCTGTTGATATCCTTCTGGTTCACACACTGACACTGGGGTTGGGAGGATACGAGTCTACGAGAGCGCCCAGATCAGACGAGACAGCCCTTTTTACCATGGTGAAGTGTGAGCGAACTTACTATTTCTCCACCCAAGGCAGTGCTTTGTGCTTCTTGTCCGCACTGGGGTGACCGGCGGGTCCGGCCGATCCGATCCTCTCCTGCTTCTGCTGGGCTCTGGAGCTCTGGGCCCCTTTCAGAAAGGCCTGCATAGTAGTGTGTGGCGCTGCCTGCACAAAAGACCAAAAAAAAAAAAAAACGCCACACATCCATCACACGCGGACATGGTGCCGGGTACCTCGCAGATAATGCAGATATTATTTATTATCAAAAATAACAACACAGCGGGAACACGAACAAGTACACAAGTGCGGTCTCGCGCAGCCTCCGTCCTCGTCACCGCCACCAGCTCCTCCTGTTAGCTAAGGAGCTACCTGGAGAGTAAATCACCTTTCTTTTCCCAGGGATTTCTAGTTCTCGTCTCGCACGCATGTTCGGAATTGCACTGCACTTACCCCAGCTTTTGGTCGAAGCGAAACTTTGTGCTACAACCGAGGAAAAGCAGTTGTTTTGTTCAAGAGCACTGACATCAGATTCCCGCCAGACGCGCTTCGTGCTGCGTCTACTTCCGGTGACGTCAGAGTGATTCCGACGTGGACCGGGTGACAGGAAGTAGCGTGGTACTACAGAGTACAGTATAGTACAGTACAGTACTCCCAAAAAGACTTCACACTGGACAAGAGGCTAAGGGTGGATTATAATTAAGGAATTGAAATAATTAGTATATTTGTAGATGGTGCCCTATGAATTAGTTGATAGTATAGCGAGTAGAGCTGTTGCCTTTGGGTCCCAGGGTGCAGGTTCGAATTTCCTCCTTGGTGCTTGTGCCCGAGTAAAGTCCTTACTCTAAATTTTCCTAGTAGATTTACCCCCGTGTGTGAATGGGTAAATTACTTTGGAGTTAAGTCTCAGTTAAGTTAATACGTTCAATGTAGTGGTTTCTCCTTTAAACTGATGCAACAAGTTTTTTTTTTAAAAAAAGCAGATTTCCCAGTTTTATTTATTTATTTATTTATTCATTTATTCATTCATTCATTCATTCATTCATTTATCGTACTTGTTGATTGAATTTGAGAGAGAAACATCTACCTTAAATTTATCAAATCTTGTAGATCTCACGGGAAAGAAGTAGTGCTATGCTCTGCTTTCTAGACTCATTTAAGTACATTTCCCAGGTAAACCAAGTCTAGAAATCAGGGCATCCCACTACTACTCCCCCAGGAGATCTACAAAATTGGGTTTCAGCTGACACGCTTTACATGATGTTAAGCTCAGCATCCTCTTTGGCTGGAGTGCACGGTCTTTTACTTTCCACCTTTGCACGTGCACATTATAAGTAATGGTAGTTTCTTTCAGTCTTTCCACATCCCACCCTTAAAAGGACATAAGTGACCACACTGATAGCGCTTCCTACCTCTTTTCTACTGATAGGCACCCCCTGGGGGGAAGAACAAGGATAGACTATAAATTGTTTCCCATTACATTTACATTCATTCATTTAGCAGATGCTTTTCTACATATGTAGTGCTATCAGCCCACACATCTTATTCACCAAGGTCACTTACAACAGTTTTGCTGAACAGGAGACTGCTGGGAAATGCAAATAGTTCTGCAACCGTAGGCAGGTCTGTTAAAGGCCGGAATGAGGTAAGCACCTGTCGACTAGTTTACGTAGAGCTGTAGGTACCAGGAGAAAGGAAATTTCTTTGGGTTGAGTGAAAACTTTCCAGGCTTATATACTGCCCTTTCTTGCTAGGACCATTATAAATGTGCGGTCTTACTAGCAGAGTCTTGAAGGCAGCAGGAGATGAAAAAAGACAGCTCTGGGGGCCACCGGAGTGTGCCAAGGCTTCAGGATACAAGGGTAACCCAGAGAAGACAGCGGAAAGCAGCTATGAGGTGTTGCCTACGGCAGGTGTCCAGGCTAACACAAGCCTCCTTGCACCCGGGGTAGGCAGCGTTTTCCTGATGACTGCTGACCGCAGGCTGGATCGCGCGGTACGAAGCACTCCCTCCACGTTCAGGAAGGGCTTTCCAGCCAAATCAAATGAGCCCTCGAACCTTCAAAGTGGCGCCGTGGTGTGCAGGAGGGCCGCGCAATCGGAAAGTGCAGTGCCCTGTCCCATTCCTCGTGCTGCTAGTTATTGTAGTAAATCCTCACTAACAGAACACCTCCATGCTCTTTTCTTCGCCTCATCAGAGCCTCAGTGCTTTGTAACCTTGTTTTACCACACTCGTGCATATTTCATTAATAAAGAACAAACCATGTGACACACTTGTCAATGTCCTTTTTGGGTGAAACGTACGCTTAGTATTTCCATCTAATACGTTCTTTTTGTGTAAAAATGGGTCAAGGGTGCAGCAAGAAACACTGTAATCCGCAGTCCTAATCACTGGCGTTAACTGTTATTCCGATTTAAAAAAAAAAAAGTATGTTGAATATTACAGGTAGTAAGAGTGTGAGCATGGGAGCATGCAGTTTGTATGAGTAGTTAAAGTGCAGCAGGAATTCCCTGCTGTTGCCCTCTGCTTCGACAATGAGTGCTGGGACACAGATGGTGTCTCCTGCTAATAAGGTGTGAATAATGCATTAATTCTCTCCTGCAGCGCAGTGTCACTGTACGGAAGGGGAAAGCTCAGCTCTCACCCCCTTTGTGTCCAACACCATAAATATATATTAATTTATAGCCCAAACATACCTTACACACGTACACTGGCAAGGAACAAGATTTTTTTTTTTCTCCTTTCATAAAGTGTATTTCATTAATCTTGTCTTCCTATTTCTCTAGTACTCTTTGTATTTGTTTGTTTGCTTTTATTTTGCTGAAACAGTAGCCTCCCATTTAAAGATGATCTCTGTCTTCGTCTGTCTTTTCATTTGTTTCTGCTAGCTGACGTCTCCGTGGTGACTTGCGGTGTCAGAGGAACACAATGCAGAAGTGCTTGCGTCGTCACAAAATGAAAATCAGGTGAACAGCAGCTTAAGGCCAAATCAAGACACCAGGGTACGAACGCGGTGCGAATTCTTCCATTTCGAACAGTTGGTGTTTCACCGTAGGCCACTGAAACGGAACTCCTTTACGTGAAATGCAGTTTCTTAGGGGGACGTTTCCAGGATTTGCAGGTTATGTGAGTTCATGTGCTGCCCGTAGGGAGGAGGCTGCCGTCCCTCCATTTACCCTGCAGCTCCGCACGTTCAATAAGGGCTCCATTAGGGCCCTGAGACTCCCCTGAGACAGGTTGCAGCGCTCCAATTCGCCTTCCTCTGTCTGACTCAGCCCTGACGGTAACACGTCCAGCACCGGCTGGAAAGAAGGCAAGCGTGCTTCCGAGCTGGGCAGGTGCGCTCATCGCGGGAGGAGGACACCCTCAGCATCCGCGCGCATAGCCCGGCTGCGAGCGGAAGCAGAAAGACCCTCCCCGAAGTCGTAGAGCGGGCTTCCCCCGGCTCGCCTCTGACTGGGAGTGGCATTCGCTTTGCGTGAGCGGTGGAGCCTCTAGCGCCAGCATCGGCAGTGGATGCAGCGCCTGCTCTGAGATGCTCTACTGGCTGAGGGAGGAAGAGATGTCTCTGCAGGAGCTCCAGCAGCGGGTGGACTGTGTCATCACCCATGTCGGTGAGTGTCTCTCGGCTCCCGCTGCAGGGTGGCCCGCTTGATGTTTGGCCACGGGGAAACACTGCCTACTGCCTTCGCGGTTACATGGGAGGATCCCACCCGAAGGGTTATCGCCGCACACAATACAGGCTGATGCTGTGTGCCGGCTCACATGTGAAAATGCCGCGCGCGTGTGTGTGTCTGTGTGAATTAAGGTTTGTTAAGCCTGCGTGCAGCAATCCCTCTAACTCTTCATGCACAAATTACTGAGCTGAGTCCTGTGCAAAACCACAGCATTATTATGGTTTAATATCCATCCTTATTCATATCGGTGCAATTTCTGTCAGTTTTCCTGCATCTGTTTTGTGCTTTTTTGTGGAATGAAAAAAGGCAGTAATTCCTGAAGGACTGAACTGATGGAGTGTGGTTTAAATCAGGTAGCGGTGAGAGAAAATACCGGCTGATTGATGTCCATGTAATGTGGAAGTGAACGCGGTGCATTTCATGTAATTTATAACGCACACTCCTTAATGCAGTTTAAATAAATAAATTATGCAGTGTTGCACTTTTGCAATGTTCTACCAAATGAATGCATTTAAACACAGAAGCATATTTTTGTGGGTAAAGGAGCACCGAGGAGAGAAATGTAAAACACAAAAAACATGGTAGAAAATTGCGCCTTTTTCGTGTTCATTTTTTTGCGTTTTTTTTATCTGTTCACATTCTGCCTCCAGATTTTGGAGTGAAGCGAGGTAAGTAGGTTATTGTGCCACACTTGACTGCGATTGTGAGGCCGTGATAAATCATTGTCTCCAGGGCTGTAGTCTCTCTGAAGGGACGTGCCGCTAGTTGCCATGGAAACCGAAATGGCCAATGTACGTGCATCAGGCCACAGTGATGCATGGCATCAGCTTCGGATGGCTTTCTCCTGCTTAGTTTCAAAATCGATAGCGCTCCCTGGTCCCTTCTTCATTATGGCTGTAGGTTACCTCTGAAACTAAATATGTTTGTCCACTTTGGTTTCATTGAATGAGGACCGCTACCATTTAACATCATTGTCCTCTTAATATGAAGGCGCTAAAAAAGACCGACTGATGCTGAAGATGCTCAAAGATTCACCGGGAGAAGAACGTTATGTCGGCAGTAGTTTTTCTTTAATAGGCAGCTTTAAGTTGTTTTATTTTTGGTCTCGGCCGTGTAAGGTCTATAAACGTGGGCCTGCGTGTGGTTTAATTCCACGTGGAGTTAAGCTTGAAACTGGAAACACGCGGACTGAGATTATTTGAAGGCAGTTTGCCAGTTCGCTGTATTACTTCCCCAGTTTTTCACTCTGACAGAGATATATATTGCAGTGTTGTCAGTGACTCATGCAGTATAGTTCCAGCATAAAGGACCAGTGCTTATTGTAGACAGACACTGGCTGCACTGTGATTGGTTAAATATGACATCATTGTTTCAGGAAAGCAAATGCCATGTTGGCAGGTGGAGATTACATGAATGTGTGTAACAGGGCTGTGTGGATGTACTTAAGATGCTTCAATTAATTCGTCCCTTCATGGCGGTCACGGTATATAAAGAGAGATTTATCAGCCCGCATGACAAGAGGCGTTGTTCGCAGATGTGTATGTCAAAGCAAAGCATTGCGAATATGATAAGATTCGTTTTTATAAAACGAACAATTAACTGATCATTTATTGAAAATGATCCCTTAAGAGATTTTGTTTTTTTTTTTTCTGTGAAACAACAACCTCATAGCTGTTAACTTTCCTTTTTCTTTATGTACAAATTTTAAACGTCAGCTTAACTGATTTAATCGAAGCTGTAAGTCCAATCAAGAAGCACAGGATTTTAAGATAATCTTATATCTGCTGTTGCCGGTAACAACCGCCAGATCGGTATTGAAGAAATGCAACGGCCCTTACATTTGCAAGCATGTCTTATTCAGGTCAAGGAAGGAGCTCATAAATATTTTATCTTTGCACAAAAACGACAATGAATAATGCTGTAAAACAACTGTAAAGACGAGAACTGTTCATAAAAACAGGTATGAGATTTAGCAGTTGGAGTTTTACTGTGGTACTCTGCGTGAAAGCAATAAAATGCATGTAGAGCCATTTAAGAGGATTGCTGAGGTCAAAGTGTTCACAGCTGGCTTTCAGAAGGTGGCAGAATCAGGGAAGTATAACTACCGAGATGGAGCAAAAACGCAAAAATGTTAATAGTAGTACTTTTAACTCCAAACGAAATTTACTTTGAGAGTTCAGCAGAATAATCTTTAAATCAAAATTACATTTGTGGAAGATTTACACTGTCTGGACATTTATAACAAAGTTAAGCTCAAGCCCTGAATATTTTATTGAGCATACTGTTGTTCCATGAAAACAAATAACAATCTATAGTGAACCAATTGCATTACTACTGATGTATAAAATACACACACACACACACACACACACACACACACACACACACACACACCCCGCTTGTGCCATATGGGGTTGCGGAGAACCGGAGCCTAACCTGGCAACACAGGGCATAGGGCTGGAGGGGGAGGTGACGCACCGAGGATGGGGGAGCCAGTCCACCGCAAGGCACCCCAAGGCACCCGAAGCGTGACTCGAACCCCAGACCCACCAGAAAGCAGGACCCGGTTCATCCCACTGCCCCCCCCCCACCCCCATGTACAATACAGTATACACTGTACTCTTATACTTAAAGAAGTATCAGAGATGTATGAGGTGTGTGCTGGCACTTGAATATATAGAATATAAATGAAAATATGTGGAGTTTAAAAGATGGAAGATAAAAGGGTAGGAAGAGAACATCCTACCTCTTTCTTTTGTAATTACATAATTTATTTTGGTGATTTCAGATGGTCTGTGTGTGATGTCTTCCTTCCTTCCTTCCTTCCTTCCTTCCTTCCTTCCTACCATAACACAATTACGGTAATCCAGTTTTAAGGGTGAGCAGCAGCTGCAAGACCATGGGTGTGAATGGGTGAAGAAGGCTGGAAATGCTGGAACAGACATCTTATGTGTACAAAGTTTGCTCATATTTGCATTATTAACTTTAAACAGGTTCATTGTTACCCGTCCTGGGTGTGTCCCCTCTCTCTCCAGCCTTACGCCCTGTGTTGCCGGGTTCGGCTCCGGCTCCCCATGACCCCGTATGGGACAAGCGGTGCAGATGATGTGTGTGTGTGTGTGTGTGTGTGTGTGTGAGTTTCATTGTTACAGCTAAATTATCAAGTACAAAATGTGCAATAAATTTACTGAAACTATAAAGTGTTTATTACATTACGTTATACCACACTTGCATTAATATTGCCAATCAAGTTTGGAAATGGGGTTTCCAAGATACCGGTAGGAGCCAAAGGAACAGGCTCTCATTTGCTGGAGAAATGTTTTCACACACTTGTGTTGCGAGTGTATGTTTAAGTCCTTTGCATTGTTTGCTGTGCACCCTAACTATCCCCACCACACTTAACTAAGGGTAGCTGGTAGCGTAATGGTTAGAGCTACTGTTTCTAGAGCCCAAGATCACAGGTTTGATCCCCATCTCTGGCTGTAGTACCCTTGAGTAAGGTACCTCTCCTAATTTGTCCTAGTGGTATTACCTAGCTGTATAAATGGGTAAATAATATTAGTCTTAGCATTGTAAGTTGCTTTGGCAGAAAGCATCAGCTAAATGAATTAATGTATTATTGCCAGCCCTGATGCTCACAGTGTTTATGCAGTAGTAATTCTGAGCTCTTTGCTTTGACCCAACATGTTTGCACTGTTTCCTATTTGTGCGGATGGTCTGTGAAACGCTCTCTTCATCCTCTGGAAATGTTTTCCTTTTTTCCTAAGCAGTCGTCCTCCCCTCACCTTAGAAAGGTAATGCGTTACTGAAATACCCTTCATAAAGTGAATCCCCGTCACACAAATGCGTAATTACCGTTAGTTTGAACGGCAAAGATTTTTCTGCTTTCCCGAGCCCTGAAAGTGACATCCATTTATGCTAAAATATTGTAAACTCCCATTAAAATGGACAGTTTTATCAATTATCATAACTCAGCAAGACAGTTTCCCATCATTAAGTTCTCTAATACTGTCTATCGATGACTGTCTGAAACTCCTCCTAAAGTGGAATTTTTCGTAACCCAAATGCACGTCGCAATGCTTGACTTCAGTGGCTTTTGTGATACCGTGGGGTTGGCTTTAAATATCGGAACAAAGGAACCATGATGATGACCTTCATAGAGGAAAAGCTCACAGGTTGATTTCCATTGCTGAGACGAATCAAAGTCAGACACTGCCCCGCTAGGTAGTGGCTGCTCAGTACAGTATTTTTATTTTTCTTCTGGGTCTGAGGTCTTCTCTTCTCATGGGAAAAATGGTAAGCACAAGGGCCAGGACTCATCAGGTGACTCACAGGCAATGAGCTATATAACTTCGTCACCCCAGGCATCGTCATCTTCGCTGCCCCAGGTCTTCTCATCCCACAGCGCAGTGCCGGTCAGCATTTGTCATGCAGAACCCGAAGCTTCGAGAACAAGTCCAGTTGTCTGGAGTTCCGCTTTGCTTGCTTTAGTCTGAGGTGTGTGTGTATGTGTAGGAAACCTGTTGTGCTGATTTCCTTTTTCTCCCAGGTGCTTTGATTGCACACGACTCCAGGCGGCATAATTTCAGAGTGTCTTGTCGCTTCCTGAAATGGAATCAATAAGGCCAAAGTCAGTTTTCAGGGAGTCCGACAGCTAAAGATTTCGAGCGCTGTTCCTGAAGGACCTCGTGTGAGCACAGAACTGCATTTAACAAACTGTATTGTGTTAACTAATCTACGCTGAATGTCTCAATTCAATTTTAACTTTATTTTTAATTATCAGAGAAATGAAATCTCAGTTTGATGTTGAAACTGATTTATATTATGTACTATACATGTGTCCTTAGATTGTTTCATACCGTGGCACACCTGTGTCATTGGTTATGGTTTTCTGAAGGCTTCGTCATTACTTTTGTACCTCGTATCCTGACTGGGGAGAGAACTTTGAACAGTGTAACGGTTCCAAAGAGCAACTTTGATTTAAAATGTCAATAGACAAGCATTGAGTGCGTATACTGGAAATATGTATGCAACTTACTGGCAAAATGTGTGGGTGCGCTCAGAGTGCTGAGAGCACAGTTCTCCGCTGCCTTTCATGTATTGTAATACCAGAAAAACTTTTGCAACTCCAGTTTAAAATAAGAATAGATAGAATGGAGGCTTTGGGTAGTATTACTTTCTTTTCAGATGCAAAATATTAAATTGTGTGCTTTGGTTGTCTTTATACTATTTATACTTAAAACTATTACATGCCTTTATTTTGTGAGTCATTTAATGATGAAGTTTTAATCACGATACCAACCAGGTGGTATGTTCTGTACAATGTAGCATATCTTGTTCATTCAGAAGATGTGATGAACAGTGGGTATGTCACCTTATGTCAATCTCAGTCCAACTCTGATCGAGTCAGTGGAGAATGGGTGAATTCTGAGATTAATCTCTTTATAATGAAATTGTTCAGCATCTGAGCGTGATGCTGGCTTACGCTCCGGGCATCGACTGACGGGGTCACGCTTTGATGTCTGAGCAGCATGTCTTTAGAATGTGGACTGATGACCCAGAGGAAATGCACAATGTTCAGTTTTTCATATGACAGAGCTAAGGCCGGATTCGTCCCTGGAGCTGCGGAGTGCCAGAGCTGTTCGCTGAGCCATGCACCACCCCCTGTCTTG
Organism: Scleropages formosus; assembly: GCF_900964775.1. Classification (NCBI taxonomy): domain Eukaryota; kingdom Metazoa; phylum Chordata; class Actinopteri; order Osteoglossiformes; family Osteoglossidae; genus Scleropages; species Scleropages formosus. The sequence goes on from NC_041813.1 coordinate 24,083,894, forward strand.
TTTCAGTAACCAGTGATCTAGAGCAAATCCCTCAAATAATGGGGCATCAGGATAGGTGAACCAACAGTCATACACTATTTGGAGTTATCAGTTCACTTTGAACATATTTCTGCGGATTATGTGGGAAATTGAAGGGCTCAGGGAAAAGAATATGCACAAGGAGAGCTGGAGCAAAACTCACCCATGGAGTTGGGGGGCAACAGCAGTGAACCATTAATGTAATCTATTGTAAATTGTCACCAGCTACTTTATTAGGAGGCCATGGTGGCGCAGCGGGTTTGACCGGGTCCTGCTCTCCAATGGGTCTGGGGTTCCAGTTCTGCTTGGGGTGCCTTGCGATGGACTGGCGTTCTATCCTGGGTGTGTCCCCTCCCCCTCCAGCCTTGAGCCCTGTGTTGCCAGGTTAGGCTCTGGTTTGCTGCGACCCTGCTCGGGGCAAGTGGTTTCAGACTGTGTGTGTGCTTTATTAGGTACACCTAACCAGTACCTGGTGGAACCCCCATTAGCCTCCAGATGAGGATTAATTTAGCAGAAAGGCAACAGACACATTCTACACAGTCCTTGGTCCATGCTGGCTTGTCAGCACCACAGAATTTTGTAGACTTTTTTGGCACCTCAGTCATTCTCCCCACAACACATTCCACTGCAAAGATGCTCTATTGGCTTGAGAGGTGAGGACTTCCCAGGTCATTAGAGTAAAGTAAAGGTGCTGTCATGTTTATGGAAGCTTCCTTAGATGATATCTGCTTTGAGATGCAGTGCATTATTCTGCTGGAGGTGTCAGTTTGAGAAAATCTAGACTGGGCATGAAGGAATGTACCTGGTCAGCAATAATGTTTTCCTTTGTGGAATTCAAACAATGCTCAGTTGGTATTAAAGACCTAATGCAAGTTAAAAAAAAAAAGTCCCCACATCATTACACCACCTCCACCAGTCTGTGCCAGAGTTAAGTGAGATTAAAGAGATCTAAATGCATAAAAACTAGACAGTGGGTCAATCCTTGGCATATTGTGGTTCATTTAGCCATTTTCTTGACATTTGTCTTTTTTGCACTGCCAATGAATACAAAGGTCTGGCCTTAAACTGTATTTTGTCAGGTTTCATTAAGCAGACAGGTAAAAGTTGTGCTTCTTGTTGATTACTTCATTAATTTGCTCCTGATTTGTAAGGGGGTGGCACAGCAGCTCAGCAGGTAGAGCTGGTGCCTTACAGCTCCTGGGCTGTGCATTTCAACTCATCTGAATCTCGCTCATTCTTTGTGGAGTGGTGACTTTAAATTGCCCATACTGTGCGTGATACATTGCCCTGCTGTAAAAATGTGTGAATAACTGTAGGTAGTTTACTGTAGTGCATCTAACACTCTAAGTCACCTTGGGTAAGGTGTCAGTTAATTACTCATTGATTATTGTCTGTTGCTTCGGAGAAAAGCTAAATGAATAAATGTAATGTAAATATTATGAGATTTCACCGTCAGTTCTTTTAATTGTGAACAAAATAGAAATTCTCACCTCCTTCTTCACAGTGTACTGCATTCCCGTTCTGTAAGAGAGGCACGGTAATGACAGGGTTAAGGAGTTGGGAAACACATGCTGGTTGTCCTCCATTTGTCTCCACGCTGGGCACCGGTGACGGACACACGAGGAGGACCGTGGTGATCGGGTCGGAATCTTTGGGGAAGAGAAAGAGCATTTCGGTGACAATGAGGGCAGCTGGTGCGCAGTATGGCTGCTGATGCCTGGCGGCATAGGTGAGGCACGCATTGGTGTGACTCCTGAGTTCACTGCCGGGGGGAGCTAACCCGGCTGCCCAGGAAGCTCAAGGAGCTCGAGTTCGGCACAAAAATAACCTCGTTCTGGGTTTACTGTCTTCACTCAGCACTGGACTCACCTTGGCTTCACCGGACACACGCCATACCGGTGCTCAGAGGCTACCGAGAAGATCAGTGCTTTTCTGGACCTGTGCCACACACACACACACTCACACACACACACACACACACACACCTGGCATGCGTGTGGGTATCTTGGCGCTCTGCTAAAGAATGGATGCCAATGATCCGCGGTACCAGACGGTCCCCTCCCAGTGCTCGGTGTGCGGGCGATGGTCGGGCGGAGCCTCCTTCACCACGGTGCGCATCTCTGCCGGGGAGATGCAGGCGTACCACCGCCTCTTAAGGGTGTGTCAGCAGAACAAGTCCATCGCTCAGAGAAGTAGGTCGTCTGCCCCTGTTGTGATAGCATCTTTACAGCTGTACATTTCATAGTTTTGCTATTGGTGTGTGTCAAGGTGTGTGTCATGTGTCATCAGTCACATCTTTATTCTATTTAGACTGGTCATTAAAATTATGGATTGCTGCCCAGGTTGTCCTTTTGATTAAGCTCTTGGATAATAGATGCTCTTAAGGTGTAATGTCACACAGTCATAATGCGAGCGGTTGTCTGTAGGGTTCGGTTGGTAGCGATAAAAAAAGAGGTTTAAAAAAATTAGGAAGAGAGGACACTCGTGAATTTTGTTTTTCTCGAATTTAAATCAGTGTCACACCGTTGCAAATGTTATTCATCCAGTAACAGCATTTTCCCAGTCAATCCAAGGTTGGGTTATACTGGCCAAACTTTGTATAATTTAGCATAATTTGATTTTTCAGTGCTTGAAAACCCATGTACTTTTAGTGAGCTACAACTATAGCAGTAAGAACTCTATTTCTATTCCATATTCTATATGCTGTTTTAAATATTTCCATGAAATTAATTCTTTATTTATTCCGCAAGGATTTTCTGCTATGTAGCTCGTTCACAGAACAGCAGTTTAGAACAACGAGCATTTTCATTTCACGGCTCTATCTCCGGGTAAATGTCCTATATCTGCTAATGTCAGAGATTATTCTGTTTTCCTTTATTGCTTTTGTGAGGCAGTTTTTTAAATTATACAAAAACCGTATTGGAAACAAGAGAATTCTGCGAAAAAAATGGCATGAACAACACTACAGTTAGCAGGTTTTATGTTAGTTCTGCGATCGATATCTTGGGATTTCCTGGAATATTTGTAGATGATAATAATAATAATAATAATAATAGACAGCCCTCCATGGTCAGTTATTGTCCAGCTAGTGTGTACACAGCAGAATGCTCTTAGTGGGAGGCTGTCAGCGCTTCAAACTGGTTTACACACCTCGTTCAGGGACCACTGGGAGAAGTGTGGACCTGCCAAGGGACTTGTCCGCCAGTTCATTAGCTCCTGTTCTTTTTTGCTTAGCGTCTAGTTTCTCACCATCCTCATCATACCATCTCTTCATTCAAAACCCCCCTCTAAGCGAGTAATAAAATGCGGCGCCATGCCGCACTATGCTGTGTGAAAGCAGTGCTTTCCAGATGATCAGAGTTTCACTGTATATTTACAACCGGTAGAGTAAAAATCACGATTTATTTTAATTTCTCAAGGGCTTTTCTAGCTCTGATAGGATTTGACTCGGTTTCGTGTAACAGTTTCCTTTGGACACATGTCACTGGTGTTTTCTAACCTGGTTTATGCCGAGCTCATAAATATTTTATCCGAAATGCTCGCCTGGACAGAATGCAAAGGGACTGAGGGACCCTGGGCTTTAGATTTCTTAAATCTTTCCCTTGAAGCACAGGGGACACTGCTGCTGTATGTATAATTACCTTATCGCATCACACAACTGTGGGCGTCTTAGCATATGAAGGCCTTGAAAGCCTCCAGACTCCCTGGGGGGCCAATTCTAATTAATGCCACCTGGTCTTGTGGCACCCCCATCGCCTCCAGGAGGATGAAAAAGGAAATAATTTTCCCCTTTGAGATTTAAGTGCATAAAAACTAGACAGTGGGTTGATCCTTGGCATATTGTAGTTAATTTAGCCTTTTTTCTTGACATTTGTCTTTTTTTTGCACTGCCAATGGATACAATGTTCTGGCCTTAAACTGTATTTTGTCAGGTTTTTATTAAAATTTCTTATTAGAGATTCAGAATTTTTTTTTGGACATCTATGGAAAACACTCATTTCCTAAAAATGTATTCCATGGTACTTTTCAATAATAATAATAATAATAATAATTCTGTCATGGCGGCAGACGGACAGAAGACAGACAGGTAAGTCGAGGACCCAATCGCGAGTTGGTTTTATTCTTGCAACCAGGTTTGAAGGAAAAGACAAGATCAAGGTCAGGAACAGGCGAAGGTCTTTCTTGGCTTGAACGTCACAATGCAGGCAATCCAAACTTGGCTGTCGTAGAGAACAGGCAAGGGTCAAAAGAGGCGAACCGGTAAGACACAAAGAGCAAAGATGCTGAGACTGCAAGGGCGCAAAGACGATTGCAAGAACCCGCATCGTGTCGTTGTCACGGAGCTCCTTATATCCTGGGTCTCATTGATTAGAGACAGGTGTTGCCGATCCGCTTGCTCCCAGGGGCGTGACAAATAATATTCTGCTACTATTATCTGCCTATCTTTCTGTTCTTATGTCACTTCTACAAGTAGCTACTGGAATATTTGTGCTTGACGCCGCTTAACAACAGCATTATCAAATAAATACGCTGTTCTTCAGTCATCGTGTTTGTGTGCAAGCCCTATGACCATTGGGAGGTGAAGCTTTGTGGACTCTGAGATGTATGCTGCTTTGGAGAAAAGCACCTGCCGAATGTATAAATGGCAACAAAACATCAACAAAAGTAAAAGACGGTAAGTGCGTGTTATTTATGAAGTGCCCAGATTGCGGCTCAGAGTGCAGCGAAAGCATGACCCTAAACTTGTTTTGAAAGCTGCCTGTCAAGTGATACAATTGAAATTCCCTAGATGTTATTGACAATAAAAAAGGGTGTTGGCGCACTAATCTAATACATAATTTTTTACATTTAATCACTTTTACATTTACATTTATTCATTTAGCAGATGCTTTTCTCCGAAGCAACGTACATCTCATAGGAAGTACAATTTGTGCATTAACATTAGAAATTTCCAAATAAAATGTTTCGCTACCATGATTAGACGGTTCGGCCCAAATCTTTCCGGAAGCGGGATCGAATGTTACACGTCCCTGCAGTACGTTCCCAGGAGAGCAGAGGCAGATGGATGTGTGAGTCAGTGCGAACAGATGTGGGGCAGCATCTCAGAGGGCCCGAGGGTGTGTTTCAGCTGACAGCCACCCCCTACCCCCTACCCCCTACCCCCACTCCCGTACTCAGCTCTTTCTCCTTTTGGGAAGGATGCCATGGTGTTGCTCGGCCTGCTTCGCACTAATTGGCTCCCGGCGCAACGCAGTGCCTTTTTTAAGTGTTTCTTATTAAGTGCTTGTGCTTTCCTTTACATTTTATGTGCAATTGCTTTTTTAAGTGGGTGATTTAGCTGCCACTCATTCTGCTAAAAGTAGCATTTATCACAATAGGAGCAGCAATTATCATAGTTTCAAATCAAAATGAATAGACTTGATTCTCTGAAAATTGGAAAACGCTTTCCTGTCGGTATGTACGAGCAATACATTTACACACACAATGTCTGAAACATCTTATCCCAAGCGGGGTCGCGGCGAATCGGAGCCCAAGCCGGCAACACGGGGCGCGAGGCTGGAGGGGGAGGGGACGCACCCGGGACGGGACAGCGGTTCATCGCAAGGCACCCCAAGCAGAGCCTGAACCCCAGACCTGCCAAAGAGCAGGACCTAACCAAACTAGCTGTGCCACCGCTCCCCCCCGCAACACCGTTAGCATAAAATATTGATAAATAGGCAAGGTAGCTATTATAAACTGCCGCTGTAATTAAATCTGTGTGAATGGATATATCGTAGTGAGTAGGTTCGTGCTATAAATTGTTTCGGAGTTAAGCGTTAGCTGAGTAAATGAATGTAAATATATAAAGGTCTGTATGATAGTGTTTATTGGATTGTCAGTAGGTCTTTATTGACTTGTAATAAGTCTTCGGTCCAAAAAAAACAGAGCTGTACTTGGTGCAGTACCACTGCTATGAGAGAAATTTACCCTTGCAAAAATTTGCATCTTAATAACGTTTCCATAAACAACCTGGCATCTTTTCCTTTTCCTCTAATGTGTTCATAATGCTTTATGATAATTGCTCATGTTATTGTAGCTGAACGTCAACATTTAAATGATCATTGTAATGCTAGTGAATGCATCGTCTTTGCTTAATTAACTCTTATTCAAATAGAAATGATTCATGAAACCCCACTGACTTGGCCTATGAGAATATTTCTATACAGAAGCTTTGGAAAGCATATATGGTCTTTCCCCACCCTCTGAAGGTGATGCATTCCTGAAAAACCCTTTGTAATGTGAATTCTCATAAATCAAAAATATAATTACCAATAGTTTCAAAGGTAGAAAAACATGAACGCGTTCCCAGCCGCAAAATTGACACCCATTTTTTGCCGAAATATATCACCAGATCTCGTTAAAATGGACACACATTAGCTCAATAGCCGACATGAGTTATCATAAAGCAACGTAACAAGGCCGTTTCCCACTGCGTGACTGTCTCCCTGCTTTCGTTCAGCCCTCGGAACATACGTGCGATTCTCGATGTTTTTGTCTGAATTCAACCTTTAATAGCTTTTTTTTAAATGAGAAAAGGGAAAAAAAAAAAGAAACCAATGAAAACAATGTAAATGAACTGACACGAGCTGAACAAGTTGACACTGTTTGGCGATTGATGGCTGTCCGATGATTGCTGACCGGGGACCATGACTGCTGAGACCATAAGGGGTGAAACAAATGACTGCTGAGAACAAGGGCTAATAGAGGTGTAGCTGGAGCTAAACTATCACAGAGAAGAAGCCCCATTGCGGCGCCGCTCACCTGAGACTTTCAAAATCCAGATTTCATCTTCATGCGAAGAAACGCGTCTAATGTCAAAATCAGGGTGTTAAATGGATCTCCTCATGACCCTGAATGCTTGTAATCGGAATATCTCAGGGTTTCACTGCATATGTGCCTCTGAGCTCAGTGGGGAAAGAAGCAGTCATTCGGTTTACCATTTTTTTTTTTTTTAACACAGCTCAGTGTTTCATTTAGTGTCATTTGTTTAAAGGAAAAGAGGCCTTTCAGTCTGCAGTGGCTCAGTGGGAGGGAAGCGCGTTCGTCCTCCGGAGAGACTCTCGATCCCACGTTCCCAGGTGGGCCGCTTCATCGGGGTTAATGGAAAAAGTGGCGCTCATTCATGGGCTGAAACCTGCGGTAGAGAAATTAGACGGCAGCACGGCACAGCACAGCACACGTGACTTCCAGTTGGCGGCATGTGTCCAGGGAGGAGGCTGCAAGCACCGGGCACCATCCCGTAAGCACTCGTGTTGTCCCATACGGGCAGAGGGTTGAGAAAGGAGTGTGTTGATGGCCATGTTGATAGAGGGTCACGGTGGATATAATCATTGCATTTCCTCCCTGATGGTTCGACGAAGGGCCTTGAGGGATTACGTCATGCAACAGCCTTGCATTTCTGGAGGAGCCCCTGGACTGGAAAAAGTGACCAAAGACCCGGTGCTTCCCACAAAATTGTCCCTCCTCCCATAGCTCGGGCACAGCTGACGTACCGGGGCCGATTTTTTTAAAGCAACATTTTTCTTTTTATTGGATTAGCGAGCCTCTTTTTTTTTTTCGCACTTTTCCGCAATGAGGAGGCAGAGCAGATCTCTCGTAGGTAAGCGATTTTGACCGCTTCGTTCGTGAAGGGAGGCCGCAAAGACCTGGGCCACGGTGTCCCGTTTGTCCAGAGGTTTTGTTTCAGCGTCAGTTTGTTTCGTTTACTCTATATGCGCAGGGAGATCTGTATTTCAGAAATACTCGGCTAACGTCCGAGAAATACTTGGCTGAACTTTTCGAGAAACTTCGTTTTTGAATTTACAGGCAACGCGTTTTACTTTTAACATTTTATTTAGTTATTTATTTATTTGTTTGTTTGATATGCTGAACTGTTTCATGCTGGAATGATCTCAAGGGGAATTGTTTAAAGGAGTTATTTTCTTGTTTGATACACATTTTTACAACTTTTTTTATCTGCTCTAAGGCAACTATGGGATTTCACCATAATAAAAGTATTGCATGTATTTATACTTGTGTAACTGCCTAGCTCCATTTTTTTGGTTGCAGCTATATTTTGATGCAGTGTGACAATTATTTTGCACACATGAGACATTTAAAGCAAATGCAAAGAGAATATGTACGTGGTGTACTGCATTATTTAGAGTAAAATTGCCTGTAAAAATGGCCAGATATTCCACAGCTTTTGAAGCATGTGACAGGTGCAGTTCTGCTTGGTTTCTTTTCAAAATATTGACTTAACTCGATACATAAATGAGCATAATATTATCATAAAGATACTTGCCTAATATACTAATAGTTTTAGGATATAATTTAGTAGAAATATTACTCAGTATAAATTCCTAGCTACAGGATGGAGCATTCTCTGTTATGCAGTTAATTTTTTTTTTTTCATATCCATCAGAAAGATGTCACAGATTTTTAGATATGATTTCTTACAAAAGATCCTCACACTTTTGGCTCTCTTCATGTGCAGCACTTGGGATGGAGGAAGGAGTGTGTGTGTGTGTGTGTGCTCTGAAAAAGCCTGTAAGCTCACTGACCCCAGGAGTCCATGGTACTACTGCTTCGCATTTCCTCCTTCAGCTCTTTGTACTTTATTTAGCTGAGCTGCAACTCTCCTCGTAAAATACGCTCTACGTCAAGGGTGCATTTTCCTCCGGGACGTAGAGGACCGTTGTGTGAGCAGACATCCAGTGCAAAGCATCAGAGTGCAGAATGATGAGTGATGATAAGTGCCCTTGCTTAGGGTAGGAGCTTCAGCTTGGAAGAACAGTTTAATGAAAAACGGTTCTGTTTTGGTAAAGATCTCCTGAAATGAACCAGTACTGTAGGGTTGATCAAACAAACACACCGACAGTCTGTCTATCTATCTATCTATCTATCTATCTATCTATCTATCTAATCAATGAATCAATGAATCAATGAAGCAATCAACATATGGGAGCTCCTCTACATTCACCTGGTTAAGAACTGCACTAAGCTAGAGCAGTGGCAAAATGACAACACAGTGACACTGGATGTAAATAAATAAGCATTTATTATAACATTTAGATAATAATGTTAGAATAAAGAAAGAAATAAATTAAAAAAAAAATTAAGAAAGAAATAAATTTAAAAAAAGAGAAGAAATAAAAAGAGGTCAGGAAGCTCAGCAGCACAATCCTGCTGACAATAGGAGTCCGGGGAGGGAATGAGGGAGGGAAGTTGGTGGGGAAGTTGTTAATATATAAAATGTGTTAATATACAGTACGTTTAATTGTATGTTTTCGTGCAGTACATGCGTCTTGAGCTGCTTTCAAGCTTAATTCCATTTGGTTATGGAGATTATCTGATGACGAAGTCGGTTTTCGGGCATTAATTCCCCAACTGAGTGTTATTTCTTTGAAATTCCTCTACTGGAATTTGGAAGTTGGCGTTTTTATGGGTTGTTTTGATTGCGTGAGCTCTCGGGGACTTAGAGGAATAATTCTGCCGGCCCATTTTCTCCCTCTCTCTTTTGCTCTCTCCCTCTCTCTATTTCCCTGTGTCACGCAGATGAAATAATGCAGCAGGAGATCAGACCTCTCCTTGCTAAGGACATCATTGAGCAGCTCAAGCGACAGTTTGCCTTGCTCTCAGGTGAGCCCCCCTTTCTGTGTCCTTACTGTACATTTCACTGTGTTTTCACTCTACTTGTACCGGTCACAGTGCATCCTTGGGTGCAGGTCACTTTACCACGTCAGGAGTTCCATCTCAATGGCAAGAACCTTCCGATACTTCTGATACACCTTCTGGGGCGTATGTCCCATCATCCATAAATGTATGTTCATTCCTAAAATAAAGCTATTTTTTAAAAAGAAAAAACTTTACATGGGTTTTACTAGCTGGATGTAAAAATGTCAAAATACACAAAAACTATTGATTATAGGTATTAAGATGGATAAAAAAAGTATGGAAACTGAAATGGTTTTGGAAGCTTTAGATTTATATGTGAAGTTCTCATATGTACCCCCCTTAAAGGGCACATTTTACGGAGAATAGCTTAATTCCATTCATTTATTTAATTTATCGGTCTGTTTGTGTATCTATCTGACAAACTGTAGTATTTCATGGCTAAATTATGTTGTACTATGACTTTACATGTTAAGACTCTAGCAATGGAAGCGTGTGATTAGGACGTTTAGCATTTCTGAGACTGAAAGTCTTTAATATGGTACTTTCTAAACCTTTACATGTTATGGCTTTTACTGTGTGTTTAATGTTGAATATATAATGCGAATTGCAAAAGGATACGTTCTTCACTCGCCGACAATCAGATTTATTCCATGATCTCACTTGAGGTCTTTTGAAACTTTTTAACTTTCCATTTGTGAAATTTTTGCGCCCAAAAGGAATGTCAGATTTGTTATTACAGTGCCTAGTGGAACATTATTAATACTGTTTTTTTTTTAGTATCTTATAACATCTTTCCACTACTGTAAGGTGATGGCACCTCAGGTGCTTATGATGTAAAAAAAAAAAAAAAAAATGAGGTATTACACACACACACACTAATGGTTTTTAAATACACTCTTCTTCATTTTTGTATATTTTATAATGGAAAACATTTTTTCAATACACTGCATATACCTTGTACGTATTGTACTGGTTTTACACGCAGTTTTTCCAACCGTCGGCTTAGTTTTATCCACCAATATTACATTTATTCATTTAGCTGGTGCTTTTCACCAAAGCGACTTACAATGGTAAGGTAATTATTTACCCTTTTGTACAGCTGGGTAATTTTACTTGAGCAATTCAGAGTAGCTAGTACCATGCTCAAGGGTACTATAGCTGGAGGTGGGATTCAAACCTTCAACTCTTGGGTCCAAAGACAGCAGATGTAACCAGTACAGTATTAACTGCCTGCTAGAATTAACGTGTCATTTTCATTTTAACTGTAGAATTTAATTCTAACTTACACTCAGAGCTTAGAGTCGCGCACTGAAATAGCTGGACCTCTGAAATACTTCACAGTGGTTACGCTCTTCCAAGGTACAACAGCAGCACTCGCACTGACTCCGCTTTGGATAACCCCACCTTCATCACTACCGCTCCATGCGATCTCCGCTTGTCTTTCGCACAGGTCATTTGCTTCCGTTTGTGCTCATCTTCTATATTAGCCCTGTGTTTCAACAATTTTTTTTCCCACTATGGGTTTCAGAGCACAATAGTTGTTTGTAAACTCAATATTGCCATCATGTGGCTGTAGACTCGTGGACGAGTACAGTACTGTACATTGCTATGGGATCCCACACTGCACAGTAGTTACCTTGAAAAAAGTATTAAAACTTCATAAAAGCAACAGCAATAAAAAAATAATTTTAAGTATTATTCAATTAATCACTATTGTAAATACTAGAATTAATCAACAGTGTAATACATTGTTTTTAATTGTGTACAACCACCATAAATTATAATACTGCTTAAGTTGTGAAGATATGAACATACACATATTCATAGTTGTTTTAAGATGACACATTTGAAAGCTTCCTTCCTTTTCCCTTTTGGTCTCATTATATATTATTTTAAAATCTCTTCGTATTAGTTTGTGTTTCATTTAGTTTGTTTTGCTGTCATTTCTCCAGGCTTATATTGTAAATTTTTTTCTCAGTACTTCATTATTGCTCCTAATTTATCTTTATTCTTAGTCTGAAGTGCTTTGATAAAGGCAACTGGGACCTTTCAAGTAAAATCTGACGACAACCCTTTATGATGTTTATCAATTTTAAGTGATAACGATGCATCATCATCATCATCATCATCATGTAATATCAAAACGTGAACTAAAAAAGGTGACAATGAAACCACTTTTGAAGAAGGTGAAGAAGCAATAATATCAAAGTAGAGAAGCCCCTAAGTATTAGGATGGTTCTCACTGTGAATATTTTTTCCTCTACGAAATGGCTCAAAATGGATTTAAAAAAAAAAACTTTCCTAGTTTATGAAATTAAAGATGATTAATACAGTTTTCTGTAGTATTTTCAAATGAAAATTTTACATGATCTTTCTATTAAATGATCACTGAATGACGTTAAGCGATTAAATTTAATTTGTTTCGTGCTCGAATGATCTCAAGGTCAATGAAATGATCACTGACGATAAGTTGCAGTGTAATACAACTTAAGCACATTTCTGAGCAAAGTGAGACATCGGTTCTGTTCCGTCACCAGGTCTGTTGTTAGGAAATCACTGACACCTTATTTCATGTAACTTGCTGGAAACATCTCGTGAGCCAGAGAAAATAAAGCAATATTAAAAATGTATTAATAATAAAAAATTGACATTCATCGTCACTCTTGTGCAGGGGGAAGAGGGAAAGATGGTGCTCCGATAATCACGTTCCCGGAGTACGCTGGTTTCAGCGATCTGCCGGATGAAGATTTTCTCAATGTCGTCACATATCTGACCAGCATTCCCAGGTAGAAGGAATCACTTGTGCATCTGAGACACACGTATCTGTGTATGTATGTATGTGTTAGTGTTTTTTGTGGATGTGTATTATTCTAATATCAGTCATCTGTGTTGACTGCAGGAAATTCTGAGACAAGGAGCTTTTCTTTGTAGGAAATGTCATAGGCCACCTTAGGGAACATGCGAAAGACTTGATTGGTCTTCAGGAAATGAGAAAGGGAAAAAACAGCCTTTCCCCCGAAGACTAGTCAGTAGACAAAATCTAAATCTGGTTAATATAATTTGCATTTTTTTTTTTTTTTTTAGTCAGCGTCCCACCAACAATGCGCTGTATGTTATACTAGGGTTGACTCAAAACTTTTTGAGGCTACACCTCTCATTCTGCCTCTCGAGGCTCTGTGTGGCTGGTGACCTTTTCCTTTTCTGTAATCTTCTAGCAGGGCTGTAAAAACTTCTTAGCGATTTTGTCTTGAAGGCAACGGCTGTAGCTGTTTTAATCTCATCAGTTCATTAACGGCAGCATTTGGTCTCCCCTCTACTGTCATCCCGTACTCCTGTTTTACCATCTTTATGATGCTTCCATCACCTGAATACCATTCCCTAACTCCTGAGCTTTACTCTAAATTCAGTCACACATGTTTGTCAAACAGCTGAAGAAGCATTGCTTGTGCCCCCATTGCAAATCATGCCTTAAACTATAGTAGAGTCTTCATTTTTCACCATAAACGGGAATGGTGGTGTTTGGAAATAAATTGATAGGCTCAGTGACAAAAGCCTTCATTTATTCATATTCAACCCTAGGCAGTAATCACTGTATCATCCATCCATCCATCCATCCATCCATCCGTTTTCATGAACTGCTTGTCCTGGTCAGGGTTGTGGAGGTCCAGAACCTATCCTGGAATCACTGGACGCAAAGCTGGGGTGACATGCATTCCGGATAGGACACCATTATATCAGTATTTTTTAAAATAAAATCTAAAGTGAAACAGAATGAAGCCAGGGTTATTACTTTTTCTGCACACAAATAGCCACGGAAGAAAAAGTAAAAATGACGTTTAATGTAGAAAATCAGTCATTTTAGTACGTCTCTGGAAAGCAACCCATTCCATGTGTTAATATTTTCGAATCTTCTGTTCTAGCTTGGACGCAGCCAGCATCGGGTTCATCATAATCATTGACCGCCGCAGAGACAAATGGAGCTCCGTGAGGACCTCCTTGGCCCGAATAGCGGTACGGCAGCTTCCACACCATCTTTTTGTTAAAGTGGGTCTGCAAATGTCAGTGCAATTTTTTTTCAGGCTTTTCCGATGGCACTTGGTAAATAAATGTGTCACAATAACTGGTAAGGACTCTAAATAATAGCGACAGAGAAAGTTTTTTTTTTTTTTTTTTTCCACAGAAGGAAAATGTGCTCAGAGATGCTGATTCCCAGAAAGACAGCTTGAAAGGGACATAACCTCTGAATAAACTTAAAGTTTCCTATCAAATATATAATTCAATGCTTTCAAACAGATTTCGAGGAGCTTGTAGGAAATTGCTCGGTGTGAAAATTTGGATCGATAGAAGCCGCCTGTCACGCACTGTTTCCGCTGGCTGCCTGTAGGGGGCGTTTCCAGGCAACCTCCAGCTGGTTCTGGTGTTGAGGCCTTCCCGCTTCATTCAGAGAGCCATTGCTGACATTGGCATCCGGCTGCACCGCGACGACTTTAAAATGAAGGTACCGGTAAGCATGCCTTTGACCGTTCTCATATTTTCTTCCCCAACATTCCGTGTTGTGGTTGGCACATTTACACAAAGTGGGCGAAACACCCCTTGTTCCTCTGCGGTTCGGACATAGTCGGCATTCGTTACGTTTTTCATGAGCCGCTTTGACCTTATTTACATCTCGGTATCCATATCTTTTTATCCATGTTGAACAGCTGTTTCCAATGCATGGTTGTGCATGTCACCTTTTATTACGGGAAACAATTTATCCTTGCATGGCTGGAGTAACGGGGTAGGTGGATGGTGTATGTTCTGGTCTGCTCATTCCGGTTTATCACGTACCTCATTTTTTTAAAATGATAATGACACGTTACAGTGTTATTTTAACAAAACCCTGGATGACAAAATAAGACAATAAAATAAACATCCAGTGTGGGAAGACGGCATAGCACTTATTGCTCTTTACGGAATATGCATTTATAGTCATTTTTAAAAATTTGTTACTGCTGAAAGTTTTCTGAAAGTCAATTCTTTAAAATATTGAAATTAAGTTTTTTTTTTACTTAAAATTCTGAAAGCTATATTAAAAATAATATTGTGATGCACTGTGCTGTCCAGCCATTCCAATTTCTGCTCTTCTTAGGTGCAGTCATGAATTGCACCTTCAAATTAGATCCCGAACTGCATGTTGCTCACAGGTTGCTATTTTTCAACTGACTTCTGTACAATTGAAAAATTGCAGTTTTTCAGTTAATAGCTTCATCTCGATTATGGGTTTTTCTGTTTTTGCTCTATGGCATTTATTTTTTGTCACAGTGCAAATTTTTCTTCTTTCTCAACACGTAAAATCAGATTTTATGGTAAATTTTAGATGTTTGAAAAAGGGTAATAGGGAAATTGACCCATTAGCAGAATATCCTGACAGTATAATAATAATAATAATAATAATAATAATAATAATAATAAATCATTAATCTGAAACATAATTAGTCATTTGTTGTCCTAGGTTAAAAAAAAATCATAATTAATAATGTACACACAAAGTCTTTAAGTAGATACATACTATTTACTTCATAAACCAATCTTTTGTTTGATAGAAAGACATTTTGTTGTTTTTATTGGCACTGATGCATCATGCAAGGTTTACATAATATATAAGGCAGCAGATCATCAATTTCCTAATAAAACTATTTGCTAATAACAAATTTTTATTAAGCAAGGTTGTTTCTAAAGAAAAATTTTCCAAGACTACAATTTCTTTTTCATTTTCGTTTCGGAGTCCATAGGCGATTGCCTCGGATTGTCTCATTACAGACAGTCTCCCTCTCACTTTCCCAGATCATCATGCTGAACTCGGTCTCCGATTTGCACGGCTACATTGACAAAGCCCAGCTCACGTGTGAACTTGGCGGAAATCTGGAGTATTGTCACAAGCAGTGGATCAGCCTGCGGACGGTGAGTTAACAACCCACAGGCGCTGAATAAATTGACTGCGTTATTGACCGTTGGCAACCCATAAGCCATCTCTCTCGGGGCGAGACATGCCGACACAACAAACAACAGTGATCCATACCTTTACTGACACCATCGACCCTATCAAAATCAACATATACGTGAATCTAACATGACTCATGAAAACAGGAGAAAACTGTGCAAAAGGAACTGGCACTCACCCCTTTCCGGCAGTTGTTTGCGTATACTTATTTACAACGAACCGTTTACGCATATATTACATGAAATGCAGTTGCGGTTTTTACACAGTCTTTACAAAGCTGTCACCCCCGTGACACTTTCGTATGCAGGTGGTCCTCGATTTACGAAGGGGTTGAGTTCCTCGAAACCCATCGTAAGTCGAAAATATCCTAAGTCGAAAATGCACCTAACCTACCGAACATCGTTGCCTAGCATACGTGCGATGGCCATTATGGACTTGCCGCCTTTATGCTGTGCCGTTATCTTGAGTTTCTCCTCAAGAGGTATTGCCCTCCTCTTCTTCTTCCCACCAGTAGCAGGAGACACAGATGGGCGTTTCTGTGACATTATGGATGCGCAAAACACAACCGTGTGACAGACTGGGAGATGTGGATCGCTGCGAAAGATCACGACAGAGTACCGCATATCGCTTGCTCGGGAAAAATCAAATTCAGAATTCAAAGTACGGTTTCTACTGAATGTCTGTTGTCAGCTCACCATCGTAAAGTTGAAAATCGTAAGTCGAACCATCGTAAATCGGGGACCACCTGTATAGGAATTAAAGGTGTCCGTTGTTGTTTAATGCTGATCACTCCTTACAACCCTCGGAACTGCTGAATCCTTTCCAGCATTCGAAAAGGGTCCCAAAAGCCATCTGCTTTGGACCAACTTTTCTCCTGAACTCGTAAAACAGTCTCCTAAAGAGCTCCAAAAATTTGCATCACACCATCCTTCAACTTTGTATTTTACATCAATTTTATACGCAGCTTCTCGTGTACTGTGTGCTGGCGAAGATGGTAGTATTAGACATTTTATGCTTTGATAGTTTTGTGTTCCTATCTAAAGCTTTTTGTTGTGAGATTCACTGCTGTGTGTTGTACATCACCTTGGATGTAAGTAAACGGAATGAGGAAACAGATACTTATTCAAGCTGTCACCTTACGATCAATGGGTCGAGACTTGAATTTCTGCTGTAGTGCCTTTGAGCAATGTACCTACCCTGAGTTACTCCAGTAAAAATTGCTGTATAAATGGGCAAATCATCAGTAGTAAGCAGTAGCAGTTTCTTTTCTTGCAATGTGTTCTAGGTTGCTTATAAGAAAAGCATCAACTAAAGAATAAAAAGAGACAATAATAATATTTATGTGGCCGGTGAGCATTCTGATAGCTCAGCTTTAAGGGCTGCTATTTCACACATTGAAAAATGAAGAGTTAACACAAGCAGTTATGTTTATTCCTTTATGCATTTTTCTCGAAAGCAACATACTATATTAAGCTACTTACAGCTGGGTCATTTTTTTTCACTTTTATCTCCCTTATTCTCATCAGTGTTTGTAGATCTCTAAATTAGGCACTTGATATGAGTAGCTAGAACTATTTATAAGAATAAGGTTGTCAGGACCCCTTCTATATAGCTTTTTTATGTTGGTTGATTTTAAGCCACTTAAGACAGTGAAAAGAAATAATGTCTAATACTTCGAGGTGGTAAGCTGTTTTGAAAAGAATCGCTGAAGTAGGCCGTAGTCAGATGGCGTAGTGCACACCATGTCTTACTGTACATATGCATTTTCCCCATCACACTGTCTAATGCGCTGTATGTCTCTGTAGGCCATTGAGAACTTTGCAGTGACAGTGAAGAGCACAGCCCAGAAGCTACAGAAGTTTGGCACGGACCTGGCCGAGACGGAGCTCCCCAACGACGTGCGGTGCACGAAAGACCTCCTGGCCGCCCACAATGAGAAGCACGACAAACTGAAGGTGAGGTCTCCCGGTGCAGCTGCCAGCGATACTCGGGACACCGAACTCTGGATTCTAAATATGTGCTCTCTGATGTAAGCAGGGTGCGAACCTGGAGAAACTAAGAAAATTTAGAATGTGGATCTTCTTCCATCAAGTGACTGGTGCAGTGTACAATGTTACACTATATCACCTTTCTGCTTAAAGATCTAGGTTAAGTGATGCCTTTCGAAAGCGGGCAGCAGGGGGCGTACTGGTTAAATCTCACTCTTAAAGGACTGAGATTCGATGTCCAACTCCTGCTGCGGTACCCTTGAGCGAGGTGCTTAACTCGAATCGATACAGTGAAAATTACCCCGCTGTTTAATGGGGTAAATCATTGGAAGTCTCTGTAAATCATTGTAAGTCTCCTCTGAGAAAAACATCAGAGGAATAAATAAATGTACCGAATTAAGATTCTTAGTTTCAAGGTCTTAGTCACACCATTTTCTGTTACACCAGTTATCAGATTGATTAATGGAAGTGTAAACATTGTGGCCTAGATCAGCATTATTTATTCCGCTTTTGTCATCTAACAGGAAGAACTCAAACAAGCTATGAAAGAAGGAACGACTCTGCTCTCTTGCATCAAAGAGCAAGCAAATAAAAACCCAAATAACAAGTCGAACCCCGACGAAGCAGAGAACCTCACAACCGTGGAGCGGTTCGTAAATCTATTACTTGCTACAAAAAAGGGGAATGATGTCACCAGCAGGTACATGTTAAGTAATGATATCTGCTTGAAAATAATGCTGTAACAGTGTTACACTAGTCTAAATATTGACAGCAGAATTAAAAAAAAAAAAAATCGGTAAATGATAAGACAATAACTGTTCAGCTGCATGTCTGTTTCAGGCTTCTGGCCCAGCTGGACGAAACTGAAAATGCGTTCGAGCAGTTCTGGTCCAAACATCACCTGAAGCTGGAGCAGTGCCTGCAGCTACGGCACTTCGAGCAAGACTTCCGTGAAGTGCGTTTCCTCCGAACCACTCTTTTGCCCTGGCCCTAGAGCACGCGCGTTGCGTTCGGCATTGCACCGTCACCTCTTGCCGGCCTCTTGGGGTGTTGGATGCGTGCGTGGCATGGCGGTGCAGCGGGTCGGGCAGGTGCCTCACAGTCTCTGGGCTGTGTGATTGCACATATGTTCAGTCCTCACTCACTCTGTGTTGTGTTGGATGTTATTCCCATATTTCAGTGGGTTTCCTCTTAAAAAAAGGCTATAGTGTACTTTTAAGTAGCTTAATGAAGTTTAACTACCGATGTAAGCAGCCTTCGCCAAAGGTGTCACTCAATATAATAATAATAATAATAATAATAATAATAATACACACACACACACACACTGTCTGAAACCGCTTGTCCCATGGGGCGGGGGGGAGGTCGCAGTGAGCCGGAGCCTAACCCAGCAACACAGAGCGAAGGGCTGGAGGGGGGAGGGGACGCACCCAGGACGGGACGCCAGTCCGTCGCAAGGCACCCCAAGCGGGACTCGAACCCCAGACGCACCAGAGAGCAGGACCCGGTCCAACCCACTGCGTCACTGCGCCCCCTGCTATAATAATAATAATAATAATAATATTAATTAATAATTATTTATTAGGAGTTGCACTTTTTCAAGGTTTGACCCAGTGCATCTGCCTCTTGTCGTTCGCAGGTCAAAGTGTCCCTGGACAGCCTGATGGCGACACAGGCCGCCCTCTCCGACATCGGGGACTGTGTCACCCGTGTGGAGCAGCTCCTGAAGGACCTAAGAGCCCTGGAAGAGAAAGCGCAGGTCTGCTCTGACACGCCCCTAACATCACCTCAGTGGCTTTTCTGCGTCCATTTATTCCCGATGTCCATTTCCTTTGTTCAGTAGAAATACCATTCCGGGTGTAGAACTGTAATCGTTGCAGCGATTGCAGCTTTTTGCACTTTTGCAGTGCGTCGGGTGGTTCAGGTAGAGACGACTCTCAAATCACAGTGGTGTAAAAAGTGAGCGTGTGCAAGGAGCGGTACACAATGAACCGAGGATGCTATCTAACGACACCTGTTGCGGGGCCCAGATATCTTTCAACACGTGTGTGTTGACAGACATAGCAGACGTGTTGCTGCCCCCTTTCTGGGTAGCCCTCAGAATCCTTTCTTTCTAAATCGGGAGTTCATTGGCTTTAAGCCATTAACACCCAAGTTAATATTATTTTTTCATTTTTTGATTAATTCATATCATGCATTTTCTGTTCTTATAAGACAAAATAATTCAGTGCGATAAGATACGCAGACACAGTGTCTGAAACCGCTTCTCCCAAGCGGGGTCGTGGCGAACTGGAGCCTAGCCCGGCAACGCAGGGTGCAGGGCTGGAGGGGGGGACACCCAGGACGAGATGCCAGTCCGTCGTAAAGCACCCCAAGCCGGACTCGAACCCCAGACACGCCAGAGAGCGGGATCCGGTCAAACCCGCCGCGCCACCGTCAGATAAGATAAAATAGTTTAAATGGAAACTAAAAGAAAATTGATTGTCCCATGAGACGCTAGGCATTTGGACAATATTTTCAATGAAAATATTGCATGTTAGTGAAAAATGAAAACAGCTACAGTGGAAGTAACTTTACTGTATGTATGCCATCTTCTGTTTAGTCTCTATGTACGTAGTGTGGCACACAGCACCGTGGGTTTAGATGGGGTGAACAAAGACGCAGAGATAGCGTTCCTCTCAAACAACTTATTTGAACACCAGCACCAGGGAAATAATGCTCTTGGTCCAAGAACCCCCTTTTTCCCCAGAACTTGCACCTAGAACCAACCTTCCCAGCTTACCTAGCACCCCCAGGGTCTTTCCCAGCACACTCCTAGACACAGTCACCCCATCATTTTCCCCAGAAGCGCCCCCAGTGGTTGCACACCCACATTCCACATTTTTCCCATAATGCAACTATTTACATTTAACCAGTTCCCCTCCTGGAACAGTAACGTGGGGCGTTACAATATTACAAGGATTTTGATGCTTGTCCACGTATTTTCTTTGAAGAAGTCTGTTGAAATAAACGTCATGGTAGAGTCAACAGTAGAAAAAAGTTTCATCATATTTATAGGACTCCAGGATTTGTAATAGAATTGCTATTATGTAACATAAAATTTCAAAATGTTCTTAATGCCAATAGGCACAATTCTAAGAAATAAAAACGAAAGGACGAAAAAGTAAATTTACCTGGACTTTTTCGATGGTGTTAAAATGCGCAGGAGGAACTGAGAGAAATAATTTTGTGCAACATTGAAAGCTCAGCTAAAGCTCTCAGTAAATCACGACGTCTTCGCGTTCAACAAACGTGTTTTTATCATTACCGCTCACTGTCTCATAAATAGGATGTCGGTGTTAGTGGGTTAAATTATCTATTCATCCTTCATATAACATATGCTATGATAAAAGCACAATTTGCAGTATATATCTGCAATATTAAACCTGATGGTTGTTAGTGGAAGACAGGCGAGAAATGCTTTGCAAATTCCCGCTTTTGTTACGTCCCAAAAGCAGTTAACGAGTATTTTAATCCGACATGTTTCTTCTGTGTGCGTTCATTGACTTTGCTCTACCGCTGCGATGCTGTGTTGCAGGAGTCCCTGGAAAAGGCCCAGCTGCACGCGCTGCACGGCGACCAGCTCATCCAAAGCAACCACTACGCCGTCGACTCCATCCGTCCGAAGTGTGTGGAGCTGCGGCGCATATACGATAACTTCACCAACGAGGCCAAAAAGAAATACGACATATTGGCTAAATCCCATGAGATTCATAAACTGATGGATAAGGTAAAAAAAAAAAAAAAAAAAAAAAAAAAAAACGTGAAGGGCCATATTTTGTATACATTTTGTCAGATGTGTCTAATAATACAAAACAGTGACAATCCACTGACTAAATGTTAATCTGCACTGAAAATCTAAATGGTGGAAAATCTATGAATCAGATTTCATTACTATCACACACACACATTTTCAGAACCGCTTGTCCCATACGGGGTCACAGGGAACCAGAGCCTAACCCGGCAACACAGGGCGTAAGGCCGGAGGGGGAGGGGACGCACCCAGGACGGGACGCCAGTCTGTCACAAGGCACCCCAAGCAGGAATCGAACCCCAGACCCACTGGAGAGCAGGATTGTGGTCCAACCCACTGCGCCACCGCACCCCCGGTCATTACTATTAGTAATATAGTTTAATAGCTATATACACATATCAGAATGCTTTAAAACACATTTTTTTTTTTTTTTAAAAAAAGAAGATGTTGGGAATCCCAGATGCACGGCTGAGCAGGGTACACCCTGGATGGAATTCCACTTCATCACAGGGTATCCACACACACACACACACACACACACACACACTACTACCCATTTGCACACTGTGGGCAATTTAGCATCACCAATTCGCCTGAACTGCATGTCTTTGGACTGTGGGCAGAAACCAGAGCACTCAGAGGAAACTCACACAGACATGCAGAGAACAATGCTTTCTGACTAAGCGGAGATTGAAGCCACATTCTGTCGCACCACCCAGATGCTGCGAGGAGGCCGTGCCACCGTTCTGCCCCCAGTTGTAGACAATTTTATTCTTATAGTTAAACTATTACTGTTATTTTCCTGCTTAGCTTCTATAAATGTGACTTCATTCAGTTTAGACATTCGTCTTCAAAGCGCCTTACACTTTGCAGGGTACTGTAATGCATGTCTGAATGTTTTGTATAGTTACATAGCTGTATGTTACCATTTAGGTTAAGTACATCAGTCAAGTTTATTATAGCATGGCTCTTCACCAGCAAGTAACCTGTAGAAATTCATCAACCTTGAAACTGTATCCGCTGCATCGTGTGTTTCCTGCACAACAAATTGATGACGTCAAACAATAAATACGCTTAATTTCTTTCTTTGTCACTACTAGTACATGTACGTACATTCAGGACATGTAGAAGAGTTTATACTTTTGATTCATACTAACAAGGAGATGTGAGCATGAGGTTTATTTAGAGCTTAGTGAAATGTGTATAATATATACTATCTCGGGCAGCGGGTAGTGCTGGTTCCTCACAGTACCTGGGATGTGGACTTGAATTTAAGTTTGTGTGATGTTTGTACTTTCGCTCCTTGTTTGAATCGGTTTCCTCCGCTTGCTCTGGTTTCCTCTTACAGTCCAAACACACATTTCAGGTGGACTGGAACTCAAAATTGCCCACTGCATATGTGTGTGTCTGTGTGTATTAAATTGTCTAACATATAATATAATCATTTAAATAAATATAATAAAGTCTAATAAAATGTGTTTAATAGTCTCCAGTCATATTTCTTTACTTTGTCTAAAATTGCATAGCATATTCCAGATTTTTAATAAACTGAAGCTCATGGGGATTCTTCTTTTATTGCGATCGTGATGTTCTGATTGTCATATGATCACAGCTAATTTGGATAAAATGTTCCCATTACGCGGCATTGCTTTCGTACTATGAAGCATATGCGACGAATGTTTCGTCTGTGTTTGGGTGGTTAAGAAGCTGGATGCTGTTGCAGGTGAACCACTGGTGCGAGTCTGGTGTGTACCTGCTGGCCTCCCAGGCCGTAGACAAGTGCCAGTCCCAGGAGGGTGCGGAAGCTGCCCTGCAGGACATCGAGAGGTTCCTGGAGACGGCAAAGGAGCATCAGCTGAGCAGCCTCAAGGACCTCTACAACCAGTATGAGATTGTCCTCACCCAGGAGGTCAAGGTACGACTCCCAGGCGATTCTGAACCAGCCCAGAGCATCCCCGCCTCAAAGCATCTCTTGCCGCAACGTTTCCGTATGGACGGCGTTACGAGAGCAGTTGAACTGCTGCTATTGAAGCTGTGTAAGTGAGAAAAAGGAATGTAACACCGAAATAAAAGGTTATTGTACTGTCGAAAAGCTGAGTGCTTTTTGAAACCGGTAACATTACCTTAGGGTGGATATTTAAAAGACGTTTAAAAGAGGTGTAATAAATCTTGTCTTGTAAAGGAAAAGAGGCTGTAATACGCAGCAAGAGATATTTTAGGGTGGTTTCCTTCCGAATGAACAAAGCTGTCCCCCTAGACACAGTGACTGATAATTGATTTGCCTCTCTGTCAGCAAAAAGTAATGTTTCATGGTCTCTAGTATTGCCTCTAATAATAATACGAATATGTCCTGTATAGTTTTATTTGTACTGTATATTATATGTAAATGTTTTTAGTATTACTTACATTGTCTGTGTATTGTCATGTCACAGAGAGTGTGTTCCACTGATGCATGGATGAGCGACCCATTGTAAAGTAGTGTATCTAGCAGTGTAAGTCACCGCGGTGAATAAGGTGTGTGGGCTCATAACACTACATAGAGTTTGTTGGGAGTCGCTTTGGAGACAAGCATCTGCTAAGTGAATAAATGTAAATATAAATATGAATGTAAATGTATATTGTATGTTATGTATATTGTCGCCAGACTCTGGCCGGCGTACCGCTCTGTCCTGTATTTGCACTTGTCTTGCACTGTATGTTCTATGTGGCACAGAGGTCCAAAGAGAAACAAAATTTTGTTCCCCTGTATGTGTAACTCACCTATAGGTGGAAGGACAATAAAGTTGGCTTCGACTTTGAAGTCACTACAATTTTACACCTTGAGTCTCCAGCAATGGCTGAACATAAGGAACATAAGGACAGCTGTCTGTCTTCATGCACGCAGTTACACGAAACCCCTGGCCTGTCCTCTTTCCATCATGAACTGCTGGATCTCCTTGTCGCAGAGCAATGTGCTGAAGTCCCTCCAGAGGCTGGAGGACGTGCAGGAGATGTTTGAGAAGAGGCACGTAAGCCTGAAGAGGCTGTCCGCCAAACAGACGAGGCCCGTGCAGCCAGTGGCCCCTCGGCCCGAGTCCTCCCCGAAACGCTCCTCGCCCAGAACCCCTCGGACCGCAGGTCACGGTGAGTCGCCAGCCCAGATCATCCACTTCACCCTTCCTCCTGTGGCCTGGGCTAGAATTTCTCTTAACTGCCTAAATATTAATATGTCAGGATTCTACTGAATGCAGAAATCTGGAGCATATTTAATCCTTTACTTAGTTATATTTAAGGACTTCAAAGACATCGCTCACATTTTTCTTTGGGGAAAAAGGAGAACAGTACCGTATCCTAATGGTCACTGGCACTGGTTGTCAACACACAGTTTGTTTTGTTGAGCTGCAGTCTTGGCGAAATATGAAGTCCAAGCAGTAGCTTTTTTGTTTTATTAATCAACACTCAAGAGGCTCGTACCCTATAAAGTGTCATCTTGAGATGGTGCATTAAAAACAGTGATATGTAATTATTATGCATTATTGTGGCTGTCATCAACGGACTCATTGGAAAAGCTTTGAACCGTTGCTAAAATATTCATTTTCCTCGATGCATCTGACTGCATCTTCTGTTAAACGCTGTTATTTTCTCATTTGCAGCTGTCGGCCTTAAAGCTTTCGAACAAAATGTGAAAAGCTATTTATTGCTTTTAAAGGGGACCGTGACGCTTACGGAGTTTGCCAATGACACGCGTTCGTTTGAAAATGGAAAACTCATGATTCCGCTGAAGAAAATGAGATCACACCGCACTTTGCTACCAGCTGTTTCTCATTTGCTTCCTTCTCGTCCTTGTGATCTGTGTTGCTTCAGGACCGAACCACCGGGCTCCAGAGAAAGCCAGTACCCCGAAACAACCCAGTGACGCTGACATAGCGAAAAAGAAAAACATTCGCAAATCCAAAGGCATTAAGGTAAAGCTGGAGCAGCGGATGTGACATCCAGTGTGGTGATGTCTCTGGAAAGCACAATAATACACTGGATTTGACTGAATATATTCTGTTAGACCCCAACCCTGTTTTATAAAACCTGCCGCTTTCTGTTTGTTGCAGTGTGTGCCTTGGACAGAGGTATTTTTTTAAATATATCTTTAATCCACGCTTATCGCTGTCCATGGGTTCTAACACACAAGATCAAAAACACCTTCTAAGCAGGGCTAACAGTTCTTTCTAAGGAATACTTGCATGGAGCAGTGACAATATACCGGAAAATTTTCATTACATTTTTAATAGTGATTTGTCTATACAATCTGGTGGAAATTATGTATTTACTTCTTTTAAACGTATTTTCTTTAGTCTCCATGAAGTCCAAGTAGTATTAGGGCGTCAGTACCCTTAAAAGCACACGAAATCCAATATATACACCCATCCTTTATGTAATGGGATCTCTTACATTGAGCAATAGCCTATAAAGCACTTTTCTTTCATACAGCAGGCTTTTTATTCGGTACAGTGGCATTTTGCCTGTAACATTGTCACTGGACTTCCACAGCAGGGATTGCATTCTGTACAATGGCATGGTTTCTTGTGTTTAGATATTTTGGGACAGAGATACTTGTTGCTTTCAGTTCAGAACATTTTTGTCCATCAGTGGTGTTTTTGTGGCTACTTGTATAGTGAAAGACATAGGCAGCGATCTCTAGAACTTTCTTTATATCATTGACGTTAACATTTTTGCCAAATTATCAAAATGCTTCCTAAAAGTTTGAAAGGAAAATGCAAAAAGCAGTGGGAGTGGCTCCGAAGGAAGAGAAATTTAAAAGATAAATATAACATTGTGCTCTGTAGTGGGATGGTGACCTGTCCTGACTGCACAGTGCTGCTTGAAACTATGGAAGCCCTTGCGTCCCTTAGTTTTGCCACAGAATTATTTAATGAGACAAAGTCTTTCTCAGCTGACATAGTAGGTGTGTACGGAGAAATCATGTGTGTTATAGAGAAACAGAAATAGTGCAGGTGCCAAAATAAGAGAACCCCAAGTCGCACTGGTTAAACCAAGTAGTTAAGAAGAATCGGGTGTGTAAATCAGTCGTTTATTAATTTTATTTTAAGATATAGGCTTCATAATTTCATTTTAATATTTTATACAAGAATAATGACCATCTCTCATGTACCTTGATGCAGCACTGTATGCTTCCAGCATAGGCTCTGGGTTTCTGTGACCCTTCTTTAGGGCAAGCAGTTATCAATAATGAATGAACGAATGAATGAAAATGTGAACGATAAGCCGAAAATAATCATTTTGTTACCGATATTTCGCTATAGTTGTGTTGTCATTGTAATGCATAAAATACCTTTTATTTTGGTATTTTGTCAAATTTTAGGTGAGATTTCACCTGAAAGGGGGATTTCGTGGAAAGGATTAAACCTGTTAGGGGATGGAGAGGTGTATATGTAAACATGGAAAAGAGAGGCACACGACAGACCATCACCTGCTATCTCTTCTGGTTTCAAGATCGGCTCCGTTTGGCTCTTGAAAAGCACTGGCCTGTTTCTTTGACTCGCTGTCTCCTCCGTCTGCCTCAGATTGAAGTCATGCACGAAGCGAGTCAGGGAGGTTCGAGCCACGTGTTGGTGTCTAACGAGACCGAGGAGAGCTTGTCAAGCAGGCGGAGGTAAGTGACAGCCACCGCTAGGCTGCCACCTTCATCTGGCTTCCTAATTACTTTGGTGGTGCATGAGAACGTGCTCAACCTACCATGAGGTTTATGATGCTTTAAATACATTTACATACATGAACTGTAATCATATTTTTTTGGTTATTGGAAAAATATTGTCAGAGGAAATAATGTTATTTAACCCAGCAGTACAATTGTGCTTACTGATTTAAGGATTATTTTGCATCACTCAGTGTCATTTTATCCCATACAGTTGATTTTAAGCTATACAGTGAAGCCGTGTCTCCATCTTTACACCAGAACTAAGCAGAACATATGTCAAGTTATTATTAAATATTAAATGCTGAGCTTTTTTTTAGGTTCTACGTGCAAATGTTTAATGATACCTAATTTAATAAATGTTTAGAGTCTCCACGTTTTCCACGTTTTGAGCCCAGCCCAACACAGAAGAGATTTTGGAGTCAATTATGAAAAAAGAGAGGTACAGAAATATAAAAACACACCAGAAAAAGGCAGAAGCAGGCAGAACCGTAAGGCACACTGCTATTTATTTGACAGTTGGCTATACCTGGGTGAGGCCTGGTAAAACGGGAAACGGCAACCGGGGGCCGCCGTTTAACCTTGAATGAGATTCTTTAAGTGGACACTGGGCCTAAAGAGCACTGCTTTTATGGCTGTGCTTTTCTGAGTCCTGGTCCCATTGATGATTTCTTAGGGTGCTTTTCAAAGTGTGTTCTGAAGTCAACCGCAAGGGCTTTGTTTATTTTAACACCTCTTTGAGCCAGTAGGTGTTTTCTCTTGCTCTGCTCTGGATTTCTTTGTTTCTCTTCCTCCTTCCCTCTTTTTTGTTTGTTCAATTGCCCTGTCACTCCCTAAATCAAATACGCTCTGGTGTGTCCTGAGTAAATTATCTTTATCCTTAATGCTGTCAGGGGGTGTGGTGGTGCAGTGGGTTTGGCTGGGTCACGCTTTCTGCCGTGTCTGGGGTTCAAGTCCCGCTTGGGGTGCTTTGCGATGGACTGGCATCCCGTCCTGGGTGTGTCCACTCCCTCTCCAGCCTTGCACCCCGTGTTGCCGGGTTAGGCTCCGGCTCGCTGCCCCCCTGCTCTCGGGACAATGGGTTTTGTACTACTTGTGTGTGCGTGTGTGTGTGTGTGTGTGCTTAATGCTCTGTTGAATTCAACCTAATAAATGATATTTAAAGCTGATGATAATGTAAAAGGCAAACTGCATACTGATTTGTTGAAATAACTGAAGTATATCTGAAAAGTTCAAGTCAACTCTACTCACTGCAGCACAGACACCACTATTACCTTCTATGCACAAATAACTGACAATGTCTTCTAATGAAAACATGCAGTGCATTCAATTTTTTTGCAAGATTCTTCAAAGTAATGCTGCTGACCCTGAGGTACCAAAGCTTGGGGGATCAGATTTTAAGTTCAGTTTTTCAGTTCTACACACACACACACATTTTCAGAACCGCTTGTCCCATACGGGGTCACGGGGAACCAGAGCCAACCCGGTAACACAGGGCGTAAGGCCGGAGGGGGAGGGGACGCACCCAGGACGGGACGCCAGTCCGTCGCAAGGCACCCCAAGCAGGACTTGAACCCCAGACCCACCGGAGAGCAGGACTGTGGTCCAACCCACTGCGCCACCGCACCCCCCTATCTTTTCAGTTCTATTAGCTGTCAATTTACTGTACTTCATTATGCCATTTATTGAAAGCATCATATAACTTATGCTGAGCACTGGCAAGACAGTGATGCCAGTTTCATCTTCTTGACATTTCAAGTAAAAATAGTGAAAAATGAAACAATTTCTTGATTTTTAATATGGCAGCAAGGATTACAATATAGTGTACTAACATCTCTGACACAGACATTACTGGACTAATTTCCTGTTACTGACATAATAAGTATAATTTCTCCAAATTACCAAACAAGGGGATTGTTCATGGGTTTTAGTTAGGAACCCTATTGTCGAAGAAATCTGTTAATAAGTCTTAATTCACGGGAGTGCAAAAGAGGCACGATAAATGTAAATGATTTGAAGGATGTTTTAATTTTGAATGGCAGACCTTTTGTTTCAGTAGATTTCGTCTGTTATGTTGCGTTGAGCAGGTTGCGGATGCTACGAAAATGCTGCCATGCAGGGGTAGGTACTGAATGGCTTACAGAAGAGCACTGCTTTCACTAGGGTGCAGTACATATTTCCCATGAGTCCAGTGGATATATTTCTAATCTGGGGTTTAGTGGCCTCCTTCCAGAGGTCAAGCATGTCTGTCACATGTCCGTGAGAGGTCAGCATCTTGTCGTAGATACAAGGGTGGGAAGGAGCCTTCCCTTCGCCTGAGAAATAGATGTGGTTTTGAGGGGACACGCCGATGATTTTGGCACTTATACCCATGAAGACATCGTCAATGTAAAGCGTGCTGCTCAGCATCATGCAGACTTTGTAGATCTTCCTGACTACATCTCCAGAGATCAGATACCCTCCTCCTGGGGTGTAGTCTGGATAGGAGACCCATGGGTACACCTCATAAGGCACGTAGTACTTGCTTTTTTTGTGGCGGACGGGTGGTGAACCCCTGTGCACGCGGCCCACCCAGAAGTTCTGCACACCCTTGCGGTTCAGCTCCCGCAGGTAGCGCACAAGGTTGGGCACATGGATGAACATGTCATCATCGGCTGACATGAAGAACTGCCTGTACGGGCAGTAGGTGTGCGCCCAGCTAAACTGCAGCATCAGCTTCACGGTGAGGTTGTGGAAGGTGTCGAGGAAGTCCTGCTGGACCAGATCCTTGAACATATGGTCCTCTTGGATGAGCTTCTGCTGGACATGGGCCCGGAAAAGGGGATGCGCGTGAACTCCGAGGGCAAACACAACCCTCACGTCCACACCCAACTCCTTCCGGACGTAGGTCTCATTGCCCCAAGTGGAGCGGATGAAATTCCTCCTGTCTGTGTGCTCTGGAAGTGACTTCACAAACAAGAGCAGCAGCACCTTGTGATTTTGGCATTTGTGCTGAGGATTTATCAGATAGGGGTACTTGTTGATGTTGTCGTCCTCCTCTCGACTGACGTGGAAGTTCCTGTTTATGAAGCTGTAGTCGTTGACTAGGTAGCGGTACGAGAAGGCCCTCACATGACTTACCACATGGTGGTCCAGCTCTTCCCAGGTGACAGTCAGAATGGAGCAGATGAAGCACAGTGTTAGTAGCTGGAAAAAAATACTTCTTTTGATCCTCCTCGCATTTATAAACATTCTGCAGGTGTACTGTCCTCCTGAATTCTCTGTCAAGTCCAGAAGGAGAAGGTCCTGCCTAGAGTTCCAATAAAGTTCTTAGAATGGCAAAAATGCTTCACTCGTAATGAATCCATCATTTCAGCGCTAGAACAAATTTACGTTTTTTTCTTTGTTGGAATTATTATCGTGAAATTCTCTATCGTGCAGCATTTTTGGGTATACTTTAGGGCTAATCCGACCATTCGCTTCAGTGACTTTCAGTTAGACTTCAGGGATCATAATGCAGACTTCATGTTTTCTAGAGGTGAGTGATGCTGTTTCTCCATCTGAAAGGACAACAATGGAAAGTTTGTTTATAATAAATATTCACAGGAAAGACAACTCATTCCGTATGGTAATCAGCAGAGCCCTCGGCTTGCGGTTTACTCTGCGTTAGTATGTTTACAGAAGTCAGTTCTTGGTAAATTAAATAGCATAACCTCAATGAAGGGGAAATTCATGGTTGATTACATTCAAAATCATGCATTATTTAATATCTAATGATAGATGACTTGTTTTCCTTCAATATGGTTGTTAGGGAAATACTGTAAAATAGCTTAACTCGAGGCCACCTTATCAAAAGGAAAGCTACTGTTTGTCTTGTTAGAACATCGACATGTTCTGTTGGATCTATTGACTGAAAATTATTTCGTGAAAGTAGATACAGAGAAGAGCATCAAGCTTACTGAATTAATTGTGAAGGAAAATTATAGGTAAGGGTCACCGAGGCAAATATGTTTGTAAAATAAAAGATTTATGCTTTACATTTATTAGATGACTCGCACTTACTGATTAGTGTCCTGGTCCGTTCACACATAATCACCATTTAATTTGTGTAATGCTCAAATGTTATGCTGTTAGGAAGTTGAAATATTTCTTATAATTTAATATGAATATAATGACTACATGTCTCAGATGTCAGATATTGTAATGGTGTGAAGTCCCTGCATTGCATTAGAATAATTCTAATAAATTATGGTAATTAATGTTGTTATTCTGTTAATACTTTTGTTGTTTGACATGAGTCTCACCAGTTCCACTTTGTCATTTACTTGAAGTCCTTCACTACTCAACCAAGGAGGAGATTTTAGTGTACAATTGAAAAAAATCTGAAAAAAATTACTTGGTTATGGGAGAAGCAAAGACCACACGCTGGAGACCCATCGCATGGGCACCTGTAAGGTTGTAAATGGCAATCAGTAGAATAGCAATCTCCTCAAAGTGCCATGCAGTGATTTATAGAGTGAAGTTCCCAACAGCCACATCCAACAAGGGTTCTTCCTCTTCCAAGGTGGTGAGAGTATCATGCTTTGAGGGGAAGACCTGAGCATTGGTTACTTGGCTTTCACTACATTTACATTTACATTTATTCATTTAGCAGACGCTTTTCTCCAAAGGGACACACATCTCATAGAAAATACAATTTGTACATTACATTAGGAGAAAGAGAGACATAGTTGCAGACGTGATTCTTAAATACAGTTAGTTTCTTTCCATCATATGCACCAATGTTTATCGCACAAGTAGCAGCATTTACATTTACATCACATGAGTAGCACATTTATATTTATTTGTTTAGCTGACACATTTTTTCCCCCAGTGACTTACAATGTTAACACGCGTTTTCTTATCAACGACACCACACACCCCGGTCACTCCCTGTTTGAACCTGTCCTGTCTGGAAAATGGTTCAGGACAATAAAATCCCGCACCAACAGACCGATGAACAGATTCTTTCCCAGAGCTGTGGCCTTCATCACACCCTCCCTGTCCAGCCAGAGAAAACTGATCACAAAAGCCAACTGCTGCCTCCATTACCCCCCCACATCCACTGCTCCCCCAAAGGCTGCTAAGGACTGAGGACTCTAAAGCTATTCAGTGCAATGCTTAATTATTCCGTTTTAATTCTTATTTATTTATTTAGTTGTTTGTTTCAGCTGTTCTTTCCACTGTTGTTCTTCTGAGGGTTTCCATACAGAATTTCATTTTATTGTATACAGTGACAATGAAGTATCTTGTCTTATTTAGCCAGCTCGGTAATTTTCTCGGACCAAAATTTTCTCGGACCAATTTTCAGGCTAAGTACCTTGCTCTGGGGTACTTTAACTGGAGGTAGGAATCAAACCTGCAACCTTTGGGTCCAAAGGCACTAGCGCTAACCATTACATTGCCAGTTGCCCCATCATTTTATACACAGGGATAGAATGCGGATAGATAGATAGCTAGATGGCTAGATAGGAACATATGTGGGGTAATTTTGTGACTGATTTTCTAATAATGATAATTGTACTGTTGATGATTCAAATTTGAAAAAGTCATTGAACCCATATCCATTTACTGCGTGCCAAATAGTGAAATTGACTCAAATAGTATAAACGAAAGGACATTTGGTCCAATTCCTTATTCTTGTCATTGATTTCCCATTCCACAAGCGAAGTAACGTTTACTAAGGGTGTTCAGTCCTGGATCTGGCCACCCTCAGTGTAAGCAAATTTTTGATCCAGCGAAGCACAATTATAAATCCTTTTTTTGCTTTTCTCAGTTGTATTTTTACTGATAAGCAATATATTTTTCTCCAAAGCAATGATGGCGATTATGCAACATTTAGGCAATGTTGTGCACACTGGTTTCATTTGTTGTTCTGTTGTTCAGGCAACCGATATAAAGCACTTTTTAATGACCACCTTCATACATATAGTTTTCTCTACAGCATTTTAAACTGTGTCACTTGTTTTCACCATGTGCCAAGAAACAGAACTGTTAGAGTTATTTGATATGTCCTTATTTTTAAAATATTTTTACTGGCCTTTTTAAATGTCACTAAATGAGGTATGGCTTGGGATGGGAAACAACACAGTTATTAGGTACTAAGAATTAGATACTGACTAGATTATATTATAATCTAGCAAGTTTTGTTTGGAGTAAGAGTGCTGTGAGTAATGTCAATGAAATATTTAGAGGTAGGTGTCAATCCCTGCACACATCGAAGCATGTTCCACAGATACTGAATGCCATGCTCTCAACAATGCCATGAGCAATGAGAGAAGGTTTTTTTTTTCTCTCCCTGTATTTTTATATTTTTCTCTAATCAATGTACATTGTTGTAAAATATTCCAAATAATACAATTCTATGGCATGTTCACTGTGAAAGGTAAATTATGCAGTTAAGTTCCACAGGAGGGAGTTGCATGATAAATGTTTAACCAAACAAATTGCTTTGTCAGAAATGTTGAAAGCAATGCACGTGAACCAATACGAAAGCCATCATATATAAGCTATGTACATTTTTTTAGCACAGTCTTCATAAAGGGACTGGAAAAAAATCCCACTTAATTATGTATTTCACCACATTCAAAATTCATGCTCCTTACAGTAACACTTACCAGGAAAAAGTTTTCTCCAGCCAGAGGAAGAAATGCAGCTTCCTGCATACGTTCCTGGGCACAGATTGAATCAAAAGTGGAGGGAGTTATGAACTACTTGCGACGCTGGTACAGTCATCCATCTGCGAACAATGCTTCATACATGGGAGTGGAGGCGGAGGAAGCAGGAACTCCACCCACCTGTGTCCATCCCCACTTCTCAAACCCATTCCCAGTGTGCTTCATTATTGATACCTTCAGCAAAGCTGCCTGCAGCACTTTACCAACATTAGGAGCAGTCAGTCTGGAATTTGTGTCATCTGAATCATATAAACGGGCCCAACTACAGCATAATGCGGCGTATTCAGTGCCCTGAATGATTGCATTAGAATGCAAGTGGAATTTACCACACAGCTCAGCTTTAGTTTAGTGGAACATCTACTGCTTACCTCTGTTATGCTGAATAGTTAAGCACTTTCCTTCTACGTTTTCTACGATTATGAAAAGAGTCCTCTTGTCTCCGTTTCTTCTTGTAAGAAGAACCAAGCTGTTATTTAAATGTATGGTTGTGTATGGTTTTTAGAGTTTTCTTGCTTGGTTAATTTGAATCAAAAGCAAATTTAGACCTTTCGCACCACCTACACCTGTATATGTTAGAGTTCAGGTACCTTGTAGTTTACGACAGAGACCCACTTACATTGTCGTCCTTGTCTCAGTGGAGGTATTTCTGTTGAGCTCATCCTGGAAGGTGTAGCAGCAATCTTCTAGTGAAATACTTGTGTCTTTGATCGCTGTGCTATGTTGTTGTTCTCCCTGGAACCAAAAATGATAGGGAACACAAGGAAATAGGATGTGCCGAGCTACCTCTTCATGTGTGACAAGACAACGGGTCCGGTCTTGTTGGAGTGGATCAGTAATGAATTTTTGAGAAGTTGTGGAAATTCAGTTTTTACGTGACTTCTCAGAATATTAACCCTGCAAGGCCAGTAAATGGTTAATCGGTTACAGGGCATCTTGCTTCCTTTTTGTAAAGGCATCATGAGCAAATACCACTGTAGCTCAAGGTAATATGCTCCCCCCCCACACTGGAGCACGTGTTTTGACCAGCTATATTGAAGAGTAAAATGTGGCGATACATCATACAGAACTCAACCACCTGATGGGCTTGCGATGGCACATAAAAATCAAGACCTCAAAACTCGTAGCAATGTGAACATTAAACGGGTCATTACAGACAAGAAATGTTAGCTTTGCTCCTTTTTATGGTCGTCCTTTTGTATAAGTCTTGGGAATGACTGTGAAGACACGGTGGCTCATTTCCTCGTCAGACTTGTTAACCAAACGACTCATGAAAAATTTAATTTCCGGCAAGCACTTGCAAACTCGACTGGACATACATCTGCCTGCGGTCACAAATCGTAGCGAAAACCAACGTGTTAATGGATTAAACATTTTGCCTTCCAGACACATCATGAATGAACTCATCGAAACAGAAAGGCTGTACGTCGAAGAGCTGCAAAGTATTATAGAGGTAAGTTTTACTAATGAAAATATGAAAACACTATACTCGCTATTGTACTGTACATACAGTGTTATAGCTGGCCACACAACTCTACGAACGCCCAACTTATTTCTGTTTATGATATGTCCAAGAAATACATTAGCTTTCCCTCTGTATGCTCATACAGTCTAAACCGGTTTCACACGATTTTTGTGGGGAAAAAAATTTTTTGTAATTTATAAAACAAATTTAAAGAGAACAGTTGCATCTGATGGCCTCCATTCATGGAAAATTCACCAAACGGCTCATGAATGTAATCTGTGTGCCCCTTCACCACTCTATTATCTTAAATTAGATGACAACATTAGTGACACTGACCTTTGGCTCAGGATTTGCCTCTCTGCTGCAGGGTTATGCCACGGAGCTCGACAAAGCAGAATCGTCACACTTGGTTCCCGCAGCCCTGCAAGACAAAAAAGAAGTGCTGTTTGGAAATCTTCCGGAAATCTACGAGTTCCATAATAGGTACAAAACACATGTGGAGAAGCCCATTGCTCAAATCAACACTCATGAATATGTGGGGAACATACAGTCAAGACTTGATTTTCCAGCTTGAACAGGAACAGAGGGGGGGCTCAATAACAAAAAATCCAGACGATCCTGATTGCACATGTAATACGACCAAGGTCTGTTAGTAGATCATTCAACATGTTCGATAATGAAAGTAAAAGCGCTAAAGTTTTATTTTCTTCATTTTCAATCCTAGGTCATAATCAGTATTTCAATGTTTTTAAAACAAAACCTTAACGAAAGCAAAATGAAACCAGAGTTACAGTGCATAACTAAGGAGACAAACAAACAAAACTTGTTATTCAAGCCTCTGTGTCAAGTAAAATGTTTACCATGGGATTAACATAGTTAAACTGGGCAGGTTTTCAATGAATGTCTGGCAGAAAAAAAGTCAAGAAATATGTGGCCAGTTTTTTTTTTTTTTTTTTTTTAAATCAGATGATCAAAGACTAGATAATTGCATAATTAATAATCAGACAGTTGTACTCTACTTTGTAAAATGAAGAGGTGAGGGACTAAACCCGGAGATGTCCAGGGGTTGTCTTATGCCACATGACATTCCTTTGCCTCTTCTCCTGGTGGAAACAAGGACTCAAATTATATCAATATGTAACAATGTGATGCACTCCCAGTACAAGTAGAAAGACTGGATGGACTGGCTTTGTTTCCAAATGTTGGAAGACACTCAGCGATCAGTCAATCTCTCGTTGGCTCTGAGGTATGCGGGGCGGCACGACCCAAAGCCCTGTCAGTATCACTGCTCCAGGGGACTGCCAGCACCTGTTTCTTCCTTCTCCTCGGTGTCAGATGGCGTGTTCAACGGCAGCCGCATGAATATTCCATTCTTTGCATCCTTCTGCTGATGTTAGATCGAGTTACTGTGGTGAGCAAAAGTACAGCACTGGGCACACCTTATACAACAGGAGTCACCATCCGATACCTGTCCCTAAAGCCACTGCTGTCTCACATTCTCGAGTGTTGCGAATCTCCATCTGTACCCCCACCGCGAACCGTTATGGGTGCAGACACAACATTCAACTATCATATTTCTGAAAACTTCGCATTGGCATATTTAGCAGATGCTTTTCTCCAAATCAGCTGCAAGCGATGATTAACTATCATCTGTCCGACACCTTTATCTAAGGTAACTTAGCGTTACATACACTACACTCGAGTCCCTGCGGTCAATCACACGATCGACACGCTACGGGCAATTTAGAGTCACCAGCTCACCTGAAAAACGTGTTTGGACTGTGGGAGGAAACCAGGGCAAACAGAGGAAACCCATGTCAACGCAGGGAGAACACAGAACGAATGCACGGCCCAGGTGCTGCACCAGTGCGGGATTAAACGTGACACTGAGTAGTGACTCCTGAACAAACTTCGTCAAGACTCTACTGGTTACGTATCGATATTGAAAACAAGACCAGCGATTACCTAATTACTATGCTAGATTTTATTTGCAGTAGTTCCCCCTCATTACTCAGACAGTGAGCAGACTTAAAATGTTGCTTGGATCTGCTGTAATTGCTTGCATGAATTTGTCATAATATTGTGGAATGATCTCATATCGAACATTTAAAAAAGATTGACGGAATGGTAATTTGACAGCTTGTACCCATGTTTATCCATCTTTTGCCTTTAAAAGCATGCTCCAGCTTTTTGTCAGGATGCGGAAGATGGTTTTGTTTCCTTTCCTTCCTTTCCCTGCCTTTTCACTGTATTCGTTGTGTTTTCAGGACGTTTCTGAAAGAGCTCGAGAACTGTGCAGAGAACCCCGAACTGGTGGGAACGTGCTTTTTGAAAAGGGTGAGTGAAATAAATGGCTCAATGAGAGGGGCTGCGCCGAATCGTCGGTGAAAGAGAAACCAGCGGCCGTGTTTCTAAACTCTGATCCAGAAAGAAGACCTGCAGGTGTACGAGAAATACTGTCAGAACAAGCCGCGCTCCGAATCCCTGTGGAGACAGTGCGGAGACAGCGCTTTCTTCCAGGTGACCGTCTCGATCTTTGCCGCTGCATCACTACTGCTGTGGTGGTCATGATGAAGTAGTTGACTACTTAGTTATTCACTCAGATGGTGCTCTTCTCCGGATCACTTTGCAATGTTAACTTACTGATATTTCCATTTATACAGCTGGGTAGTTTTCACTGTATCAGTTCAGGATAAGTACCTTGATCAAGAGTGGGATTTGAACCTTGGTCCTCTGGCATAATGAAAAGAGGGAATAAATTTATTCTCTTATGTTGCAGGAGTGCCAGAAGAAGCTGGACCACAAGCTCTCGCTGGACGCGTACCTGCTGAAGCCGGTGCAGAGGATCACCAAATACCAGCTGCTCTTGAAGGTAGATATGGAACCCAAGCAGAAGGCAGCATCTGCAGTCTCTTTTAAATGAGCAGGGAAAGAGAAGTATGCAGCTGGATGCTGCAGGTTCAAATTCCAGCTATGTCTTTCTTGTGCCTTTACTGTATCCATCTGTATGAAGAGACTGATATGTGTGTTTTTGTGGGTTGTGAAGTCAATACAGAGTTTTGGATTGAAGCTTTTGGTTAAAAATCATAACAAATATTGTGAAATGTAGTAAAAATAACTTTCAGAGTAATTAAACTTCTGGTTACAACAGTTTTCTCTATACATTATTCTACTTGCTCACCTCTGCGTTTGTCGCTGGAACAGATTTATTCCTTAGATGTGGCACAGAAAGAATGAATGAATGATTGTGGTTTTGTTACAAATATTATAAAACACGTGGGGGTTTTCACTATAATACAGAAAATGATTTTTAATTCCATATTCAGTTTAATTTATGTGACATGTTTTTTCTTCCAAGATCCAAACAGGATTTGACCCCCACACAACAGGAATGTGTGTAACAGGGTGATTTCGCAAATTAACCGTGTTAATGGTTAATGTTTGGAATGTATGTTGTTTCCTTTTAAGTTTTTCAAAGTTATCCTTGTATCAAGGGCTTCCAGCAGAATGAGTCCCTTGTGCTATGTTCCTGGGCATACATATGTGATCAATTTTTACCTTATTATATCATGGATATGCATGAGTAGCCATCGTTATCCATGGTGCTGAATCAAAATTGAACTTAACCAGCGAAATCTTTATTGTACTGATTAAACAGTACACATGATTTGTAATGTAGTAATTTTTTAGGTGGCAATAAACGGGTTGGGTATCTGTGTCTTCTCTCTCCAGGAGATGCTCAAGTGCAGCAAGAACTCAGAAGGCACAGCTGAACTAGAGGAGGCTTTGGCCACAATGCTTGACATCGTAAAGTCTGTCAATGACTCCATGCATCAGATCGCCATCACAGGGTTTGAGGTCAGTACGGGCATGTTCTTCTGTAGAAAATTCCAGCACGCGTCAGATAAAAGAAGAGTCACATACAGCAAGACTGCTTTAAAAGCGACAGACCATGGTGCTAAAGTGTGTGATGAAAGACAAGCACGAGGATGTTTTTTTCTCAGGGGAACCTCTATGAGCTGGGCAAGCTGCTGATGCAGGGCTCCTTCAACGTGTGGACAGAGCACAAGAAGGGCCACAGCAAGGTAAAGGACCTGGCTCGCTTCAAACCCATGCAGAGACACCTGTTCCTCTACAGCAAGATGCTGCTTTTCTGCAAGAAGCGTGAGGAAACCTCAGATGGCCACGAGAAATCACCCTCCTATAGCTTCAAGCACTCCCTGAAGGTATCCATCCATCCATCCATCCATGTCTTTATCTAGTTTATGCTTTTCTCCAAAGTGAATTACACTGATTTAACCATGTCTACGTTAGGGCAATATTTGCTGTACCAATTCAGAGTCAGTTCAATTGACCCAGAGCAGGAGTAAGATTTGTACCTTGGTCCTTGAGGTACGAGGTTCCAGCTTTAGCCACTACTCCTCCAGCCGCTACCCCCTTTTTCTGTAAAATACACTGTGAGATGATACTGACTAAGATCATCTCTGATGTTTAATTTTCCCTATGTAGCTGTAATCGTTGCTCCAAGTACACCTTCTACTGCCTGGTACAGGGACCTTAAATTAGAAGTACTATAATGTTATGTGTAATAATGAGTATGTGATAAAATCAATGAAATTCCAAAGTATATAAGAAGAGAGCTGTCCATCCAGAAGACAGAGCACACTCCAGATGAAGGTGCTGAGCTCCAGGCAGAGACTGAATCCCGCAGACTGTCTAATATATTTCAATTTGCGCCTGAAACAACAGACGAGGTGTCAAACTGTCCAACTAGGTACTTCCATAAGCACTTAAAGGCTGAGAGCAAATAGAAGCAGCCGCCCATTACCCCCCGCAGTCTT
The DNA here is from genome assembly GCF_900964775.1 of Scleropages formosus. Lineage (NCBI taxonomy): Eukaryota > Metazoa > Chordata > Actinopteri > Osteoglossiformes > Osteoglossidae > Scleropages > Scleropages formosus. The sequence goes on from NC_041813.1 coordinate 24,124,053, forward strand.
TCCTTATACACATTTGTCACAGTTCGTGCCATTTGAAGCACTTAGGCCAACATGCTGAAACAGGCATAAAAGCTCCATTTCCAAGAGGACGCCGAAGTTTAATTGATCTCGCAGCCACGGCTTTTTGGAAGAAACCTTTTTTGACTGTTTTTTGCCGAATGATACAAATGAAGAAGCAGGAAATCAACAAGGAAATATTGCACGTATAAATTAGTTTCAAGACTGATTTTCTGCAGAGCTGAGTATCCAAAACTGAATTAAAAAGCACAAAATAACATTTATTGCCCAGGAATATCATCACCATCTTTTGAGAAATAGTATATAAAATTAGCATAATTTTGAAGCTATTAACTATAATGGATGACCAAAGTAGCTAATTACACAGATTTTTTTGAAAATTCATGGATTACATCTATAAAAAACATTTAATTCTATATTTTCAAGTAAATATGTAAATATATATATAAATACTGCATATACGTGTGTGTTAAAATATTCACTCGCACACCGGAGCGACTGCGGTATGTTTAAATTTTCTTTAATAGATAAATGTAATGGTAGAAACTAATGTAAAGATCGTTTTAAAGGTTTTATCCATCTCGGTGAATATGACGTTAATTTAATAATTTTTTTTGACAGTGAACCAGTAAGTGAACAAGAGTAAATTATTATCGTATCTCAAATTCATGTGTCTCTCCTTCGTTCTTACCCCAGATGAGTGCTGTTGGAATCACAGAAAATGTCAAAGGAGATCTGAAGAAGTTTGAGGTGTGGTACAACGGCAGAGAAGAAGTCTATATTATCCAGGTTAGAAGTTCTCGTCCTAACAAGGTGCTAAGCATGGTAAAACTCACCGCGCAAGGAGAACTCGTGCATGAAGACCAGAAGATATACACAAATATATCTGGTTTTAATCCATGTTCGTGGTACTGTAGCCGTTCATGTTTGTTACCCTTGAGCCTCACTCCGTTTGGCCATGGTGTGGCAGTGTGAACCCACGAGAAGGAGCTGTGCTGGCGACCGGCCTGCCTCGTCCCCGTTGCTCCCGCTTACTTTGAGTGTCTCTCTGCCTGACTGCAGGCTTCCTCCATGGACGTGAAGAACATGTGGGTGTCAGAGATCAGGAAGGTGCTGACGGGGCAGCTGGAGGCCTGCAGAGGTACACGTGCTCCGCGTGTCCTTAAGCAGCGGATCGGGGTTCAATTTCATTTTCATATGGAACTCATCGACAGTATAATAATCATTATTATGGAATCAGGCACAAAATAAATGTACACACAAATGTGTTTTCATCATGCACTTTCCATGTTCTGTCAGAGTGTATGCTGCATTTTATTTTATTTTATTTTATTTTCATATCTATTAACCCTTCATCAGCCATTGGGTAGAACATCTATCTATCTACAGTTCTGTCTGTCTTTCTTTACTGATGCTTTTATGAAAATGTAGAGGTTAAACAAAGTCTCTGCATCCAGCCAGACATATTCTGACACACCGACACCCCCCAGGCTGTGTGCTATTTGCAAAGGTACAACAGCAGTTCCCAGGGCAGTTCCCCTCCTGGGACCTGGGCATTAACCACAGCTGTGCTTTATCGATCGCCATTTAAAGTGATCAGCGGTCAGAGGCGCAGTGCTGAAGCCAGCTGATCCGATCCAAATGCCGCGGTAGCTCTAGCATGCTAGAGAAGAGCATCCGTAGCGCCACCCGCCGAAGGGTCTGTCTGTCTGTCTGTGGGCAGCACAGGGCAAGGATGATGTGCGGATTGGGATACTTTCAGAGAAGGGAACCTTTCTTCGTGTGTCACAGCTTTAGCGGAAAAATCCTGATCTGAAATCTTGAAAACTGGGGATACTTCGATTGTGTAAACAAGACTAAACCTGTTTGTCATGTTCTTGTATTTTAGGGACTGAGCTTATGAATAATTGTCCTTGCCTGAGACTTGAATTAACCTGCTCATTGACTTGCGTGATTTAAAATGTATTTTTTCCAATTTTTTTTTCCTCTTCCTGTTTATAAGGAAAGTATCAAATTGGTACACGGTTGTTGTACTCACTCATGTGCCGTGATGAACACTCTATATTTGTGTTGAATGAAGCTAAAAATAAACATTTATCTTTATTACATGTTTATTCACATGGTACTAACACAGCTACTTACAGAGATTTACCCATATGCTCGTATACAGGTGGGCAACTTTTACTCTATCAATTCAGGGTAAATACCTCACTGAAGGGTTCTACAGCAGGAAGCAGACAAAATTCAGCCCTGTGCCCTCCAAGTCCGAAGGCAGCAGCTTAACGATTACTCTGTCTGCTGCCATAGACGTTCATCTAGTAATCCAGATCTCTTACAGCTGTTCCTCCGCTAATTTCTATAGCAAGTACTGAATTGATTTGCTCAGTCTAACCTGGTGTGAGTCTTACAATTTACCGTAAAATGCTGCTTCAAGGCAAATTAATTACAAGGTTAGTATAGAGAATAAGTAACATACAGTGTAGGTCCCCGTTGTCACGGTGAGGACAGAAAACCTCAGACTTATACCAATACCGCATTCAAATATACAACTTGGGACTTTTACTTTGTTTAGCTTAACTTTTTTGTTCACCAGGCATTGTTAGTCATAATCTATCTACCTATTTATTTGCTTCCTTGATTTTGGTGAAATTTGTTTATTTGAATGTGCTCCTGTTTTGGTGTCTCGCACTGGATCCTAATGTACTATTTTTTGTTTTTTTCCTCTTGCTCACTGCAGTAATTACACTATACATTTTGACTTCAATAAGAAGCACAAATTTACATCCATATTGCCATAAATGAGACAACACATCCTCTATTTATTCTCCTCTGCTCCTTTTCCTCAGCTTGTTTGCCTCAATAAAATCCCCGCTTTCTGCCGACCCAGGAACACAAAAGGCGATTCCAAGACTGGCTTCAAACCTGAAAGCCTTGATCCTCTTAACCGTACCTTCTGCCTCTGTTCCAATAAATGTGTTTTCTGTCTCTTCTCAGAAGCCAGCCAGCTGCATCAAAGGATCACGGAGAATGTGTACCACGCTCCCCTGAACGTGTCCAACACAAGGTATGGCGCTTGCTTCCTACCCGCAACACATTCTCATTATATGGTGTATATCAGAAGGACCCATTCACGTTAGCTCAATTGTCACCTTTTGTCAGAATGATGAGGAAAACAGCCCTGAAGCAGTCGGATTCATCCGGCCCAGAGACGGCATTCAAAAGGAGCAACCCAAGTCCAAACATGAGACAGAAGCGAGGTAAGCCGTCCTCAAACCGCCACTCGTAGACCTGCTGCCAAAAGCTTCCATCCGTCAGTCACGAGATGAGCACGTTACTGGAGACATGACTCAGTTAATGTGATTACCCCTCGTGTTATGTCGTGCTGGTGGTTTTGCCATCGTGTGTCCATCTAGCGCATCTGAGCAGCTGGACGTAGCCTCGGGAGTTTCCCTCCAAATCTTGCCATTCACTTTCCCGCAGCAGATGGTAGGGAGACAGCCTTTACAATTTCATAATCATTAGAGTGGGGTCATTATGAGTAATCATTATTAAGGGTATTTCCCCACTGGTACTCAGACCTCCACAGGTTCACCTCAGAGGTTTAATTTTCTCCCTTTCTTTGTGGGTTGGAGTTTATTGTTTTCCACTCCTCCGCCGGCTTACGATTAACTAAATGCTGCTTATCACTTGTCATACCCTGAAACACTGGGTCGTTCCCAGTAACGTGAATGCGGACGGTGTCACTCTGGTGAGACGAGCATTCTGTAAAAATAAATTGAATTGAATTGAATTGAATTTGGGGGGGTGCGGTGGCGCAGTGGGTTGGACCAGGTCCTGCTCTCCAGTGGGTCTGGGGTTCAAGTCCCGCTTGGGGTGCCTTGCGACGGACTGGCGTCCCGTCCTGGGTGTGTCCCCTCCCCCTCCGGCCTTACGCCCTGTGTTGCCGGGTAGGCTCCGGTTCCCCGCGACCCCGTATTGGACGAGCGGCTCTGAAAATGTGTCTGTGTGTGTGAATTGAATTTGAGAGGCAATTTCATGGACGTTTTTAGTTAATGAGTCCAGTTTTCCATAAAGTGCGAAAGGCTGCTCGATGAGGTGGTTGGTAAATTCAGATGAGCCACGAGATGAGTAAGTACATCCAGAAAGGTTGCAGTACAGCTGTGTGGACAATAATGGCTTTGCAGGCATGTCCGCCAACACCGTGCATTTGGACTTTCCTTCTCCAGTTGATTGTTCATAACCACAGCAGCTTGGGGGAAGAGCCTTCACAGTGACTTAAATTATCTTAATGGGTAATGAATTCTGAACTTGAGCTTTAAATACTCAAGGTTGCACTCTAGCTAGAGCCATTGCTTCCCAGTTATAGGGGTGTTCACCTTGGACAAAGGTGTCAACTAAAACAGTAAGAAAATATTCTTTTCATACATTAGGTAATGGTGCATACAGTTATTTGGTGTTTATATATTGGTTTTTAATTTTGTGAAGTGAGAAATCACCAGAGTTAGTCATGTCCAGCAAACATTTTTTTTGCTTTCTACAGTATTATATATAGTGATGCCAAAACAAGTTTTTTCCAGCCACTCATAAACAAGACAAATACTGTACTTTGTAATACTGTCATTATTCATAACAGCTTTCTGTTGATATAAAGTGCAGTTATTTTCAGCTTATATTAAAACAATAATGTAAGATTCTCTGTGCAAAAAAAACAGAGGTCATAACCTGTTGTTGTGCTGCTTCATAAAACTGTGATTCATTGCTGGGCTCTTGCCTTAGAGAAAACTAAAGGAGTCGTTAGTGCATTTTTAAGAATAATAGAACCCATGGTATTACATCCTAATGTTAATGCTCGAATTGTTTGGTTCACAGAAATCTAACATCATTTCCCTACCTTCACACGCAATGTGGACAGTAATGTTGTTTTAATGTTCCTTATTATCATATTTTAAGTTTCATGCTTTAGTTCACAAGAGGATAAAATGCCAGTCTGAATGGTTTAAGGAACAAGTCAGTCACTTCCTGTCATTAACCACATGTCCTGTGAGGGTCACAGTACTTCAGAGCCCATCCCAGAATCACTGGGTGTGTGACCAGGTAGGTACGGCCTGGATGGAACATCAGTCAGGTGCAGGGTAACCACACAACGGGCAATTCAGCATTCACAATTCACCTAACGGGCATGTCTTTTGAGTGTGGGAGGAAACCAGAGCACTTCGAGGAAACCCATGCAGGCACGGGAAGAACTGCAACCTCCAGGCAGACTGAGTCGGACTCGAACAACCCGAGCAGCGTGAAGTCACTGCACCACCCTTGCTGCCCTTAATGATCAAGTGCGGTATTGAATATAACGATTTAATGAACACATGCTGTACTGAATTATAATTATAAAGTACAGATAAAAAACAAATGACAGGATTCTAACCTGAAGGTTATTCATTCAAGCCCCAGAATGAGTCCTGCAGCAATACCCTTGTCAAAGTGACCGTAAAAGTATGCGGTAGCTTAGGATAAGAACACTAAGAGTGCACACGAACACCGACCAAAAGAGTTGGTTAGTAAGTATATTCTAAGTATCGTCTGACTTTAAGGCCTTAAGTCTTATTGTCCACGAAGTGACACTACATTCTTATTGACTTTACCATGTTCATAATGGCGTGCTAGCTGTCGTTGGGCAGTTATGTTCACGCAGAAGAAGCAGTTGCTCAGGCTCTCCAGGAACTGCCTCTTTTCTCGTGTCCCGTTTGTCACGTAACATCCAGGGTTTGCAGAGATGCACTTTTTTTTAAACTCGCTAACTATCACAAACACAGTTGCGGCCCCCAAAACCCACGACAGGTTTTCGTAATGAGGTCAGGACCCGTTGCGGCATCCTCTGACGATGTCCGTCGCTCAGCTCACCGAAGTCATCGCCGCCACCTGTTCCACCTATTTTCAGCAGCTGCGGTACAAGCCATGCTGAAAGAGCCCGTGTGAACCTTTGCCCAGTAACGGGGAGCGTGTATTCCCTGCTGCGGAGGCCCAGAACCACAGAAAATCCAGCAATGTCATCTGTGTGCGAGGTCAGCGATGGGAAAACAGAGAAGCGTCTGTTTTAGGCTGGAGAGCAATGCTGCTGCATAGATATGTTTCAGTGTAGAATAGAATAGAATAGAATAGGATACACTTTATTGTCCCATTTCTGGGAAATTTCTCTTGGACAACCATGCGCACAACATTGGACTCACATAAAACAATAGATACCATAACATACACTAAAATAAGAAATGAAGCAACAATCAAATATATTAAAAACCTACTGTATACCAATCTAAAATCTCAGCGTGTGTGGACTGGGGCCGCACCTCTCGGATCCCGGTCCGGATCTCGGCAAACCGGTTTCGTTACGCGGCAGCCGCCGGTGTGATCGTTAGATCTTCCGCCTTTAGCCTTGAAGGACACAGGTTTGAATATCGCCTCTTGCTGCAGATAGGTACTTACCATGAAGTGATACAGTGGTGACCCAATGAATGAACGTGGAGATTCGGCTGGGTTACGGTCAAATCATTCAGGAACGTGCCCCTCGCTGGTCAGTCAAACCATCAGAGTTACTGGTTCCATTGCTGGAGTCGCTGAGGATAGGAATTAGAGGAGACACACTCTGCCTCCTGGCAAACTTGGGGGAAAGTGTGTTTAGCTAAGGGCTAGAAATACCACACTAATTACGAAATGGGGAAGAGCAAAAAAACGAATGAACACGTAAAATTATGGACGATGCAACTGAACGTTTTCTCCCAAATATGCTTGTTAGCGCACGTTTTTGGGCAACCGAAATTGCAGTCAGTGTCGGAAAATTACAGAACATTTTAATGGTCCTTAATTTTATTTGGAAGTTGAACAAATAAGCTCTTTTCAAACTGCGTGCAGCTTCATGACAATACAGCCCTTGACACATGATCTGTATAGAATGACATTTGATTTTTTCGGATATGAAAGAAAGAAACTCTGCTAACTGATGGAGACTAAAGGAAAGATGCAATTTAAATGTAAATCTTTTTCATTTTCTTTCAGCTGACTGTGTGGCTCACCTTATGCTCACCTTCCCTGCTTTCCTGTAACACAAACGCACGATCGCTCACACACCTACTGTTCATCTGCACATGACCCGACCTCGGGTGCAATGCCCGGACAGTTCGGCGCATCAAAATATAATTTTTTCTCATTTTTTCCAAAATTTCAAAAAGCAAAACAATTAGTTGCTTAATTGGTGAAAACCCCCCAAATTACTAAACAAAGAAAAAAATTTTTTTTTAGGTTTTTTCAAGCATACAGCTCTCAATAAATAATGTAAAAATATGTTTCTGGACATGTAGAATTAGAAGGAACCCTTGTATTGTTTCCAACGACCTCCTCCCTCCCCATTAAGATCACAGGTAATTTTTCACCCTAGTGCTAGGATATGGGGCAAAGTTCAGCACATATTGTCAGAAAATAACTTTATTTCAAGTGATTTGCAAGCATAAAACTTGAAAATAAACAATGCAAAAACAAGAAATTGATAAAATATGTATTAAAATTACAAAAAAAAGTTGAAATAGAACTTATTCACGTATAGGGAGACTACTGTCTACGGTCATTCACGTGATCAACCCCCCATGTGTCTGGTCATATGAGGATGAACTGTACTTACAAAACCAAGCCTGAAAATGTATACTCTTTACCACTAACAATATCCTCTTTACTCTTTACCTCTTTATGAGTCTCATTCTTTGGACTGTACTCACCGCTAAACGATTCAACAGCTGCTAATAAATAATATGAATAAAAATTTCCGGCCTGGTCTTGCAGATGCCCCCTGCTGCAGTACCCAAAGTGTTTGACTCCTCCTGCTCCCCGCTTTTACCTACACCTCTTCCTTTCCCTCCCTAGCGGATGCTTCTGCTGACCAAAATACGGAGCGGGCAGCTCTGGCTAAAAAGCGATTTACGTTGCAGGGCCTCTCCAACCGCAGGTCTCTACCCCAAGGTAAAACTTGGCTGGACCTCTTTTTTGACCGGCGACAACATTGTCGTCATCATCATCATGATCATAATCATCACGATTCTCACGTTTTCTGTCGTTGTCACTGCACGTCCTCCCCTTTGGCTTCATACTTGCCGCCCCTCACTCTCCATCCCATCATAGGCTCTTGCTACAATGGGTACACTGCATGCCAAACGACTTCCTGGCACACGAACCAGCATTAAATGTATTCCCAAAGAATTTTTTCATGCAATTTAAAAACAGCAAGGCCTTTTTCTTTTTTTTAACACGTGTTGAACAGTTGCTGCAGCGACAGCATGTTTAGATCATTACAAAATGCTGCGACCACAGTATTAATTCTCTGGGTAGGAAATTAACTTGGAACTCTCGTGAAAGTTGAAGTGGATTCCAGTTTAGTTGCAGGGCTACTTTTTACGTCGACGCACCGGAGTATGCTTGTATTAAATGTCGGGTGTTTTATTACGAAGGCATCGCATGACCATCAATAGTGTTCCTGGGCCATTGATTATTTCTGGGTGTGTCTATTTATAATGGAGAAGGATTGCTGAAACCTGACATATGGATGCAGTGGCCTATGTTATTGCCCTTAATGGCCTATTGAAATAATGTCAGACTTTGAACTTTGGTGGTTGATCATTTTTATCGCGGTGCTAAATTCCTCATCGATTCCTCATCTGTGCTTGTAAAATAGTTGCTGTTAGTGTCTCTGCTTCCTTCTTAACTCTCCGTGTGCTTTGTCTCAATCATTTACAGTATCATGCCGTTGTCAGTATCCGTATGTGTTGTGGGGACATTTGAAGAAAATTTTTGCAAAGGGACAAATGCCATGGATGAGATGAGGGTTTGATCTGGAAACTTGCGACTTGGTGTTTTATAGCCAAGCAACCCAACTGGCATTATTGTCACAAGAGAGCAGCAGGGGTGCCAGGTGTTCAGTCAGTTTAATTCTATCAGTGGGAGCAGAGACAGGTCAGTCACGGTGGAGCCACTGCTGCCTTGCAGTGAAGCGCTATTATTTATTAGCATTATTATTTATTCATCTGGCACTTTTCTCCAGAGGGATGCTTCTCTCTCTCTGGCTCTCTCTCTCTCTCTCTCTCTCTCTCTCTCTCTCTCTCTCGCCTCTGCATGCTGTCATGACAGTCAAATTTTGGAAGTGCATTAAATGAGGAGTGAATTGGAGGAATGTCTTCCCGCTCCCCATTCCTTCCAGGGAAGGGGTGAAAGGGAAAATACAAATGAGACAGCGACTGATAAAAACTGCAAAAATGAGTTCCATAAAATTGCAAACCTTTTGGAAAAAATACAATAAAAAACTATTAATTACACTGCATTATACTGTTCGCTACAATGTAATGAACTGTCGCTGTTATGCCAGTGGGAACGGGTAAAGGGGGAACTAAATAAGACTCCCCAATGAATAAAAACTGATAAATGAATTATATGAAACTGCAAAAGTTTTGGAAATTGCACACGTGAGATCTCATATTAAAAATTATTCACTGTTATCTAAGGGACTATAATCGATATGCCAGGGAAATGACAGTGAGAACCCTTCGGGTAATAAAAAGTGCAGAAAAAAATTGTGCCAAATGAACATATATTTACTAGGATCTTACAAACTATTGTTGGTATGCCGGTTCAGGCTACTTGAAGCCAGTTGTGCTAAATAATGAAAAGGATGTTAAAGGAACAATGCAGTGTTGTGTATGGAGATTCTCTGAGTCTCACTGACTGCTGTCATTTCTGCAGCTGACTAATTGCTAACCCATCCCTGCTTCTTGCTCCAGAACCTTCATCTAAAGAGACAGATGTCACGCGCCGCTTCTCTTTAGCATCTTCCATCAGTGCCTCTGCCACTAGACGCACAAAAGGTACCTGATTGCTTGCAGCTCAGCTCCTTTCTGCCTTATACACATTTTTTAACCTCCAAGTAGAGTTGGTTAGAAAAACATGTGCAGAGTCTGTGCAAATAGTGGGGGGGAGGAAAAAAAAAAAAAAAAACTGTTCTCTGCTGAAGTTGTGCACATTTAAGGCTTTTATAAAATTCGTGGAATGCATGCAAAAAAAAAATCACATATCGAAAATGGAAAATGACGTGGAATATTAGAGAACTTCATTGGTAATAAAGTGTGAATTTTGATAAGCTGACATTTGGAATGTAGGATGACATTCACAGCCAAATTGCATGTGCAGTTGTTTGAATTCTGATGAGAATGTCAGTTCAGCGAGGGAAAAAAAAAATCCTTTGTAGTTTTCCTTGAACTGCACCTCGGCCTCTGTCACCCAATCAAATATTTCAGTATCTTGAAAGCAGTAATGAAAAACGATTACCACTTTCTGAAGCATATGTAATTTAATTTTTTGTATGCAAGTGGAATGCTCTCATTCATTTTCCAATTAATGTTTTCTTACCTCCATGCAAATGTACTGCTCTGTACAGGTCCTCTGTCTGCTAACCTTAAAACCAAGAGGCACGAAATAAAGAGTGACCCCACACCGCTGGGGTATGAAGGTACAGCACCATACAAGACTACGTTTGCACGATCTCGCGGTCTTTGTGATAAATGGTAGAAGTTGCTGTTGCGATAATTCTGAGTTTTGCTTAATCTGTAGCGGACTGTTTTTTACGTGCCATACCGTAAGGCTGCCTTACTGTATATCATTACACATATGATGGGAATAGAGTCTGAAGTTTCCTTACACGTTGAGTTCTCAATCTACGAACACAGGTAGGAATTCTGTTCTTAACTCGATTTGTCCGTAAGTCCAAGCGCTACAGTCACGATCAAGCCGAACTTCATGAAACAAACATCCTTCAAATTACACATTAGATTCTGTAAGACCTGCAGATAAAGCCATGCATAATTAAAAATTAGCTGTGAACTTTAACATTAAGTTTTTGCTAAGCATACTCCGGAGGGTCACCGAACCAGTTCAGGAAACTGCGTGAGACAGGCTACGCTGTGTGTGGGACACCAGTCCTTCGCAGTACTTTTATCTTATTTTTATTAACCTGAGACAACATTGGCAACATTTGGCCGTTTTCACTTTCATCTATTTTCTATACGGTCAACAAAAAGAGGAATAATACAGACATACCTCAATATATTTACTGGGTAAGTTCTGTAAAAGTCTCAGATACAGCTACAATAAATAAAAAGTAAGTTGCAACTCATTTATCATAGTATTTTTATTGTCTGAGCTAAATTTAAATTAAAACTAATTTAAAATGGCTAAAAATTGGAAATATGTTGTCTCCACAAATTCCTATTTAAAGCTGTTTGTTGACTGATTCAACTTATAAAGATGTGCAGTGTTCCTCATGTTTTTATTGATCAGTGATGCATAAGAAAGAGGCTGCAAACACCGTGGAAACTAATTGAATTCATCGTTTCCATGTTCCTGCTAGCTAAAGTGTAAACATGCAAACGCAGGTTACGTTTTCTCCACAACAAATGCATTTTTGAAACTCGATTAAGTGAAGTAGAATTTAAGAAATAGAAAAGAGTGCGTACCTTTGGAAGTTCATAACTCAGACGGGGATCCAGTGCATTTATAAGAGTGGGTTTCCTTAGTTATTAAATTGTTTCTGTCTCACTACGGAATGTCAGATTTTTCCGGATGAGCTGTTTTTTGAATGTGCGTTGGCACTAATTTCTGGAACCGCAAGTCTGGACGAGTTGTTGGTAAAGAGCCTGTTTTTTTCCCTTAGACACATTGAAGGGAGCTATCTCAGCAGAAAGTAAACGTAACAGTACTACAAGTACATGTTCAGCTGTACCCAGATCTACGTCGCAAACAGGTAATCTGCCGAGAAGATGGTATTGATATCTTTCATTCTTTTTTTATATCCTCTATCAAAAGCATGTTTTGAAATGATAGAGGTTTTTGTTTTGGTCATAATTTTTGGTTCTTTTTTTTTCTCTTTTACTATAGCACATTCTGGTGTGCTGTATTTATTTCACTATAAATCTGTCTGTTGTCTCCCTGTGTGTGTGTGTGTGTGTGTTTAATGTCCCATTTGCTATTTTTTTCTGACGTCCGTGCAGTTTTGCGAGCCAGGTGAGGTCCAACAGGGGTTCCGTGTCTTGAGAGTCTTTTTCCTTGTCCCTCTCTCTCAAAGGTTATTGTAAGGATAATTATTATAATTTTGTGTTGTAGCCTTACTCTCATTTAATATTGCATTAAGCGTGAAGGATTTATGTCGCTGTCATTCTTGCTGTTCCAGGGTGGACCCAAAAGCGCTTGCCCTCAATGGACACAGAAGACTTTGAAACCATCCCCTCCAGCGCCGAGGAACTTTCCAACTCGTCCGAGGCCGAGGAGGAGAACCATAATAAAAATGTAAGTTCTGCTAAATAAGACCTGACAGGTATATTCACCCTTCTCCTGTCTCCATCTCACTAAGCCATCCAAATCCCCTTGAAAAGACTTTCCTTTTAATTATTTCGCACCATTACTGGTCCTCGTTAACACAGACTGACGACTTGACATTTAAAAGACAAAAAGGGAAAGGGATTATCCTGGTGTGGGTCTCCCCGGCGCTTCAATTGACAGGATTTTGCCTTCAATTATAATCTGTTTGATATATGAGAGCTCGAGATCGGTTTTAATAGGAAGTGCTACCTTACGCATCCACTGCACTACCAGTGGAGATGAACGATTTTGGATGTGAAGGGGAGGGGGAGAAAAAAATGTCCCTCTCCCCTACCTTTAAATCACACCCTGCTGTATTCTACCCCCATTCTCCTTCCTGTTAGGGGGACCATGATCCGTTTTCAGTTCACTTGACGTACGAGGAAAAAACAGCGCAGGACCCATCTCGGGAGTCGGGAGATTTAGTGCAGTTTCTGGAAGAAGCGGAAAATGGGCACTGGTGAGTAATGGCGAGAGCAAGTCATTCATTCTGAATTTGTAAACACCATAGACCCCATTCCTCCAGCGCTGGAGAAACACGGCCCCCGAGGAACCCCCCGCAAAGCCTTTTACTTCCCTTTGTGTGCTCAGTGCCGGTGCTGACCACGCTGGCTGACTGAGCAAACCCTATTTCTTTCAGATGCGGTAATTAAATTGCATTTATCCCAAAGTTTACACTGAAAGAGGGAAATCGCAGTTAACCCAAACCCTATCCCTCTTACCATACCCTTAACTCTAACCGTGAAAGACAAATGCAAAAGGTTCAGGACCTTGTATCTTAAATTACTGGAAATAATCAAGCATTTAATTGCAGTGGACTGGTGTCCTGTCCAGGGTGTACCCTGCTTAACCCTGTACCCTGTTCTTTTGGGATAGGCTCCAGACCACGGTGGCCGATGATAGTGGGTGAGGGAATAATTAAAACAAAAAAACATCTCAGAACTGTGCTTATAAACACACTAGATCCATGGGAAACAAATATCTTGGTATCTTACAATTTTTGGGCAGTGAATTAGAAACCTGAAACATTAATACTGGGCTGAATGATAGTATTTCATTACACACACTGTATTCCACCTGTAAAAACTCATTAGTAGTATTCTTATTCAGTTTGAGTAAAAATTAAATGTCCCCTCAACTCCTCTGTTGAACCACTCTTACAGAAATGAACATACAGAAATGTGACCAAAAAGCAAAACTTTCTAACCTCTGGTATCTTATAGGACTGAATAAGAGACTTATTCTAGGGGTGAAGACAGATTCTAATAATACGTTAGTAGCCTGAGTCTGAACACCTGCACACATTCAAGGTGTGGGTTTCACACATGACTCCCGCCTGTCATTTACATTAACATATTTTACCACACCCGCTCAGTCCTATTAAGTACATTAGGAGAAGAGTGTGCAAACTACATCAGGCCGAAAAACTAAAAGACTGTCTTTCCAACCAAAGCGTACTTTTCTGGCAGACAGCTGAGAAGTGGAGGTGAAATTTGTATTCACACTGAAAAAAATCAACTTTCTGCATAAATCTCACCTAATAAATGTGCTCTTGTATGTGCCTACAGTAGTATCAGGAACTTTTACCTGCTCGGCCTTCTATTTTCCTTATGATATATCAAAAATGCATTCACTCCCCAGAAGTAGTAGTAGTAATAGTAGTAGTAATAATAATAATAATAGTAATAATAATAATAATAATAATAACCTTTATTTTCTATTGTGCCTTTAAAAGCTTCTCAAAACACTTTACAGTGAAAGGTTAGTAGTGTATAATACTGCAGTAATGATAAAGTTGCAATGAGTAAAGTTACAGCAAAAAATCTATAAAATTAAGCAATTGAAAATCGGCTATAATACAGATAACAGACAACAAATTACGGTAGCGGGAAAAGAAAGGACGCATGCCAGTGTGTTCGTTGAAAGCGATTCTGAAAATGCCCAGAGCACAAAATTCTGCAATTTTTACTGATATATGTCATTCTTTAGAACTTGTCTGTTAAGTGAGTTTCCATTAAACCAAGCAGCTTTTCCTGTTATCTGATAAGGGGAAAATTATAGTTAAAGGGAGCTTCCTCAAGGAAAGACCGTAAGGATTCTAGCAAAATATTAACCGACATCGTTCACCAGGATTTTCAGAAAATGCACGGATATATTTTAAAACAAGCTAAATAAGTAAGAGTAATTTGATATGGAGCAATTAATAAATTGTGCAATGAACTGAATAAATTGTTTAATGAGCTGTGTAACCTTAAAGGAGGCCTAACAGCACTGAAGATTGCACTTGCAAATTTAACATCATTATCACAGAAAATCAAATAATATCTATCCAGCCTCTTTAATGATGGCCTTTGCTCTTCTAGGTGGCTCTTTCGTTTGTTTTCACCCTGCCTTTTCTGCTGCTAACATAGTGGTCAGAGCCGCTGCCTTCAAGCCCCCTTTAGACAAAACTTCGGGTCCAGGGGTAGGAGCTCTAACCACTACTCCACCAGCTGCCCCAATATGCACCCTCAATTGCTCCTGTAAAAATGCCCCAGCTATTCAAAGATATAACTCTATCTTAACATTGTAAGTTGTTGCTTTGGAGGCAAATATCAACTAAATTAATAAATATAAAATATGAAATAATATTCGAATACTGTACTTTTTACTAAGACGACGAAATAAGAGAGACTGACACTGCGGAGTCGTTCACTGTCCAATGTTACTGGAGAGTCATCAGTGTGTATTATATAAATGTCCTAAAATTTATTTAAAGGATAGTTATATTTTCTTTACCCTACGGTTATAATCCTGTCCCAAAGGCGCTTGGGGATTTGCGTCACGGTGTATGGCCTTTCAGAATTTTCAATTAAAGTGAGCACCCTGGTGTTTTAAGCTAGTTGTGAATTGCATTGTCAAGAAACAGAAGAATGTGGGACAGTTGTTCTTTTGGTTTAAGAGGAACCAAAGCATCTTGGGTTCTTCTTTCTCCTGCAATGTAAAAGCAGTTACAACTATTCAGTAAAGCTATTGCTCCATTATAACAGAAACCTTCAGAGATTTTCACAATAGAAGAAATGAGTTTCATGCCCATTCTGGGACAACTTGGTGCAGTTTCCATGTTTAGTTGCCTAACTTTTGCAGAGGAAAAAGTTCAGAAATCATGTAGGGGGATATATACTGTGTGTATACATATATATATATATAGATGTATATATATATATATATACACACACACACACACACACACACACACTGTCTGAAACCCCTTGTCCCATATGGGGTCGCAGGAGTCTAACGCAGCAACAGAGGACGTAAGGCTGGATGGGGAGGGGACATACCCAGGACAGGATGCCAGTCTGTAGCAAGGCACCCCGAGCGGGACTCAAACCCCAGACCCACCGGAGAGCAGGACCTGCTCTAACCCACTGCGCCATTACGCCTCTCCGTATATATATATATACACACACACACACACATTTTCAGAACCGCTTGTCCCATACGGGGTCACGGGGAACCGGAGCCTACCCGGGAACACAGGGGCGTAAGGCCAGAGGGGGAGGGAACACACCCAGGACGGGACGCCAGTCCGTCGCAAGGCACCCCAAGCGGGACTTGAACCCCAGACCCACCAGACAGCAGGACTGTGGTCCAACCCACTGCGCCACCGCACCCCCTATATATATATATATATATATATATATATATATATATATATATATATATATATATATATGTACACACAGTTGTTCATTCATGTATGTGTGTGTGTATATATATATATATATATATATATATATATATATATATATATATATATATATGTGTACATGAATGAACAACTGTCCCACATTCTTATATTCGTATATATATATGAGAGAAGAAAATAATTTTATTAGAGTGTATTGTCCTTTAAATGGGGCGTGGTGGCACAGTGGGTTGGCCCGGGTCCTGCTCTCCGGTGGGTCTGGGGTTCGAGTCCCGCTTGGGGTGCCTTGCAACGTACTGGCATCCCGTCTTGGGTGTTTCCCCTCCCCCTCCAGACTTACGCCCTGAGTTGCCGGGTTAGGCTCCGGTTCCCCGCGACCCCGTATGAGACAAGCGGTTCAGAAAGTGTGTGTGTATTGTCCTTTCTCTATACTATTACAGTCATGTTGCATTTTTGGTTACTAAACTCGAATTTGTATCAGTGTTTCACTAAAATCAGACATGTCCTATCAAATACCGAGAATATTTTAAGCGCTGATGTGATCTGACCCCCCAGTTCACTGCACTTATATGTCAGCTGCCACACCTATGCTGTGTGAAAATGATGTGTGTTTACATATCTCTGCCTTTCAGATGTCCTCACCCGTGTGGGCGCGTCAGCCTCAAGGTGCACGAAAGGAGACGACACTGGGGAGACTAAACAGCGAGAGAAAGGAAACCGACATTAAGAATCTGTCCTTTTGGATCTGTCCACCTGTGACTTGTTATTGTGCCATGGGCTTATGGACTTTGCAGGATGCCTTCCATTCCAGCATCTGATGTGAAACCTCTCTATGAAGTCGACAGTGAGGGTCCTACACTCGAATGAACCGAAGGAGCACAACCCCGGTTGTGGCAGTGTTTGTTAATCCCACACCTTACTTGGACCCTGGTGTAAATAAAGGACATTCCTACTCAGCTGCTGTGTTCCCAGAAAACCACAAATGAATTTAACTGGTGCTTTATGCTTTCATAGGCAGTTGCTGTGCCTTCACCGCGTGATCCTAACCCCTCCCCGGGTTGAACTCAGTCATCAGCGTGAACAAATATACACTGTAAGTGGAGTGAAGGAAGACATCATCAGCTCTAGCACAGATGTTAAGGACAACGATGCCCAAGCCTGGCTCCCAAAAACTGGCTCCCCATGGTTTTAAATCTCTTTCAGCCACATAATTCAGCAATAGTCGTACATTTCAAATGATTGCGGTGTTTTCAATTTACAGAGAATAAGTATTGTGTTTGGTCAATAAATATGCATTACCGTACAATAAACATGGAATTTAAAAATACAACAGCATCTGGTAAAAGTAAAAATATTCTCTCATTCAAGCTTAAAGGTTTTGTTCTGTTCAGTATATTAAACTCAGAAATACTGTCTGAGAAAAGTGGTTACTTTTTTCCAAGAAACTTTTAACAGCAGAAAAATAAAGACATTTTGTCATTTTCTACTATGTTTTATATTCGGTGCACCCCACGTAATATATCAAATGCAACTTTTTTCTTCAGGCGATATATAAATAAGTATATTCAGTCAAGGAAAACAGGCCTTTTACAGCGACACTGTACATACAAGCCTATATGTTAAACATTGCTGCAGGCTTTCAAATGTAATATATGTTCGGAACACAAAGTGACAGAACATGATTTACAGTCCTAAACATCATTTCAAAAGTTTGGGACACTTTTGCTCTCAAACATCAGGCCACAGTGTTGTATTTTTATTTTAATTTTTTGTTGAATGAATGTAAGTTTTTGTTGACTGATGAATGGCTCTCAGAATGTCATGCTCAGATCATATTGTTAAAGCTATATGTTGGTCAGGCTTGTTTTTACCAAAACTATGTAAAATCTTTGAACAAAGCCTCTTGTAAATAATAAGTTATTTAAATGAAACATTTACGTTCCTGACACTGGTTTAAAATTTGCTCTTAGAAGCAAAAATGATGTCAGTACAATGTGTTTGTTCTACTGATTTCAGCTGGGTTGATATTATTCAAAAGTATATTGTTATACAAAGAAAAAAAATGGATGGAACACATGACCACTTGTGCCAAAATCCATTATGTGTGGGTTGCAGGTGTGTGAGCTATATTGAATCAAAGTCATTTCATTATTTAATTTCGTTAACGTAAGCACACTGCAATCTAAAGCTTAGTGAATTTTTTTTTTTTTTAAGAAAATATTTCAACATTTCTGGCTGCATACAGGACTGAACTCATTTAAGCACAGGTGGAAGCACAAGATGTATTGAAGGGCAGCACAAACTCAGCCTTCAAGGAATTTGACAGCTGTCTCAGGCTGTTCGGACCGTTTTTGTATGGAAATTGTAATTGGAAAAATGTGTACATTTGTTTTCTGTACATTTTAACCGTGTGAAAAATACATGACTTGCAAAAGTCAGCATTTGTGATCATGACTTGAAATTTGTGTCGCTCGCTATTATTCCCTCTTGGGAGAAAATACATACTATGGCTTGCTATGGTTCATCCTTTTATCCTAATAAAGGGGATTTATCATCTGTTTTATACTTAGATTTAATTATATTTACATGCCAATTTCATTTATGGAAGTACATCTCTACTACTACTGGCCCAAATTAAAGAATCTTGTTGCCAGTGTTTCATTCTTAGCTTTAAAAAGAGACAATATTTGTGTTATAAATGCAATAGCTCAATTCAGCAGTGACACCTTGGATAAGATTTGTATAAGATAAGACTGTGAAATTCATTTTAAGGTGGAAGTGCAGGTAAAAAAATGTTTTAATGTTCATTTTTAATGTTAAATATTTAAAAAAATCTAAAATTCATAAAGATTTAAACATCCATAATAGAAAAGTATTAGAAATGTGCAGTTTTCAGAAGAGAAAAGCTCAAACGTTATTTCTATATATCAGTAAAGAAGTTAGGGTGATGTCAAGAGGGGGAACTAAAATCCAACTTCAGCTGACAAAACCTTCCAGTATGGAAATGCAAGTTATTGAAAGAATAGATTCGAAATGAAGCCAAACGTTTTTTCACCAGGGCAGGGGGGTATTGCTAAATTGTCTAACTAAGACGAACTAATATACCAATTCTTTATATGTAATGTTTATTCAATGTTTTTTGGTCAAATCAGTGCCTCAGCTCTTCAGAATGAGCTAATTTTGAGCTTTCGTAGGACATGAAAAAAGAAAAACTAAATCCCGCTGCAGCATTCCAACAGTCGGAAGGAGCCGTCAAGCGTGCGGTTTGAAAACCCCAGCCAATCACAATCGCTCTCTTCTTCTTTACGCTCTTCCATGTTAACTGCCAATGAGCATCGAAGAAACCACACGCACTTCCGCAAAGCGCTCCCTCCTCATCCAATCAGTGCGCAGCTCGCGTGTTTGTCATTCGTTTTGAATTTATGTTGGGGAAAAGTCTGAGGGTATGAGAGCTTGTCTGACGATAGAAGAGTGTTTTTCAGGAAATAAATGCGTAGATTTGTGCTCTGCTTTCACGTTAAAACTTAACAACCCTGTACCTAACACATTTCTGTGTCGACCGGAGTGAAGAGGAAGCGGCGTTCCTTTTTGTCTGGGTGTCGCGAGGAAGGAGCAGCTGCGTTCTCACTGAGGTAGGGTTTTAAGTTTAAGTTAACCTTCTTCCCACCCCGAAGTGTTTACACCTGCTGTAATCTTTTAAAAACGCTAATAAAATAATTAACGCCTTATCAATGCCGAAAAAATATATAGCTCAACCACTTTAAAGTCTTAAGTCTTTAAATTATATAATTAGCTAAACCGTCCGTGCTCAGGGATACACACGACACAGTAAATACAGAGAGAGTGTAGTGTTCAGTAACACTGACTGACTGCAGCAAGTGTCTTTTCTTCATTTCGTTCTCACCAGATGATCTGGGCTGGAATAAGGTTCCTGTCCCTACAGATTTCAAGAGAGATGATTGATAGTTTGTTTAATAGCGTGGATTTTCAATCCTTGATTTATTTATTATTACATTTTTAGCACGTTTTCCACCAGGGAAATTACAGTAGCACTACTACACCATTCCTTTTTGTCCCTGCACTGACTGTCTAGTTACAGGTTGCATCTGCCCTTCTGACAGGAACATGATGTTATGGATCCAGGTGGCGATAAGGTACCTTCACATTGTCAGGAAAAGAGGCGCTTCTGGAAATGATACTTTTCTGATATGACCAGCATAAATACAGTACTGTTGTTAAACACCATAATTCAAGGTGACCTACATTGTAGAGGATCCAATTTACAACGATTGATCTCTTTATACAACAGGGTGTTCTTACTGTATTAATTCAGGTTAGGTACCGTGACCAGTGCTACTACAACAGGAGTGGGACTCGAAGCAAGAGCTTTCATACTACCATGCAACAGCCCTTAACCACTATGCTGCCTCTTGTCTTGTGGTGTCTGGAGGTAGTTTGCAGTCTTAACTGACTTATATTTCACGACTTCAACAGGATTAGATCTGTACACCTGTCCGTCCGCCATGGCTGACAGCAGCGTGATGACTCTGGGGAGGACTCAGAGTTTGCTGGTGGACTCTTCTGTATATGATTCTAGGATGACTGACACCTTGATCTTGTCTACAGAAGATGGTGGAAGTAAGTGGGCATCCTCGTCTCAGCGGTTTGCCAAAGCGGAGAAGGGATGGGCTCTCTGCTGAGCTGAATCATGGAGCGAGTGACACGGGCTAAGATGTTTCCTCGTATTTTATGGACTGAAATTCTCCCGGGCTTTGTTCATATTATTTGTCGATTGTCTTACAGTTGTGCCTCGTGTTGAAACCAGAGTTGTACTTGTGGGAGATGCAGGTGGCAATGAAGAACTCTTAAAAGCTGTGGAGGTAATGAATCTGTTCTGCATCTTTTTTTTTTTTTTTTTGTTTCTAATCTCTGTATTAAAAGGGGTTGTGCCTGTTCATGCAATTGCATAATTTTTATTGGAAGTCGATTTGGAGAAAAGCCATTGGTAAATTAATAAATGTAAATGTGACTCTACTCACACTGGGAATTTAAAGAATACAGCTGTTCAGTGCCATTGACATTTCATCCATCCGTCAAGTAACGGCTGGTCAAAATAGGATGGCTAAGATGGACCGTTAGTCTATTAAATGTTTATGAAGACTGAATTCCTGACAGTCGGTAGTTTTTCGGGAAATGCAGGGTTAATATAACATTTTAAGTTGGGCGAGTTTTTCCATGTCGCGCAGGACAGATAACTTACACATCATCATTTTGAGACTTTTTTTTTCTCTTCTCTTTTAGCTTCAGTCTTGATCTGATTTAACCACTTTAAGTTGATTTGGAAATGGTTGTTGACAGTTGTGGAACCTACCACAGCTTTGTAGGAGGTCTTGTGAAAGTATTTTAAAGCTGCTTTCATTTTTCATTTAGATTTTTCTGAATCATGTTACTTTGCTTGTTAATATCACATTTGAAACTGGTCTGGCTTTTCTTTTTAACTAAAATGGGGAACCAGATAACAAAAAATCAATTAGATCTGTAAATCTTACTGGCAGCTTCTTTACTTATTTAAAAATGGAAAAAACTGATGCATTACTGTATTATTTAAAAGGGAAAACTTTGTTAGCTTGATAACAGCCTTTGGTTGATTTTAGCCAGTGTTTCAAGACTTTAGTTTAATGATTCTTTGTTTTTTCTTTTGTATCATCCTCCTTTGTCAGAGGTGGAAATCAGTCTTCATAACAGGTAAAATAAGTAAGGCTGGCTGAATCTGCCACTATTGTGGGCAGCTGACAGAATGCAGGTCCAACCACAGCGCTGTTTGACCTTAGCGAGCTGCTGTGCTGTGGCTCATCTGGCGAGTTCTAGAATCAAAGTGTGGCACCGAAGACCTTGGATGCCGATTGAAAATACCTGAAAATACCAATATGTGAAATGTTTTCTTTTTCAGGTGTTGTTGATATTGCTGTGCAAATAACTTTTTGCCCCCTTTACCTTTTTCTTCTTTTTGACATTAAATTTGAACAGATCTTGACTTGACACAAGTTGGTTGTTCCTGTATGAATCTCTGCTTTGGCCAATTTCATTTTTTGCTGCTAAGGATTTAAGAAGTTGAAAAATATATTGGACAGGCTTGGCTCAAATCAGGCCCATTAGTATTCAAACAGCTGACTGTAATTACCCCCTTAATTAGGTTGATTAATGTTAGGGGGCAGTTAATTTTCACAGCTATGTCTGCACATTTAATTAAAAAATGGAAATGACAGAAAAACAACACTGGTCTTGCTTTTTCTTGTCTTAGGTTACATTCATATACTGCTAGAACGGACAAGGATCTATTGACATTTAAAGTCAAAGAGCTGCAAAAACATAAAATTGGAAAATTCTTTCACACCCCTGTCTCCATATTCTTTGTAATACTGTAACCAGTCATGACATACGACGTATATATTGTAGCCAGATAATTCAGCAGAATGACACATTGGTAACTGTCGGTAAGATTTTGATACTCCACCACCACCCTTTTTTTTTGTATTGTTTTTATTCTTGTACTTATAGGGGCTATCAAGAAAATTTTTCTGTAGTTCCTTGACAGGTGTATAGTAGGAGATTACAAAAATCTTACTGAAATTTGAAAAGATAACGGTAAATGTGAGCTGCATAAGTGAGTCAAACATTACACGTTATGGCGACTACAGCGAATGAGTTTCTGCGCAACTTGCCGAACATGTATCGGGTAAAACTTGAGGGAAAACCTTTTTATGACATTTATAGAAAACAGTCATTTGAGTGTAAATATAGAGAATGTTGTGCAAAAGTGTGTGTACAGTGATGACCGTCTTATATGTGTGTGAGAAGGTTAAGAACACCTGAGAAGGAGGGGGATGAGCTTGGCTGTACGCTCATTTCAGGCTCCATGCGGTACCCCTGCTTCCGCTAGCAATCTGCAGTACTGAGAAGGGGAATGCTGCTTTTGTACTTAAACCGCAAAATAAAACTATTTTGCCCTTGATGTTCAGCTCGTCATTGTCAGGGTTTTATAAGATCTGTTCATGTTGCCACTCTGCAGTATTCCGCTGCACCGCCACTGACAGCTTAATCGGTGGGGAAAAATTGTGCGTGGAGAGTTCTGCATAAATTCTGCTTTGAACTTTATTAATTTAGCAGAAATTTCCTTGATTACATCTGACATTGCTTTGATGTTAATGCCTCGTGTATTGTAGAAGAAGCGGACCTCGTATGAATTGAAATTGTCAGCTTAGCGATGCTGGTTTTATATCAATCCTTCATTTTTGCAGGCCATCAAAATAATGGAAGTACCGGTGGTAAAAATTAAAGGAGGTGAACCGGGCAATGAGTGTGGTGAAAAGTTGATAAAATCTATAGTCAATATGGTATGTCTGGATTTGTGTGTTGCATGGGGTATTGCATCCGCTCTGCAATGTTTTTGCATGGGCTGTCTAAAAATGATTGGTGTGAACCCTGTGGGACATCACGGTGAAATGTCAAAATTCTTTTCTAACACATGGTTGTCAGTTTCTGTCTCAAGTAAGGTCATTTTAACATTCACTGTGTGTCACTCACCAGATGTTTGTTACATAGTCAACTGTAAAAATATCACCGGTCATAATGAACTGTGTTGACTTTAACAATCACCAGTGCACTGCTTCCCTTCTGACTCATCTTTTTTTCTTTCATGTTTTTTAAAAATTATATTTCTGTGTATGCATTGTAAGTGGCTTCACCTGTGTGTGTCTGCTTTCCTTCTGTCTAATTTATGGTTCTCGCAGCATCCCAAAATCTTGTTTCTTCAGTTTTCCTTAACACTTGCTATGCACAGCAGTTAAGGATATTGCCTTTCAAACCATTAATGTTGAATTCTGCCTTTCTTTTTTTGTATATAGGACATCAACATGCCTTGTATAAAGACTTTCAATGCGAAGGAATTTGGAGACGGCGAGAGTGCTGAATTTGAGACTGTTTTTGTATTGACGGACTTTAAGTCTCCGGACTATACCCACTTGTACAAAAATGAGCAGCGCATTGTGGGCCCACCAGTTGTGCTGCACTGTGCTCAAAGACAGGAGGTATGTTGAAAGTGGACAGCAGTTGGAATCTGAATTTCTGGAAGATGTAGATTTTTGCTTTTGTGTAGTTTAAAGATGAGGGAATTCAGAAATAGAAAATTTGGAAATGCTTTTCAATGGGTGTCTCCAAGCAGGATATTTGATTAACTTGAATGGACAGTTTAATGAGTGGGTTTTGCTTCACATCACTGATTTCATTTAGTATTTGAAGGCCAGTGCTGATGCCTGATGACAACTCATTGTGGAAAAAGAATTAGCACTGCTTTAGACATTTAAGTTTTATTTGGAGGACAGTGTCAGATCTTCTGAAAGAAAGTCCTAACAGATTCTGTATAATACACATTTGGCTTGTGATTCACACAGCAGGGACCAGTTAAAATTCCTTACCTTGTAAAAAGTTATTTTTTCCATTTTATGTGTTGCAGCCCCTGCTGTTCTCTTGCCGCCCCTTATACTCCACCACCATGTTAAACCTGTGCCTGTGTTTCACTGGCTTCCGCAAGAAAGAACAAGTTGTGAGTAACGCAGTTGTGGGTTTTTATTTCAGGATGCCGAAGATGTCCAGTGAATGAGAATGCCTTTCTTTTCCAGGTGAATCTGGTCAACCTTGTCCATCACATGGGAGGCACCATTCGCAAGGACTTCAGTGCCAAAGTCACACACCTCGTTGCGCACTCTACACATGGCGAGAAATACAGGGTTTGTGTCTTGTCTTTTAGTGCTGTTGTTGACGGGTACAGAAAGTATAGAACATGGAGGGGAAATGCAAATTAATGAATGAGTCAATGAAACACTCTCAATCCCAGAGGGTTGTTCTGTAGTTATGTGGTGTTCTTGATCTGTTTTAATAAGGCTCAATCTGTTGCCATCCACTTGGAAGTCTAGGGTCGAATCCTGCTTCCTACTGCAGAAAAATCTGTTATGTAATTATTGAATCAGTTCTTAGGTAGTACCAGTATATGAAAATTTGTCACGCCAATGAATAATGCTAAACTGAAAATGAATTAAATAGATGTTGAGCATCCTTTTCAGTTCCAGACTTTTTTTTTTTTTTTCTTTCAAGATTCCACTAATTGTAATTTAGTTATTGGTTGAGTACTATGCCCTTTTGTTCATAGTAGAACTTTACCCTACTTTAGCCAGCAGCTAAGTCCTAGATGGTCAAATGGCTCAAATAGTAATGCTGTACTCTACATTTTACATTACATTTACCTCCTACTCCTTGTTCTATAAAGAGCATGTAGCAGTTCTTTCCTTTAAAGTTTAGCAGATGACAGAGCTGTTTAATGGAATCTGACTTTTGTGCATATATCTTCTCCTTTGTATTTTGGGCCAACCTTTCAGCAAGTTGTGTGGTATTTAAAAATCCCAGTGAGAGATAGACAGTGTTCCATTAACTTGTGTTGTACTCTCCCCTGGTGAAGTCTGGTCTATTGGTGGTTGCAGGTCAAACCTTTTTTTTTTTTTTAAAAAAACTTTTAATGCCTATATGGTCACTTGATCATCCCTGTCATGTTTGGACCCTTCACTTGACTATGGCCAAGATTGGGTTACGAGCCACGTTTAAATGGATATTACCTGTTTGTGTTGCAGCTGGCTGTGTGTATGGGGACACCTATCCTTACCCCAGACTGGATTCTCAAGGCCTGGGAACGGAGAGATGAGCTGTAAGTGTTTTGCATCATGGAAATGCTGACGCTTCTGCTGTTAAACATTCATTTCCACACTTGTGTGTTCCAAGTGAGACATGGGGAGGAAATTTTTGCTATTTTAATTTGGCACTTTTTGAAGTGCACTTGTATATCTGACCAGCAGGCCTGCACGTTGTCTGGTTTTGATGTTAAAAAAAATTAAACCTAACTAAGATCTGCGCAGACACCTAATGAACCATGACGGTTTCTTACAGGCTCTTCAGTGCAGCAGATGAAGATTTTCGTGCCGATTTCAAAGTGCCTCCTTTCCAAGACTGTGTGCTAAGCTTCCTGGGCTTTTCTGAAGATGAAAAGAGGAATATGGAAGAGAGAACACTAAAACATGGTATTAATTTGTACATTTTATCTCTGGACATTAGTGAATCTTGATATTAACTGTATAAGTAACAGCAGTAGTGTAATGCTTGTGTGTAGCTAGTAGTACTGCTTTCAGTTTTGTACGAACAATGTCTGTAGATAATTTAACATGTTGTGTTGCTAGGTGGACACTATTTGGAGCTCGGGGACGAAAGATGCACTCACCTAGTAGTGGAAGAGAACTCCATTAGGGAACTGCCATTTGTGCCATCGAAAAAGCTATATGTAGTAAAACAGGAGGTAAATGGACTGCTTTCCCTCGGTGCAGATGGTGCGAGCTATTACAGCTGCTCACAAAAGCTCATTGCTCCGTACTTGTGTGCTAGCATTTTATATCGTCAAACCAAATAAATAAGGGGCCATTTTAAGTAAGAGTGTTAAACTGACAAAATTATCTGCAGTAGAGTTGACTTGAATTAATTGACTCTGCCTATTAATAGCAAAACATTTTATCCATCAATGTTACTCAGTGCTATCATAAGAAATTGCCAGTTAATTGATGGAATGGCAGCTAATGAATCTGTACTTTCTCTAAGTGGTTTTGGGGAAGCATTCAGATGGACGCCCGAGCTGGAGAATCCATGTATTTCTACGAGAAGGTATGTGTTTCAGTGCTATACTGCTGTCAGTGTCTGATTATTGCATTTTCTGTTAAACCGTGCAAGGTATAAACTATAACTGATTTACTGGTTTTCATTTTGCATTTAATGGCTCTTTCAAAACAAAAGCTTCCTAATGCCCCTCAAATCCCCCCCCCCCGGTCTTTCAGCCTGAGAGTCCCATCATAAAGAAGACGGTGTCCCTTCTATCCCTCAACACGCCCAACAGCAACCGAAAGAGGCGACGTCTGAAAGACACCCTTGCCCAGCTCACCAAAGAGACTGAGATCTCTCCCTTCCCACCACGGAAGAGACCATCGGCGGAGCACTCCCTGTCCATGGGCTCCTTGCTGGACATCTCCAACACACCAGACACATGCAAGGCCATGGCAGGTGTGTACGAGATGAAAAACATATAATACAACTGTATTCCACATTTACACACATGACACTTACTGTTAAAGTAGCAACGTATGTTTCTGTCTTCATTTGCAGTATCATTTCCAGTTATGTCTCTATAGTACACTGTTGCTATGTGTTGTCACAGTGGAATTCAGCATGGTGTTTTTGTACAAAGTAAAGATCATTTGACCTGCACTGTAGCTGAGTACAGATGAGAGGTTTAGGAGAAGCTATCTTGGGGTTGGACTTACAGGTGTAAAACTGCACTAGCCAAAGCACATGCCAAAGGCTAGAACTTTATCTCCTCCAGAAAACCCTCTGGTGTCAGGAGGTAGGAGAGAAACAGCCTTTGGCTCTTGTATCTCCTACAAAGTTGTCACTTCTTGCTTGGGAGTACTTTTAATACAAGTTAGTGAAGCTCATTAATTCCCTCGAGCCCTCTGCTTGTGCCTTAGTGAGCCTGAGGTGCGTCTTTCAGCAGGGGCTTAAACTGCTTCGTATGGAGCTGCAGATAGTTTGCCGTAAAATGTGTTAGACCTTAACAAACAGCTGATATGACATTATAATGAGGTAAACCTGATCAAAATGCAGATAATGTCATTTCGTTCACTTCTTGCTTGCTTGCCGTAAATATAAGGAGGTTAAGCGTTTCACAGTGAATAGATTGCAGGCCATACAGCTGAAGTGTGACGTGAGCTTTCTTTTAAGCTTTTGACAGTGAAAAAGATGCCAAGTTGTGAGTTAACTTCGTTTTGATTGATTGTTGGTTGACAGAGAACTCCAAGCTGTCAAAAAGCTCTGCGTCTGCCTCCCTCAAACAGTCCGCGAGATGGCAGGTCTCCAAAGAGCTCTACCAAACAGAGAGCAACTACGTAGACATCCTTGCTACGATCTTACAGGTTGGTATTCTGGCGTGGGGCTTCGGAGCACTCGGGCCTCGGATAGAAACGGAATAGAGCTGAATATCTGCTGGGCTGACTTACCTGCCTCAGAACGTCCAATTAGGAAATGAGTGAATCTGATTTGTGACACAAGAGCATAGGCCTCTTCACTCCCACTTGCAGCTCCGTTTATTGATGTGAACAGACTGTATTTGTTCTGTTCTCAGTCTTTAACAGATGCCGCTGCAGTATTTGTGATGCTCTTTTATTTGTCCAAAATGCCCCATCTGGGCGATGAGGCTGCTTGTCTGAAATTCTGACAAGGCTCACCCTGCTATCCAAGCATAGTGAAAATAGTCAAGCCAAGATGAAGCCAGCATTTTTGTATTTAATGTTATTTTCTGAAAAAAAATCTCTTTTTAGTTGTTCAAACATCCACTGGAAAAAGAAGGTCAAGTTGGGGGTCCAATTTTGGCCCAGGAGGAGATTAAGACCATATTTGGCAGTATCCCAGATATATTTGATGTGCATACCAGAATTAAGGTAGGTTTTTTTTTTTTTTTTTTTTTTTTCTCCCCCCCCCCCCCTTTCCCTTCAACGTCAAAAATGAATGAATAATTATCTGCGAGGCATCCCAAGTGATTACATCAAAGGCTGATTTCCTTCAATTAATTTTTTTAGGCTGATCTAGAGGAGCTTGTGATGGACTGGTCAGAGGACAGAAGCGTCGGCGACATCATTTTAAAATATGTAAGTATAATGGGGGCTTTGTGCAAATCATGGTTGTGACCATTTTAATACATTTTCCTTTGTAATTACACAAACTTTAAAAATGGGTGTCCTTAGTAAGACATGCCGCTGACAGCTTCTTTTTTTCCCCACTCCGACAACAGTCCAAAGACTTGGTGAAAGCCTACCCTCCATTTGTCAACTTTTTTGAGATGAGCAAGGAAACCATTGTGAGGTGTGAGAAGCAGAAGCCAAGGTTCCATGCCTTCCTGAAGGTCAGCGCTGTCTTTGATAAAAACATGTGCAAATGTCAGGCGCCCATGTCTTTGACCCAGCAGTTATTTGTCCCCAGATTAACCAGGCAAAACCAGAATGTGGACGGCAGACCTTGGTGGAACTGCTGATTCGTCCCGTGCAGAGGCTGCCCAGTGTTGCTCTCCTGTTAAACGGTAGGAACCTGACAGCCATGTTTACAGTTGGTATCAAAGAGAATTGCACTTACTCCTCATGTTATGCATATTCCAGTTACAAATTTTTAAATTTTTATTTGATTTTCTTCTTCTCTAATTTTTGTCTTGTGGAGAGAAGCCTGCATTTCCGCCACCTATCCCACAGGACTGAGGCAGCAGTTTAGTCCAAGTCACTTCCCTGTCTGGTGTGCCTGAGTGTCGTTCACTGTTGGCATGAGGGAGGTTGTGCATTTTTTATTAAATAAATTGGGCTGTGAAATGTACCTTTGTTTACTCAGAGAAAAGCGTCTGCCAAACGAATAAATGAAAAAAAAATTGTATAAATGTGATGCGTTAAGGTTTATTCGTAGGTGTTACGGAATCTAACCTGTAAATAAATTGAGGGACATTTGGATTATTAGTCTGTGGTAAAGGAGACCTTAATAAATGTACGAAGAAATCCAGTTCCGCTCCCAGTTTTGTTTGTAAGGTGATCAGTTGGTACACAGTCTTAACTAGACGACTACCTTATTTTTAGGGGTGTCCAGCCGTTTTGGCCAAGGGCTACTATCCTTATTCTGAACTGATCCAAGAGCCATACTGCAGAAATCATGTGACATTCTGAATCTGAAATTATTTTATTTGTTGTGCGTTCTGCCCTCAGGTGCGTAACTGTTTATACGTATGAAATGATTTGAAAAAGTATTCTTGCAGGTTACATTACGTGAAAGGGCAGGCCTGCATGCAGCCCTCATGCGACACGTTGCACAACCCTGGCCTAATTCATTACGTCTGTAATAACCACACTGGTGTACATATGTCTAAAGAAAAAACGTTAACTGTGGGTCTCATAGCTGTCCCAAAGCTTGAATTTGATTTTTAACCAATAATAGCTCCTGTAAAATACATAAGATGATATCTGCTGCATGTGGGTACGTTTAAGGCTCCTTTGTTTTAGATATAAAGAAGCACACGGCCGATGACAATCCAGACAAAGTCACTCTGGAAAAGGCAATTGAGTCACTCAAGGAAGTTATGACGTAAGTTCTATAAGATACTAATTCGTCCTTTGTTATTGTGCGTGGTGTGCATGTGATATCAAACATCAAAATGTCTTTTAGCCACATAAACGAAGACAAGCGCAAAACCGAAGGTCAGAAGCAGATCTTTGACGTTGTTTACGAAGTTGACGGCTGTCCAGTAAGTCGGAAATATTCACTGAAATATTTTTGTTAGCATTTGTGGAATCAGCGAGCAAAGCATGAATCCTGCCAATAATATGTTTAAGACTAACTTAAAATTGAGAGGGGGAAAAAAATTCTTGTCGGAGTTAGTGTATCCATATAAGAACCTTGTCATTTCAATTTGTCTGCTGTTGTAAGAATATCCATCATGATGTTTGCAGGCCAATTTGTTGTCTTCGCATCGCAGTCTGGTCCACAGAGTGGAGACCATTGCTCTAGGAGACAAACCCTGCGATCGAGGAGAACACGTCACCTTGTTTCTATTTAACGACTGCCTCGAGGTAACACAACTGCTTTACAAAAACCTGCTGAGGGTCCTGTTGTGCTGCACGGATGCTGGTTGCTTATTTTCAAAGCTGACCGGGTAAAAATGATTTGTCTCACTCCTCGTACGGTTCCAAAAAGAAAATGCAGTGATATTTGAAAGTGCTAAAAGCATGCAATACGTTGCAGGAAGTGGTACAGTTGAACACTTAATTATTTATGTGTGTTGCTGAGACAGCTTCTTATCTGTTTCCTCATTAGCGGAGCGTGGCATTAGAATGGAGTTGGCAATCAAAACCAAAATCTCCGGGTCCTGATTCAGTGGTGTTGCTCTTGCCGGGTAATGAGCGCAGGCGTAAAGTGGGCTTGCGCTCTTTAATTATTCATTGATTAACTCGGCTAGACTCATATTCCCTTCACTACCCCGGTATGCCGTCATAGCTCAAGTTTGGGCTGCAGCTGGACTGTTAAACCAGTTAAAGGATCTGCTAATGAGCGCCACTGTTTATGTTTATTGCGGAGGTATTGATTGTTGCGGCCCGATGGATTCTTCTTGTGTGAGTTGCTGGGCCCCGAGCGGGTACGCGGGGAGGGCTGCGCAGTTAAGGTGGAGCTTATACCAACCGCACTCCCCTGCAGATCGCCAGGAAGCGGCACAAGGTGATTGGTACATTCCGGAGTCCCCTGGGACAGACACGCCCCCCTGCTCCTCTCAAGCACATCACCCTCATGCCCTTGTCTCAGATCAGGAGGGTCCTGGACCTGCAGGAGTCGGAAGGTGAGCCCTCTGCCCCTTGTGTGGTTCAGTATGTGTTCTGAATTGCTGTATGTGTGGTCACAAAGAAAATAATATCTTGCCTTGCTGAGGAGCGGTGATTAGTAGGGAAACAGGGTAATATGTTTTGTCACACATCTGCGAGGGCTGTTCACCTGAGTGGGTCAATAGAGTGAATTTCTCTTTGAGATGTTTACCATAGAAACATGTTAGTATTCAAAGTAATTTTCTGTCAGCGTGCTTTTGAATCTACATACCTAACTCTGCATTTGACTTAGTTGACCATGCCTGTATGATTGTCCATTATGCTCATATACATTTATTCATTTAGCATATGCTTTCCTCCAAAGTGATGTACATCTCATAGAAAGCTCAGCTCATCTTTAAATACCTTTGTGAACAGAACTAAAAAGTTAAGTGTTTACCTAAGTACCTGATTACAGCTTACACAACTCTGGCTCTTTAGGGATCCCACTCAAGAGAGAGACAAAATTGTGGATCTCATGGTTTTCAATTTTGGCCTTGCTGAGTGGAATAAGCTTCCTCTGTCCTTCAGAGCTGCTGAGTCCCATCCGGCACTCAAGAAGTGTCTGAAATTGGATTTATTTGGACCCATTTATCTCCTGATTTTCAAACGGCAGTAAAATTTGCATGACATCTGTTTGTAATTCCTGTTTGACTCTCAAGCTTCTTCAGTATTGTGTGGTGTGCCAGCAGAAATGGTGGAATCAGATAAAGAAATTGTGCCTCCATAGCCATGTGTCTTCATCTCTCGTTTGTCACGAAATGTACCTTTATATAGCCGGCGTTCTAGGCACTTTGGAGAAGAGCATCTGCTGTATGAATAAATATAATGTAAATGAGTACATAATGATATTGTCTCTCCTTGTCACAGCTTGTTAGTGATGTCAGTGATGCCGGGGTAGTCAGGCTGTAATTGTGCTTTTCGGATTTCGTATGTGTTCTCCGGCACAGAGTGCCACAACGCCTTTGCCCTGGTGGTGCACCCTCCCACGGAGCAGGACAACCTGCTCTTCAGCTTCCAGCTCACGGCCGAGGACACGGATAAGTCCACCTGGCTGAAGACCCTGTGCCGGCACGTGGCCAACACCATCTGCAGGGCCGATGCGGTGATTGTCCCCGTCGCACACCATCGGGGGGAATGCAGTGTCACCCTCTTTTAGGCTGCTCCCAGTGTGGGGCGTTGCTATTCTCCTCCATGCACCCCCTTTCATGGCACATCTGTCTCTTTGATACTGTTGTTGATGGTTGCGTTCCGAGCTGAAGCAGTTTGCTTTTATTTGATTGTGCAATTGCTTTAGCATAATTGTGTTTTGAGGTATCTTATTGGTTTATTTAATTAAATCTTAGAAGATAGCCTGTTGTGCTTAACAGCAGATGAACTTAATTAGGATTTTGAATTATATTTACGTTTTACACTTCGGACATCCGTGGATTTAGCCCCCCCTTCCCCCAAGTTCCATTGGTATCTTTGCCAGTGTACCTCTATGCCTAAGTGAGGAAATCCATACATAATTGCCTCCTGAGCACAGGCTGAGATATTGTCCTTGATAATTAGTGACAAGCGTGATAAGCCAGGTTAGAACATTATGTCCCCAGCTGTATCAGTGCCACTAATCCACAAGGTGTCGATGTCTGCCTCCTCTAACCCCTCATCGATTGAGTGGGATCTGCAGCCCTCAGAATACCAACTAGCCCACGCTCCTGGTGAAAGTGGATGACAGCCTTTTTGCTCTTTTGCATTTCCATAGCTAAGCAGAAATCGGACGTAATTGTTTCTGTTCTAAAACAGGAAGATCTAATTCAGTGCACCGATCCGGATTCCGTGCAAGTGAACACGAAAGACATGGACAGCACGTTGAGCCGAGCGTCCAGGGCCATCAAAAAGACATCAAAGAAGGTAAAGTGTGTGAGATGGATCCCAGAACCTTTGTCTGAACGCGCTTAGTGATTCCCAAAGGATACAATATGAGGCCGAGAACTCCGGACTCTAGAACAGTGAATGAGACGGGTGGGGAAGTGTGTATCGCTGTAGTGTAAAACATTTTACGTAAAGAGCATTTATTGTCATTTGAAGGCTGTTCACCTTGCTTCTTGTAGTTCCTGTCGTTTGTAAGTGTTTTGTATCTGTGAATGTGTCCAGGTCACAAGGGCTTTCTCCTTCAGCAAGACCCCCAAGCGAGTGATTCAGAGGGCCTTCATGGCCAGCAGCACCCCAGATGACAAGAGTCCTGCCACTGGATCCGAGCACCGGGGTCGACCCGGTGGCTCCGCCACACTATCGGTAAGAACCTGCTCCATCCTGTCCCCATCCTTATCCATGTCCCTGTCGGTCTCCTTTCCCCGGTCTGCCCGTATCTGTATCTGACCCATTGTTCCCTCTGTCTCACGCTGTTTTTGTTTGTCATTTGGTTGTACTCTAGACAACTCGTTGTGTCCTGCTCTGAAGAACAAAGGGAGTGGTTAGGACATGCCTTTGTTGTGAATATAGCAGTCTTTGCCTTTGGTTGGTTTTTATACAGTATAAATCTTTAAACCTTTAAACTTAAAATAGCTGAAGTGACAGTCTTCCAATGTAATAATGATGTCTGGTGTCGGGTTCCTGTTTAGGTTTTAAGTTTTCAGTTTAAAATGTGTCCGTTGCTTTTATCGGTTTTCAGCACGGTGGTTTAACGGAGAAGTTAATGTTCTCTTATGGTCGACTCCCAGGATTCCTCGTCATCTGGTTGTATTCAGTGAACAGCTTTAACTTGCACACACTGGGCTGCTGCCTTGAACTGGCAATATTGACAAGTAGTTAGATTATTTAGGAACATATGATAGATGTTGTGTTTTATGCTTTAAATGAAAATGCCCTATTTTATTTTCAGGGAAAGTGTAATTGGAATTTAAATACCTAAATGGAACTATTATGGGTTATTTTTCTTACAGTAAGGTCATGTACTATGTGGTAAAAATATTTTTAATCTTTTTTTCTGATTTGCCAGTGTTTATATCAGGGCAATCTTTATGCATTTATTCATTCATTTTTTTATTGCTTTATTCCAGGGCAGCAGGTAGCATAGTAATTAGTCCAGCTGCCTTTGTACTTAGAGGTTGTAGGTTCAAGTCCCACCTCTTTCTGTAGTAATACCCTTGAAAAAGGTGCTTAAACTGCATTTCTCCAGTGGGGGAAAAAAAAAAAAAAAAAAAAACCCTTCTGGGTAACTTAACTGCGTATTGTAAGTATCTTAGCATTACAAGTCGCTTTGGAAAAAAGGGTTAGCTAAGTGTAAATGTTTCTAGTTTTGTTTTGATGGTCCTCATTTAGGACTCTTGAGCTGCTGAGGGACGTGTGGATGGATCCCAGGCAGCTGACACTCTCCTTTCCTGCTTGTCCCCCCACTGTAGATGTCTCGCTCCACATCCACGTTCAGCCTCACTAGCTCATCACGCAGTGCTGTTGTGCAGCGCTCAAATTCTCTGGACCACGCCCCCCACCCACGCATCCCAATCTGTATCCGCGCATCTAGCAGCCCTGAGCACGTGTCCTGTCGCTTGCAGCAAAACCCAGCTGCACACGCATCCTCGGACGCGGCCCCTTGCGTTCAGGGTGTTTTGGCCTCAGGTGCTGCAACAGCAGCACCGTCTTCTGGAGACCGCTGGGGGGCGTTCCGTCCTGCATACCCCCAAAAGGCTGGCGTGGTCGTCCGCAGAGAAACGCTGCTGTAGTTGCTCCAGCCGATGTGAGCCTTTCTGTCCCGGCCCATTGCTGACTGTCTGGGAATGGTTCTAACACGCTAATCAGCTCATACCCCAAACTGTGCCCACTTTACACTAGTTGTTGCACTTTGGAGATTGTTTGAAAGCAAAGTAAATTCAATGGCACTGATCCTGAGTGGGTGCACGAGAACCATTTATGCTTTAACAAATACGTGTTCCTTTTCCCTCTAATATAATCCTGCATTTGGGGCATGGTGCTTTAACGTCTGGTTTCAGGACACTGCAGCTGTTGGTTTTTGCTGGAGATTTGGGGCCAAATGGGAAAGCGTTTCTGCTTTGAGTTTTTGATCTTAATAATTGTAAGTAGCTTAACACAGTAAGTCACTTTGGAGAAAAGCATCAGCTAAACGAATCAGTGTAAATGTCGGCTGCAGTGTCATCCAGTCCTGTAAACCAGATATACCAAAGTGTGTGTCAGCTCTGAGTCACTGTGGTGTTCTTGATGGTGGATGTAGCAACAGATGCTGATGGGCTGAGGTGAATTGGAGCACATTTTCTGTGGGCCAGTTCACCTGTGCACCCAGCATGAGGACAGAGAACGGGTGGGGGGTCACCTTGACATATTTATTTTCTACAGTTAATACTTTTGTTGCAGCTGAACAGATATTTTATAGGATTCAGGCACTATTTGCATTTTTAACCACAGTGACCTTGTGCGTTTTGCATAATGACCATATATTCATCACGTTCATCACTTTTTATGTGTAACTTCTGAAGTTTTTCTACATAAGGACATGTAATAAAAATGTGGTTTTCAGCAGAATCCTTTAAGTATAGAAAATATTAGGTATTAAGTGTACACTGTAATGTATTTTTGGCGCAGCTGGAAGCGTAATGGTTATAATCCCAATTCCAGTTGCAGTACCCTTGAGTAATGCACTTAGCCTGAAATTGCCTTAGTTGAATTACTCGGCTGTATAAATGGGTAAATAACATTGTAAGTCACTTTGGAGAAGAGTCAGCTAAATGAAGTAATGTAAATGTTACGACTGAAAGTAAAATTTTGAGATTCCATGTTTGGCTGCAATGGCAATTAGATCAATTAACATAATTAAAATGAACTTGTCTTTCATTGCATTGGCAACAAACTAATTCAGATACTAATTTTCAATTTTTCTAAGGCCTACTGTATGTTTTTTGTTCTGAAATACTGTCATTTCTCTTTTTACTGTTGAATTGACAACCTTCTTATTGTGCATTTTTTCTTTGTAGGCTATCCATTCTCCATCTATGATCAGCCTTCCTTCTATGTTTGAGGCCAAGTACCACACTTTCAGCCGCTCTACAACTCATCTAATATAAGCATAGATTTGTATTTCATCGTCTTGTTTTTTGAATGTATCATATTTAACCTCTGTGAAGTGGTACTGAAGATAAATTTAAGTGTTTAAGGTTGGTTAGGATTTGTTTTCTGACTGAAAATGAAGGATTATTCTTAAGTACCAGTGTTATCCAATACTCACTCAGTCTTTTCTTTGACACACTTATCTGACAATTTAGTTTACTTTGTATACTGTATGTTAGAGGTTAAATCAGACATTTTCCATTGAAATGTATTGTTCTTAGAACATGCTAGTTGGTATAACAGCATAGAGAAAAGACAGCTTATGGTTTTCAGTTTTTAATGCCTGATCAAGAAAAGGGGGTAACAGCCATACATAACTGGCTTTTACATTTATTTTGTACAAGCAGCTGATGCTTTTATGTTTGGTTGCATTGGAAAAAAAAAATGAATGGAGGTTGATCTTGTGTAACACTGCATATTTATTTTTCAAAGTCTATAAATAAGCTTGGGTTTTGTCTTCAGCCTATTTATATGTAAATATTATCTTCAAGTGAATTATAACTAACTGTCTTAGTGGCCACAGAGTACCGAGTCTTATTTTGTCTTGTAATAACTGATTTTCAAATCCAGTGCACTTGTGTATATTTTCCAGGAATTAGATTGTTATTCTATTTCATTTTTCTGTGTCTTACATGATGCAATTGACGACCTTTCTCATCAGCAAGTGAAAAAGAATAAGTACGAAAATTGTGCTTACTCAAATCCTGACTGCTGTTAGTGATTATAGCTATTTTATTCCAGTCAAAACAAATGTACTCGTTCAATAAAAGAAGGAAAACATGTATATACATTATTGAATATCAAATTGTGTGTATGTGACAAAGTTGATTAAAAAAAAATCCTGTCATGTAAACATTGAGATAATCTTGTTCAAAACAAAAGTGGTTCACTACAGCTCCTGGTCGGAGGATTCTAATCCATCTGAAGCTGTGTGGTTTCTGCATATTATCACATGGGTTTCCTTCGTTTGGGTGCTCTGGTTTCCTCCCCCAGTCTAAAAGTGGGAAGTTTTCGAGGCAGACTGGTAACTTTCAAGTGCCCTCACTTCAGTGCTTCACTTGCTGTCCAGGAAGTACAGGTTTGCTTTGAATATCACATTAATTACATAAAAGTTAAAAATATTAGTTTGCCATTACTGTCTGACAAGTAGCATTTTTCTTCAAGTTTTTGAATTACATTATTTCATTCTCATCGTCTTTTTAACATCGTTTCAAATCGTTTGTCTGCTTCACTCACCATGGCATTATCGTCTACTGCTGGTTCGCTTCATTTTTGAATAACCCACTTATCCATCTCTAGGAAAAAATGGGGGGAAAAAAAAAGTTAAGCTTTTGTCAGCGACTGAAGCAGGGAAGAATATGAAAATCGAACACTGGGAACGTGCAAATGCACACTTAAAGGTCAGACTGCACCCCATTCAAGGACATGTGAAATGTGTCTGTTTTTTGTTAAATAAGACTCTTATTATGATTTATTATTAAGATCAGATCACAAATTACAAGCAATTCATTTCAAAACTCTAGTAATTCCAAAGGTTCCACATTCTTTTTCTCACAACTCTCTTAAGGGCAGTACAGTGGGAGTGGGACACTCAAGCCTGGATTCTTTGTAGAAATTTGAGTCCTGGTAGAAATTAACTTTAAACATATTAACTCAGTTATTTACATCATAATGTGAATATCCTGAGACTAGCATAAATACAACCATTTCCTTTTCATTTAGCTGATGATATTCTCTAAAATGACTTACAAAGTTACTTACAATAAATTACACATTTATACAGTTGGGTAATTTTGCTCCAGTTTTAATTTATGGTTAGTACCATGCTCAAGGGTACTACAGCTGGAGGTGGGACCCAAACCTGCGATTTTTGGGACCAAAAGGCAGCAATTCTAGCCACTCTCCTACCAGCTACTCCATCAAATAATCTAACATAACATTTAAAAAAAAAAAAAAAATTTGCACTACACATCACATCAAACATTATAATGTTACAAGCACTGATTTTGGACAGCTGAGGGTGTGAGGCCAAAGCCACCATCCAATCATCTTCACAGTTATAGTTTGTCTTGTGCTCTGCTAAGTGCTCAACCTTAATTAGCCCTTATTAATACCACCTGTTATTATCTTGGTCGATCATGGCCCCGCATGGATAATCAATCATCAGTTTCTCCAGATCATCTTGACTTGTTGGGTGAGTTCAGTTTATTTGTATCATTTTAATTGAGATTTTCATCTTTTGTCTTATTTTTCAATTTTATTTTTTTGGAGTAAAAGTTGATATACTGTACATATATTTTGTTTGTTAAGCATATGGTATTTAAATAGCTATGAATATGAATACTGATTCAGTACAAGTAGTCAGCCATACAGCATGCTGGGGCAATTAATGGAAGGAAACTGCCTTGATATGTTGTGGTATAATTAATGTTAACTGTTGAAGTGTCAATGGGTGTTTGGTTTTGATATTTTAGCATCAATGGGTGTCAATTTCCACGCTTAGAAATGCATAGAAATTTTTAAACATTGAACCTAATGGTAATTATGTCTTTGATTTATGAGAATGCACCTCACAAACAGGTTTTCAGGAACAAATTTCCTTTGTAAGGTAGGGGAGGTGAGGACTGTGCCTGGACAACCAGTCTTGTCATCCCAGTATCTTTTATGTCGTTGTGCAGGTTGCAGCTCCGTTTTGTCTTATGCCATACATGCTTTGAAATGGCAGAGTTTTATTGTTGCCTCATTCTGACCACCTTACCATCGTCTGCTTCCGTGCTCTTGATCGCTGATGCGCATTCCCCTGGCTTTTGACCTGCGGCTCTTTTATATTGCACTGTTGCATCAGGAATACCCTGAAACACAGTGGCATCGAGTGGTGAAAGGGAGCGCTAAAATGAATTCTGATTAGATTAAAAACAAAACATCTGTATTTCTGATGGATGGCAAATTCCGATTTGAACGCTGTTAATAGTTCTACAGGTATTGTGTACCAAAATATCTAGGAATAAAATGACAACTCAGTCTTCTGAAGTATTAATGGTTATGGAGAATGATGTTAATTTTTTTTTTTTTGTAGCGGTATATCCTGCAAATTTCACGTTTTTGCAGTTTGGTGATACAGGGTTATGAGGCATTTTTTTGTTCTGTTTGCACCAGGCAGTTTCCTGAATCGTTAAGTGGTAAAGCAGCAAAGACCAGTCGATATCAGAACGCTTCTGTACCAGCATTTTTCTTTCCCTGTTTTTTCTTCCATTTTGAAAATAACTCAGCAAAATCGTTTTTGATATTGAACACAACAGTCAGACTGCTGTGGGACTCTTGAGCAGTTGCAATTTTCCTGCTGTGACAAGGGTTGACTTCATACTCCAAGGGTTGCTCTTCGATGAGGTCAAAGTGTGAACTCTGACCGTTCACCGTTCAGGGTCATTGTGTCAGTAGCGGCGATTGACTCAATTGGACCGCTCTTGGTTCGATTAGGTAACGTGGTGGCTTTTGCAAATGTGCTTTCTAAATCTAATGCCACTGTTTCTTTCTCATGGCAAGTCCTTTCTTTTCTTATGTTTCATACACTACCAGGCTCAAAAGTTTGAGTACACCTGCACAATAACTGTATGGGGCAAACAGGACTGAAAGGTCAAAAACGGCACGTGCCCTACATCTGTGGGAATTGCTGCAGAAGGTGTGGGAAGACACGTGGGCTTGTTTTCTGATCAAATGTTTACCGAACGCCTGGTGAAAAGAACCAGACGGCGATCAATCTAGTAGGGCTGACCTTGTCATCTTTCACCAACAGCATGTTCCATAGGGCTCAAGAAAAACTGTCGCTCTTGGTCAATGGAATTCTGCTTAGTCTACATTTTCCTTGTGTTAGACATCCACCTCAAAATCCATCTTTTATATTTGTACATCAGTGTTTTTTCTTTTTGTGTGTGTGTGTATCTTTGGGGTAATAACTGGATAAGATAGGCAGGTCTCATTTTTATACACCACTGAAAACAAGTTATGGAAGGATGCTATGTGTAATTATGACTGAGATCAAGGGAAATGCACTTTCTTTTTGGCCGATCTCATATTTTTTTTGTTTTCTCTTTCAAAGAATAGTTGAGATTTTACTGTAAAATACATTCCAGACTCTTTCTGTTTATTACACACAGCTTTTTTTTATTATTATTTGTGATGGAGGCTTCAGATAATTTTGGATCATATTGCCTTTTTGTACACTGTGGGTAAAAATTGCTAAACAACTCCTCACATGCTGTTTATCATATATTTTTAAATACACCTCATTTGAGCTCCTCTGGAGTTTTAATTATTGGAAAGACGTTTAGTAAGATACTAATTGGATGCTTTTTCCTGCTAATGTTCTATTTAGAAGCAGACAAGTAAAACTGCAGTTTTTCGATACACTTTCTGAACGTTAAATACGATTTGGATTCTTTCCTTACAAAGCAATGCATGTGCTTTTAATGCATTTAACAGAAATAAGTGATGTGGTAAAAGATGTGTTTCTTTTGGTATTCCTGCTATACATGGAAGGCTGGATGACAGGTTAACTTAACTAGTCCTGATGTTGTTATTAACAGTATTTATGTGTAGGGCTTGCCTGTCCTCCTGGTGTAGTATCACACAAGAAGAGTCTGCACTCGCTACCTTGTCATGTTACGCCGGTAAGTAGATGATGTAGACTGTTGTGATAAATTTAGCGAAGCACATATTTTGGTGGGAAAATGATCAGTGAGAAATGAACCTAATTAGTTATTCCGGCTCTTTTCTTAGATCAAAAAACAGGCTTTTTTTTTTTTTTAATTTTGGAGTTTGTCGTTAAAAGTATTATTTGTTTTAAAGAGCATTTCAGGTCCCTTGGTAATTTTAACATGTTTTTGCTAAAGAGCTTTATTCTGAGTTCCTACGTTTCCTAATGAATATTCATTTTCAAGACCGCTTTTAATTTTGCCTGGCAGTTTTATAGTTTTATTTCTCACTATAAAGGTTGTTTGACTAACAGGATGGTTGCTGGTTTATTTCAAAAAGAGACTTGGAGTTACATCTGGGAGCAGCAATTCTCAGAGTAGAGGGCTGTGTGTGTTCCAGTCAGTAATGAGAGATGTGTCCAATCAAATTTTATTTTTCCCTTATTTTGGATTGTAGGTGATTGCCTCTCTTCACAGAAAACCCACTCTGTATTGACTAATTCAACTGTTTTTTTTTTCTTCTCAGATATGAGAATATGTAAATAGATTGCACATTTTAATATGGTAATGATTTAATATGTGTAATAGGATTCTTGGCTTAACAAAAACTATTAAATGTGAATTACAAAGTACAGTTGTTTTCTCCTTGTGCTGAAAAAATGTGATGTAATATTTCATATTGACTTTTTTCTGATGCCTTCATCTGTCATTGTTTGCCTGGTTTGAAACCTCCTTTCAGTGAATTTCTTAATTTTCACTTCCAAGTCTGAAGTCTCAACACCTCTACCCTTCTCCACAGAACTTTCATTGTCATTTGTTTTCTTAGATTTTATGAGTTTTTAGGTGTAATGCAAAAGAGAAAATGGGGAGGGAGAAAAGCAAAGTTTTGCGTAAGCTAAATACGGGTGGTAATCAGTTTAGTTCAATGCGACTAATTAGTTTGCTTTTCTGCTGTTGGATTTTGGCACATGTAATGAAGACCATGTTGTAGTGTCCTTCATTAGAATGCAAGTGTCTTTTATATGCATAGGAAAACAATTACTTATTGACTGTG